>NW_027672434.1:0-348836 GCF_964165515.1 Mesoplodon bidens | reverse complement strand
AATGAAAATCAGTAAGACAGAGCCACCCCAAAATTTAGGGCTGCACTGCTTACACGAACCTCAACTTGGGTACACCTTAAATGTCCCAGGAAAGAAAAAAAAATGGTTCAAGAAATTGTGGTACTTACGTACGATTGAATATCCCTTAGCCATGAAATCAATGTCATAAGGCCAGTAGCAGCAAAATGAGTGGATTCAGGTACAATGATTCTAAGTGAAATAAGTCACATTGAAAAAGAAACTTATCATAAGATATCACTTACAAAGGTCCTGTAACCATGGCTACACATGAACTGAGTTAGGAAAGATAACAGAGTAACAAATCTTATCATAAGTTATCACTCATAGGGTGAATGTACACATGGCTACACATGAACTGGATTACAAACACTACAGAGTCACACATTTAGAAAACAATCTTCTGCCTGCTTAACGGGAAAGCCGAGGTGGGGTGATGCATAAAACCACAGTTTTAAATTAACACAGATACCGTTACCTAAACCAAGTATGTAATAGACAACACCTACTCCCCACACAATGAACTGGACTCAACACCCCCTATTCATTGCAGAGGAATATATCTGACTCTAAGAATTTTAAAACATATGTATTCTCATGTTTCCATAAAGAAAGCATATGTGTGTATAATGGCATGAACACAGCACTGAAATTCAGCTAAACCCCCTTATAAAAATAAGTTTCAAGGGCTTCCCTGGTGGCGCAGTGGTTGAGAGTCCGCCTGCCGATGCAGGGGACACGGGTTCGTGCCCCTATCCCGGAAGATCCCACATGCCGCGCAGTGGCTGGGCCCGCGAGCCATGGCCACGGAGCCTGTGTGTCCGGAGCCTGTGCTCCGCAACGGGAGAGGCCACAGCAGTGAGAGGCCCGCGTACAGAAAAAAAAAAAAAAAAAAAAAAGTTTCAAAAGCAAAATGCAAAAACCACGAAACAGAGAGAAATCTTAAAAATTACGTTCAGGGCCTGTGATCCAACCTGGATTGACCACCTTTACACCCACAGCTGGATGAGACATAAGACTGGACACTTGGGGCTGACAAGATTGCTGAGGTTGTGTGAGCAAAACAACGCCACTTAGAGCAATACTGTGTGCTACCCATTCTAGTGGTCCCAACTCTCCCGGTTTAAGGGAATCTTCCTACAGTTAAAACATGCATGGGAAACCCAGTGGATGGTACACTGTGTAATTGGGAAAGTTTTCTAAAAGGTACCTCATTTTTCCTTTCGTCGTGCTCGGCTTCACCATTCCATCTGCATTACTAAAAATCTCCCCACTTGGAGTGTCAGTGCCTTTACCCTCCTTTTATGCACAGTTTGCAAATTGTGCAGAGGATGAACAGGAAGAGGGGAAACAAATGAGAGTTTAGCTGTAGGTGTTTGGATGGGCACATATCACTCTACTTTCCCATCAGGAAGAAGCATTAACCAAAGGCTCAGCCTGAAGCCCTGGAACCGGACTAGGGCCTAAAGCCATCCTGCGGTATTGCAGCCAGCTTACAAATAGGCGGTTTGAAAAATGGATATCAGGGGCACAGCAATTCACAAACTTGCAGAGTTATAAAGGACAACTATCATCCAGAAATATATTGAGGTAAGGCCGTGAAGAGGATTTGAATGCAAGGCAGAATTGAAGGAAACAGATTTCAAGAGGTACATTGGAGTCATCTTTAAAGCACATGAAAAGCGACAGAACTCCAACAATGTTGCCCTTGGCAGGAAAGGGAGTATGTGTATTTTCTTGAATATATTCGGGAAAAAATGCATACGCCCTTTTTGGCCAAGCAAGCCATCAGGCATTGAAAATCCACACTACATAGAAGTGTCCCTTACCTCCAGTCAAAAGGGCCATCCACAAACAGTGTAAAAACCACAAATGCAGGACAGGCCTTGGAGAAAAGGGAGCCTGGTTACACCGATGGACAGGATGTAAATTGCCAACAGCCTCTCTGGAGAACTGTATGTTGTTTTCTAAAACAGAGCTACAGAGCATAGCACACTTCCACTCATGGGCGTGTATTTTGGGAAAACTAAAAATCCGCAACACACAGCCAGCGCAAAGTTTAGGGCTGCTCTGTTTACAAGAAACTCGAATTCGGTACACTTTAAATATCCCAGGAAAGGAAAAAAAATGGATATAGATGTCATGGTACTTATATACAATGGAATGTCACTCAGACATAAAATCAATGTCATAAGGCCAATAGCAGCATAATGAGTGGCTTTAGGTACGATAATGCTAAGTGAAATGAGCCATAAAGAAACAAAAACTTATTGTAATATATCACTTATAGAGGGAATGTAAACATGGCTACACATGAACTGAATTTCAAAAGAGAACAGAGTTACACATTTAGAAAACACACTTATGCCTCCTTAAGGGGAAAGGTGACGTGGGGTGATGTGTAAAAGCAGAGTTTGAAATTAGCACAGATACCATTCCACATACCAAATATGTAATAGACAAGACCTACTCCTTTCTCAATGAACTGGACACAAAACACCCTATTCACTGAAGAGGAATTTATCTGACTGGTAACAATCTTGAAACCTATGTATTTATATGTCTCCATAATGGAATCAAGTGAATGTTGATTGGCATAAACACAGATCAATGGAACAGGACAGAAAGCCCAGAGAGAAACCTACATACCTATGGCTATCTCATCTATGACAAAGGAGCTAAGGATATACAATGGAGAAAAGACAGTCTCTTCAGTAATTGGTGCTGGGAAAACTGGACCCCTACACATAAAAGAATGAAATTAGAACACTCCATAACACCATACACAAAAATAAACTCTAAAAGGATTAGAGATCTAAATATAAGGCCAGACACTATAAAACACTTAGAAGGGGCCTCCCTGGTGGCGCAGTGGTTGAGAGTCCGCCTGCCGATGCAGGGGATACGGGTTCGTGCCCCGGTCTGGGAGGATCCCATATGCCGCGGAGCGGCTGGGCCCGTGAGCCATGGCCGCTGGGCCTGCGCATCCGGAGCCTGTGCTCCGCAACGGGAGAGGCCACAACAGTGAGAGGCCCGCATACCGCAAAAAAAAAAAAAAAAAAACACTTAGAGGAAACCATAGGCAGAACACTCTATGACATAAATCACAGCAAGATCCTTTTTGACACACCTTCTAGAGAAATGGAAATAAAAACAGAAATCAACAAATGGGACCTAATGAAACTTAAAAGCTTTTACACGGTACAGGAAAATATACACAAGATGCAAAAACAACCCTCAGAATGGGAGAAAATATTTTCAAATGAAGCAATTGACAAAGGATTAATCTCCAAACTTTACAAGCACCTCATGTAGCTCAATATCACAAAAACAAACAACCCAATCCAAAAACGGCCAGAAGACCTAAATAGACATTTCTCCAAAGAAGATATACAGATTACCAAGAAACACATGAAAGGATGCTGAACATCACTAATCATTAGAGAAATGCAAATCATAACTATCGTGAGGTATCACCACACAGCAGTCAGAGTGGCAATCATCAAAAAAATCTACAAAACAATAAATGCTGGAGAGGCCTTTATTGGAGAAAAGGGAACATACTTGCACTGTGGGTGGGAATGTAAATTGATATGGGCACTAAGGAGAACAGTACGGAGGTTCCTCTAAATAACTATCAATAGAGGTACCATACGACACAACAATCCAACTACTGGGCATTTGCCTTGCGAAAACCATAATTCAAAAAGAGTTATGTACAAAAAAGTTCATTGCAGCTCTATTTACAATAGCTTGGACATGGAAGCAACCTAAGTGTCCATCGACAGATGAATGGATAAAGAAGATCTGGCACATATATACAATGGAATATTACTCAGCCATAAAAAGAAGCAAAACTGAGTTATTTGTACTGAGGTGGATGGACTTAGAATCTGTCCTACACAGTGAAGTAAGTCAGAAAGTGAAAAACAAATACTGTATGTTGACAGAGATATACGGGATCTAATGAAGAAAAACAAAAATATTTTCAAGAACCTAGTGGCAGGACAGGATTAAGGACACAGACGTAGAGAAAGGACTTGAGGACACCGGAAGGGGGATGGGTAAGCTGAGACGAAGTGACAGAGTGGCATGGACATAAATACATTACCAAAGGTAACACCGATAGCTACTGACAATCAGCCACATCGACCAGGGAGATCAGCTCGGTGCTTTGTGACCACATAAAGGGGTGGGATATGGAATGTGGGAGGGAGATGCAAGAGGGAGGGGATCTGGTGATATTTGTATACGTATAGCTGATTCACTTTGTTATACAGCAGAAACTAACACTCCATTGTAAAACAATTATACTCCAATAAACGTGTACAAGGAAAAAAAAAAGAAAGCCCAGGGATAAACCTACACACCTCTGGTCAACTAATCTATGACAAAGGAGGCAAGACTATACAATGGAGATAAGCCAGTCTCTTCAATCATTGGTGCTGGGAAATATGGACAGCTACATGTAAAAGAATGAAATTAGAACACTCCCCAACACCATACATAAAAATATATTCAAAATGGATTAGAGACCTTAATGTAAGACCGGACAGTATAAAACTCTGAGAGGAAAACTTACGAAGGATACTCTGACGTAAATCACAGCAAGATCTTTTTTGATCCACCTCCTATAGTAATGAAATAAAAAAGAAAACTAAACAGATGGGACCTAATGAAATGTAAAAGCTTTTGCAAAGCAAAGGAAACTACAAACAAGACGAAAAGACAACCCTCAGAATGGCAGAACATATTTGCCAATGAATCAATGGACAAATGATTAATCTCCAATATATATAAACAGCTCATGCAGCTCAATATTAATAAAACAAACAACCCCATACAAAAATGGAAGAAGATCTAAATAGACATTTCTTCCAAGAAGACATAGAGATGGCCAGTACGCACATGAAAATCTGCTCAACATCACTAATTATTAGAGAAATGGAAATCGAAACTACAATGAGGTATCACGTCACACCTGTTAGAATGGGCATCATCAGAAAATCTACAAACAACAAATGCTGGAGAGGGTGTGGAGAAAAGGAACCGTCTTCCACTATTGCTGGGAATGTAAATCGATAGAGTCTCTATGGAGAACAGTATGGAGGTTCCTTAAAAAACTAAAAATAGAATTACCATATAATCCAGCAATCCCACTACTGGGCATATACCCAGAGAAAACCATAAATCAAAAAGACACATTCACCACAATGTTCATTGCAGCACTATTTACAATAGCCAGGTAATGAAAGCAACCTAAGTGCCCATAGAGAGATGAATGGATAAAGATGTGGTACATATATACAATGGAATATTACTCAGCCATACATCGGAATGAAATTGGGTCATTTGTAGAGACCTTGATGG
This sequence comes from Mesoplodon bidens, assembly GCF_964165515.1. Lineage (NCBI taxonomy): Eukaryota > Metazoa > Chordata > Mammalia > Artiodactyla > Ziphiidae > Mesoplodon > Mesoplodon bidens. The sequence goes on along the minus strand of NW_027672434.1, from coordinate 343,448 downwards.
ATCTAGAGACTGTCATACAGAGTGAAGTAAGTCAGAAAGAGAAAAACAAATATTGTATGTTAATGCATATATGTGGAACCTAGAAAAATGGTACAGATGAACCGGTTTGCAGGGCAGAGATAGAGACACAGATGTAGAGAACAAACATATGGACACCAAGGGGGGAACGCCATGTGAGGGTGGTGGTGGGATGAATTGGGAGACTGGGATTCACATGTGCACACATAAGTATAAAATAGATATCCAGTAAGAACCTGCTGTATAAAAGAAATAAATAAATTTTAAAAATATTAAAAATAAATAACATTTAATAAAATAAACCAAAAAAAAACGTTTTTCCCTTCACATAGACGCCTTTATATTAATGCATTATTTACATGTTTATATCTCCAAATTTAAAAAAAAAAGAGGAATAAATAAAATCTACCTTGAACCAAAAAGAAAAAAAGAAAAAAAAAAAAAAACAGAACCCACCAGTTATACAGAGGAAAATCGTATCAGGGCACTTGCTCCAGTTGTAAAAAATTCTTAAGTTGGTCACAGGTGGTAAATCATCTCCCATGCAGTGAGCAGCGCTCCCCCCCAACAAGGAATATCCTCATTGCAAAGCTGGGGGACTGTGTCGAGGCGTCTGTGAGTAAATGTGAGCTGAGCCCCAGTCCTGCTGCAGCTGAACTCTTCCCACCCTTTCCAGGTAAAACAGCTGAATATGTACAAGAACTTACAAGCCTAGAGGAAGGGCCGTGGAGCCACACCAGCGACAGCACGCAGGCCGACTTGGTGCCTGCTGGCCAGCCAGGATGGTCCTGGCCCCAGATGCTCTTCTGGAAGCTTTCCATTCCCCACCTGAGATACCCCTCCTGCCACGGCCCCCACTGCTTTTTTCCTTCCTCACCTCTGTCCGGAGAGAAATTCCAGCGGAAGGTATGGGTGACACATCCTCTTCTTTACAGGTGGCAGCCTGGCAACTCCTGCAGAAAGGCCAGCAGAACCCCACTCACACCGGGCCACCAACAAAGCTGTGGCCCCTCATTCCCTCCCACCAGCACCGCCCCGAGACTGCTGACGGGGCAGAGAATATGGAGTCAGGAACAGCTTCAGGGGCTATTGCTGCCTGGAGCGCTGTTTATATTGACCTCAACCAGGCACACCTGGGGAGGGCTGGGCGGCAGGGTAAGGCTGCCCAGGTCAGCTAATCCACAACACTCAGGCAATCACATTGTTGAAAACGGACCTCGCTAAGGCAGAAGAGAAGCCAAGGAAAAAAAGAACACAATGCCATTTGCACCACCGTAGATGAGTCTAGAGGTAATCACGTGACTTGCAGTAAGTCAGAAAGTGAAAGACACATATCATATCATATCACTTATAGGTGTTACCTAAAAATGGATACCAGGGCAGATATTTCCACCGAGAAGGGCAATCAGAGATTCATTAAACAAACTTATGGTTCACCAATGGAAAGGTGTGAGGATTGGTTTCATTACGATATCGGGGTTAACAGACTTATACAAACACAGGTGACATATATAATCACCAAAGACCTACGGAATACCAAAAGACTACTCAACATTCTGTCATAACGTACATGAGAAAAGGATCCCAGGAAAAACAGACATGTGTATATGTGTAAAAGAACCAACCACATCTTCCACACCTCCAACAATCAAACTTGCTGTAATAAAAAATAAAAATTAAATTAAAAACACGAACAAGAAGTAGGGAGACAAACTTGAGGGGCTTTCTCCTGGCACATTCCATTCTAAATTCCAATCTAGAACACGACTTCCATTGAGGCTCTCTTGCCCTAGTAACCAGAATTGGTAAGGGAGAACTGCTGCCACCTTGTGGCCGTTTCACACAACAGCAGCTTTAATCCCAGCGCTAATGGTCAGTTGATATTCAAAATCATTGCAGGCCCGTAAATGACACCTGCCCTGAAAACAAATGCTGGGGTCACATATCGACCAAAAATTTCAAAGGACGTCCATATTTCAAAACGACCATTTCAAAAGGCATATTTTATGCACATTAGTTTTCTGCTTCTTTTTCTTTCTTTCCTTTTTGGTTAAAAAAACGGGAATGGAAAAAGGCATCCCTCAGAAGGGGCGAAAAGTTGCAAACGAATCAATGGACAAAGGTTTAATCTCCAATATATATAAACAGCTCATGCAGCTTAATATTAAAAAAAACAAACAACCCAATACAAAAATGGGCAGAAGATCTAAAGATACGTTTCTTCAAAGAAGACACAGAGATGGCCAAGACGCACATGAAAAGCTGCTCAACAGCACTAATTATTAGAGAAATGCAAATCAAAACTACAATGAGGTATCACCTCACACTGTTAGAATCGGCATCATCAGAAAATCTACAGACAACAAATTCTGGGGAGGGTGTGGACAAAAGGAGCCCTCTTCCACTATTGGTGGGAATGTAAATTGATACAGTCACTATGGAGAACAGTATGGAGTTTCGTTAAAAAAAAAACTAGAAATAGAATTACCATCTGATCCAGCAATCCCACTTCTGGGCATATACCCAAAGAACACCATAAATCAAAAAGGCACATTCACCACAATGTTCATTGCAGCACTATTTACAATAGCCAGGTAATGGAAGCAACCTAAATGCCCACAGACAGATGAATGGATAAAGATGTGGTACATGTATAAAATGGAATATTACTCAGCCATAAAACGGAATGAAACTGGGTCATTTGTAGAGACATCGATGGATCTAGAGACTGTCATACAGAATGAAGTCAGTCAGAAAGAGGAAAACAAATATTGTATATTAATGCATATATGTGGAACCTAAAAACTGGTACAGATGAACTGGTTTGCAGGGAAGAAATAGAGACAGAGGTAGAGAACAAACGTATGGACACCAAGTGTGGGAAGCCATGGTGTGGTGGTGGTGGGATGAGTTGGGAGATTGGGATTGACCTGCATACATGTATATGCATAAAATACATAACTAATAATAACCTGCTGTATAAAAAAATAAATAAAATTAAATTTCAAAATTAAAAAAAATAATATTTAAAAATAATACAGAAAAAAGTTCTTTCCTTCACACAGATGTATTTACAGGAATGAATTATTTCCATGCTTATATCTATAAATACATAAAAGAGGAATAAAATCTAACTTGAACCATAAAAGAAAAAAAAAAACCTGAACCCACCAGTTATACAGAGGAAAACCCTATCAGGGCACTTGCTCCAGCAGTAAACAATTCTGAAATGGGTCTGAGGTGGGGAATCATCTCCCATACAGCCAGCAACCCACACCCCACGCAAGGAGCGTCCTCATTGCAAAGCTGGGGGATCGTGCAGAGGCATCTCTGAATAAAGGTGAGCTGAGCCCCAGGCCAGCTGCTGCTGAACTGTTCCCACCCTTCCCAGGTAAAACACCTGAATATGTACAAGGGCTTGAAAGACTAGAGGAAGGGCCATGGAGCCACACCAGCAACAGCACGCAGGCCAACTTGGTGCCTGCAGGCCAGCCAGGGTGGTCCTGCCCCCGGGCGCTCTTCCAGAAGCTTTCCATTGTCCTGCCTGAGATACCCCACCTGTCCCGGCCCCCACTGCTTTTTTCCTTCCTCACCTCTGTCCGGAGAGAAATTCCAGCGGAAGGTATGGGTGACACATCCTCTTCTTTACAGGTGGCAGCCTGGCAACTCCTGCAGAAAGGCCAGCAGAACCCCACTCACACCGGGCCACCAACAAAGCTGTGGCCCCTCATTCCCTCCCACCAGCACCGCCCCGAGACTGCTGACGGGGCAGAGAATATGGAGTCAGGAACAGCTTCAGGGGCTATTGCTGCCTGGAGCGCTGTTTATATTGACCTCAACCAGGCACACCTGGGGAGGGCTGGGCGGCAGGGTAAGGCTGCCCAGGTCAGCTAATCCACAACACTCAGGCAATCACATTGTTGAAAACGGACCTCGCTAAGGCAGAAGAGAAGCCAAGGAAAAAAAGAACACAATGCCATTTGCACCACCGTAGATGAGTCTAGAGGTAATCACGTGACTTGCAGTAAGTCAGAAAGTGAAAGACACATATCATATCATATCACTTATAGGTGTTACCTAAAAATGGATACCAGGGCAGATATTTCCACCGAGAAGGGCAATCAGAGATTCATTAAACAAACTTATGGTTCACCAATGGAAAGGTGTGAGGATTGGTTTCATTACGATATCGGGGTTAACAGACTTATACAAACACAGGTGACATATATAATCACCAAAGACCTACGGAATACCAAAAGACTACTCAACATTCTGTCATAACGTACATGAGAAAAGGATCCCAGGAAAAACAGACATGTGTATATGTGTAAAAGAACCAACCACATCTTCCACACCTCCAACAATCAAACTTGCTGTAATAAAAAATAAAAATTAAATTAAAAACACGAACAAGAAGTAGGGAGACAAACTTGAGGGGCTTTCTCCTGGCACATTCCATTCTAAATTCCAATCTAGAACACGACTTCCATTGAGGCTCTCTTGCCCTAGTAACCAGAATTGGTAAGGGAGAACTGCTGCCACCTTGTGGCCGTTTCACACAACAGCAGCTTTAATCCCAGCGCTAATGGTCAGTTGATATTCAAAATCATTGCAGGCCCGTAAATGACACCTGCCCTGAAAACAAATGCTGGGGTCACATATCGACCAAAAATTTCAAAGGACGTCCATATTTCAAAACGACCATTTCAAAAGGCATATTTTATGCACATTAGTTTTCTGCTTCTTTTTCTTTCTTTCCTTTTTGGTTAAAAAAACGGGAATGGAAAAAGGCATCCCTCAGAAGGGGCGAAAAGTTGCAAACGAATCAATGGACAAAGGTTTAATCTCCAATATATATAAACAGCTCATGCAGCTTAATATTAAAAAAAACAAACAACCCAATACAAAAATGGGCAGAAGATCTAAAGATACGTTTCTTCAAAGAAGACACAGAGATGGCCAAGACGCACATGAAAAGCTGCTCAACAGCACTAATTATTAGAGAAATGCAAATCAAAACTACAATGAGGTATCACCTCACACTGTTAGAATCGGCATCATCAGAAAATCTACAGACAACAAATTCTGGGGAGGGTGTGGACAAAAGGAGCCCTCTTCCACTATTGGTGGGAATGTAAATTGATACAGTCACTATGGAGAACAGTATGGAGTTTCGTTAAAAAAAAAACTAGAAATAGAATTACCATCTGATCCAGCAATCCCACTTCTGGGCATATACCCAAAGAACACCATAAATCAAAAAGGCACATTCACCACAATGTTCATTGCAGCACTATTTACAATAGCCAGGTAATGGAAGCAACCTAAATGCCCACAGACAGATGAATGGATAAAGATGTGGTACATGTATAAAATGGAATATTACTCAGCCATAAAACGGAATGAAACTGGGTCATTTGTAGAGACATCGATGGATCTAGAGACTGTCATACAGAATGAAGTCAGTCAGAAAGAGGAAAACAAATATTGTATATTAATGCATATATGTGGAACCTAAAAACTGGTACAGATGAACTGGTTTGCAGGGAAGAAATAGAGACAGAGGTAGAGAACAAACGTATGGACACCAAGTGTGGGAAGCCATGGTGTGGTGGTGGTGGGATGAGTTGGGAGATTGGGATTGACCTGCATACATGTATATGCATAAAATACATAACTAATAATAACCTGCTGTATAAAAAAATAAATAAAATTAAATTTCAAAATTAAAAAAAATAATATTTAAAAATAATACAGAAAAAAGTTCTTCCCTTCACACAGATGTATTTACAGGAATGAATTATTTCCATGCTTATATCTATAAATACATAAAAGAGGAATAAAATCTAACTTGAACCATAAAAGAAAAAAAAAAACCTGAACCCACCAGTTATACAGAGGAAAACCCTATCAGGGCACATGCTCCAGCGGTAAACAATTCTGAAATGGGTCTGAGGTGGGGAATCATCTCCCATACAGCCAGCAACCCACACCCCACGCAAGGAGCGTCCTCATTGCAAAGCTGGGGGATCGTGCAGAGGCATCTCTGAATAAAGGTGAGCTGAGCCCCAGGCCAGCTGCTGCTGAACTGTTCCCACCCTTCCCAGGTAAAACACCTGAATATGTACAAGGGCTTGAAAGACTAGAGGAAGGGCCATGGAGCCACACCAGCAACAGCACGCAGGCCAACTTGGTGCCTGCAGGCCAGCCAGGGTGGTCCTGCCCCCGGGCGCTCTTCCGGAAGCTTTCCATTGTCCTGCCTGAGATACCCCACCTGTCCCGGCCCCCACTGCTTTTTTCCTTCCTCACCTCTGTCCGGAGAGAAATTCCAGCGGAAGGTATGGGTGACACATCCTCTTCTTTACAGGTGGCAGCCTGGCAACTCCTGCAGAAAGGCCAGCAGAACCCCACTCACACCGGGCCACCAACAAAGCTGTGGCCCCTCATTCCCTCCCACCAGCACCGCCCCGAGACTGCTGACGGGGCAGAGAATATGGAGTCAGGAACAGCTTCAGGGGCTATTGCTGCCTGGAGCGCTGTTTATATTGACCTCAACCAGGCACACCTGGGGAGGGCTGGGCGGCAGGGTAAGGCTGCCCAGGTCAGCTAATCCACAACACTCAGGCAATCACATTGTTGAAAACGGACCTCGCTAAGGCAGAAGAGAAGCCAAGGAAAAAAAGAACACAATGCCATTTGCACCACCGTAGATGAGTCTAGAGGTAATCACGTGACTTGCAGTAAGTCAGAAAGTGAAAGACACATATCATATCATATCACTTATAGGTGTTACCTAAAAATGGATACCAGGGCAGATATTTCCACCGAGAAGGGCAATCAGAGATTCATTAAACAAACTTATGGTTCACCAATGGAAAGGTGTGAGGATTGGTTTCATTACGATATCGGGGTTAACAGACTTATACAAACACAGGTGACATATATAATCACCAAAGACCTACGGAATACCAAAAGACTACTCAACATTCTGTCATAACGTACATGAGAAAAGGATCCCAGGAAAAACAGACATGTGTATATGTGTAAAAGAACCAACCACATCTTCCACACCTCCAACAATCAAACTTGCTGTAATAAAAAATAAAAATTAAATTAAAAACACGAACAAGAAGTAGGGAGACAAACTTGAGGGGCTTTCTCCTGGCACATTCCATTCTAAATTCCAATCTAGAACACGACTTCCATTGAGGCTCTCTTGCCCTAGTAACCAGAATTGGTAAGGGAGAACTGCTGCCACCTTGTGGCCGTTTCACACAACAGCAGCTTTAATCCCAGCGCTAATGGTCAGTTGATATTCAAAATCATTGCAGGCCCGTAAATGACACCTGCCCTGAAAACAAATGCTGGGGTCACATATCGACCAAAAATTTCAAAGGACGTCCATATTTCAAAACGACCATTTCAAAAGGCATATTTTATGCACATTAGTTTTCTGCTTCTTTTTCTTTCTTTCCTTTTTGGTTAAAAAAACGGGAATGGAAAAAGGCATCCCTCAGAAGGGGCGAAAAGTTGCAAACGAATCAATGGACAAAGGTTTAATCTCCAATATATATAAACAGCTCATGCAGCTTAATATTAAAAAAAACAAATAACCCAATACAAAAATGGGCAGAAGATCTAAAGATACGTTTCTTCAAAGAAGACACAGAGATGGCCAAGACGCACATGAAAAGCTGCTCAACAGCACTAATTATTAGAGAAATGCAAATCAAAACTACAATGAGGTATCACCTCACACTGTTAGAATCGGCATCATCAGAAAATCTACAGACAACAAATTCTGGGGAGGGTGTGGACAAAAGGAGCCCTCTTCCACTATTGGTGGGAATGTAAATTGATACAGTCACTATGGAGAACAGTATGGAGTTTCGTTAAAAAAAAAACTAGAAATAGAATTACCATCTGATCCAGCAATCCCACTTCTGGGCATATACCCAAAGAACACCATAAATCAAAAAGGCACATTCACCACAATGTTCATTGCAGCACTATTTACAATAGCCAGGTAATGGAAGCAACCTAAATGCCCACAGACAGATGAATGGATAAAGATGTGGTACATGTATAAAATGGAATATTACTCAGCCATAAAACGGAATGAAACTGGGTCATTTGTAGAGACATCGATGGATCTAGAGACTGTCATACAGAATGAAGTCAGTCAGAAAGAGGAAAACAAATATTGTATATTAATGCATATATGTGGAACCTAAAAACTGGTACAGATGAACTGGTTTGCAGGGAAGAAATAGAGACAGAGGTAGAGAACAAACGTATGGACACCAAGTGTGGGAAGCCATGGTGTGGTGGTGGTGGGATGAGTTGGGAGATTGGGATTGACCTGCATACATGTATATGCATAAAATACATAACTAATAATAACCTGCTGTATAAAAAAATAAATAAAATTAAATTTCAAAATTAAAAAAAATAATATTTAAAAATAATACAGAAAAAAGTTCTTCCCTTCACACAGATGTATTTACAGGAATGAATTATTTCCATGCTTATATCTATAAATACATAAAAGAGGAATAAAATCTAACTTGAACCATAAAAGAAAAAAAAAAACCTGAACCCACCAGTTATACAGAGGAAAACCCTATCAGGGCACTTGCTCCAGCGGTAAACAATTCTGAAATGGGTCTGAGGTGGGGAATCATCTCCCATACAGCCAGCAACCCACACCCCACGCAAGGAGCGTCCTCATTGCAAAGCTGGGGGATCGTGCAGAGGCATCTCTGAATAAAGGTGAGCTGAGCCCCAGGCCAGCTGCTGCTGAACTGTTCCCACCCTTCCCAGGTAAAACACCTGAATATGTACAAGGGCTTGAAAGACTAGAGGAAGGGCCATGGAGCCACACCAGCAACAGCACGCAGGCCAACTTGGTGCCTGCAGGCCAGCCAGGGTGGTCCTGCCCCCGGGCGCTCTTCCGGAAGCTTTCCATTGTCCTGCCTGAGATACCCCACCTGTCCCGGCCCCCACTGCTTTTTTCCTTCCTCACCTCTGTCCGGAGAGAAATTCCAGCGGAAGGTATGGGTGACACATCCTCTTCTTTACAGGTGGCAGCCTGGCAACTCCTGCAGAAAGGCCAGCAGAACCCCACTCACACCGGGCCACCAACAAAGCTGTGGCCCCTCATTCCCTCCCACCAGCACCGCCCCGAGACTGCTGACGGGGCAGAGAATATGGAGTCAGGAACAGCTTCAGGGGCTATTGCTGCCTGGAGCGCTGTTTATATTGACCTCAACCAGGCACACCTGGGGAGGGCTGGGCGGCAGGGTAAGGCTGCCCAGGTCAGCTAATCCACAACACTCAGGCAATCACATTGTTGAAAACGGACCTCGCTAAGGCAGAAGAGAAGCCAAGGAAAAAAAGAACACAATGCCATTTGCACCACCGTAGATGAGTCTAGAGGTAATCACGTGACTTGCAGTAAGTCAGAAAGTGAAAGACACATATCATATCATATCACTTATAGGTGTTACCTAAAAATGGATACCAGGGCAGATATTTCCACCGAGAAGGGCAATCAGAGATTCATTAAACAAACTTATGGTTCACCAATGGAAAGGTGTGAGGATTGGTTTCATTACGATATCGGGGTTAACAGACTTATACAAACACAGGTGACATATATAATCACCAAAGACCTACGGAATACCAAAAGACTACTCAACATTCTGTCATAACGTACATGAGAAAAGGATCCCAGGAAAAACAGACATGTGTATATGTGTAAAAGAACCAACCACATCTTCCACACCTCCAACAATCAAACTTGCTGTAATAAAAAATAAAAATTAAATTAAAAACACGAACAAGAAGTAGGGAGACAAACTTGAGGGGCTTTCTCCTGGCACATTCCATTCTAAATTCCAATCTAGAACACGACTTCCATTGAGGCTCTCTTGCCCTAGTAACCAGAATTGGTAAGGGAGAACTGCTGCCACCTTGTGGCCGTTTCACACAACAGCAGCTTTAATCCCAGCGCTAATGGTCAGTTGATATTCAAAATCATTGCAGGCCCGTAAATGACACCTGCCCTGAAAACAAATGCTGGGGTCACATATCGACCAAAAATTTCAAAGGACGTCCATATTTCAAAACGACCATTTCAAAAGGCATATTTTATGCACATTAGTTTTCTGCTTCTTTTTCTTTCTTTCCTTTTTGGTTAAAAAAACGGGAATGGAAAAAGGCATCCCTCAGAAGGGGCGAAAAGTTGCAAACGAATCAATGGACAAAGGTTTAATCTCCAATATATATAAACAGCTCATGCAGCTTAATATTAAAAAAAACAAACAACCCAATACAAAAATGGGCAGAAGATCTAAAGATACGTTTCTTCAAAGAAGACACAGAGATGGCCAAGACGCACATGAAAAGCTGCTCAACAGCACTAATTATTAGAGAAATGCAAATCAAAACTACAATGAGGTATCACCTCACACTGTTAGAATCGGCATCATCAGAAAATCTACAGACAACAAATTCTGGGGAGGGTGTGGACAAAAGGAGCCCTCTTCCACTATTGGTGGGAATGTAAATTGATACAGTCACTATGGAGAACAGTATGGAGTTTCGTTAAAAAAAAAACTAGAAATAGAATTACCATCTGATCCAGCAATCCCACTTCTGGGCATATACCCAAAGAACACCATAAATCAAAAAGGCACATTCACCACAATGTTCATTGCAGCACTATTTACAATAGCCAGGTAATGGAAGCAACCTAAATGCCCACAGACAGATGAATGGATAAAGATGTGGTACATGTATAAAATGGAATATTACTCAGCCATAAAACGGAATGAAACTGGGTCATTTGTAGAGACATCGATGGATCTAGAGACTGTCATACAGAATGAAGTCAGTCAGAAAGAGGAAAACAAATATTGTATATTAATGCATATATGTGGAACCTAAAAACTGGTACAGATGAACTGGTTTGCAGGGAAGAAATAGAGACAGAGGTAGAGAACAAACGTATGGACACCAAGTGTGGGAAGCCATGGTGTGGTGGTGGTGGGATGAGTTGGGAGATTGGGATTGACCTGCATACATGTATATGCATAAAATACATAACTAATAATAACCTGCTGTATAAAAAAATAAATAAAATTAAATTTCAAAATTAAAAAAAATAATATTTAAAAATAATACAGAAAAAAGTTCTTCCCTTCACACAGATGTATTTACAGGAATGAATTATTTCCATGCTTATATCTATAAATACATAAAAGAGGAATAAAATCTAACTTGAACCATAAAAGAAAAAAAAAAACCTGAACCCACCAGTTATACAGAGGAAAACCCTATCAGGGCACATGCTCCAGCGGTAAACAATTCTGAAATGGGTCTGAGGTGGGGAATCATCTCCCATACAGCCAGCAACCCACACCCCACGCAAGGAGCGTCCTCATTGCAAAGCTGGGGGATCGTGCAGAGGCATCTCTGAATAAAGGTGAGCTGAGCCCCAGGCCAGCTGCTGCTGAACTGTTCCCACCCTTCCCAGGTAAAACACCTGAATATGTACAAGGGCTTGAAAGACTAGAGGAAGGGCCATGGAGCCACACCAGCAACAGCACGCAGGCCAACTTGGTGCCTGCAGGCCAGCCAGGGTGGTCCTGCCCCCGGGCGCTCTTCCGGAAGCTTTCCATTGTCCTGCCTGAGATACCCCACCTGTCCCGGCCCCCACTGCTTTTTTCCTTCCTCACCTCTGTCCGGAGAGAAATTCCAGCGGAAGGTATGGGTGACACATCCTCTTCTTTACAGGTGGCAGCCTGGCAACTCCTGCAGAAAGGCCAGCAGAACCCCACTCACACCGGGCCACCAACAAAGCTGTGGCCCCTCATTCCCTCCCACCAGCACCGCCCCGAGACTGCTGACGGGGCAGAGAATATGGAGTCAGGAACAGCTTCAGGGGCTATTGCTGCCTGGAGCGCTGTTTATATTGACCTCAACCAGGCACACCTGGGGAGGGCTGGGCGGCAGGGTAAGGCTGCCCAGGTCAGCTAATCCACAACACTCAGGCAATCACATTGTTGAAAACGGACCTCGCTAAGGCAGAAGAGAAGCCAAGGAAAAAAAGAACACAATGCCATTTGCACCACCGTAGATGAGTCTAGAGGTAATCACGTGACTTGCAGTAAGTCAGAAAGTGAAAGACACATATCATATCATATCACTTATAGGTGTTACCTAAAAATGGATACCAGGGCAGATATTTCCACCGAGAAGGGCAATCAGAGATTCATTAAACAAACTTATGGTTCACCAATGGAAAGGTGTGAGGATTGGTTTCATTACGATATCGGGGTTAACAGACTTATACAAACACAGGTGACATATATAATCACCAAAGACCTACGGAATACCAAAAGACTACTCAACATTCTGTCATAACGTACATGAGAAAAGGATCCCAGGAAAAACAGACATGTGTATATGTGTAAAAGAACCAACCACATCTTCCACACCTCCAACAATCAAACTTGCTGTAATAAAAAATAAAAATTAAATTAAAAACACGAACAAGAAGTAGGGAGACAAACTTGAGGGGCTTTCTCCTGGCACATTCCATTCTAAATTCCAATCTAGAACACGACTTCCATTGAGGCTCTCTTGCCCTAGTAACCAGAATTGGTAAGGGAGAACTGCTGCCACCTTGTGGCCGTTTCACACAACAGCAGCTTTAATCCCAGCGCTAATGGTCAGTTGATATTCAAAATCATTGCAGGCCCGTAAATGACACCTGCCCTGAAAACAAATGCTGGGGTCACATATCGACCAAAAATTTCAAAGGACGTCCATATTTCAAAACGACCATTTCAAAAGGCATATTTTATGCACATTAGTTTTCTGCTTCTTTTTCTTTCTTTCCTTTTTGGTTAAAAAAACGGGAATGGAAAAAGGCATCCCTCAGAAGGGGCGAAAAGTTGCAAACGAATCAATGGACAAAGGTTTAATCTCCAATATATATAAACAGCTCATGCAGCTTAATATTAAAAAAAACAAACAACCCAATACAAAAATGGGCAGAAGATCTAAAGATACGTTTCTTCAAAGAAGACACAGAGATGGCCAAGACGCACATGAAAAGCTGCTCAACAGCACTAATTATTAGAGAAATGCAAATCAAAACTACAATGAGGTATCACCTCACACTGTTAGAATCGGCATCATCAGAAAATCTACAGACAACAAATTCTGGGGAGGGTGTGGACAAAAGGAGCCCTCTTCCACTATTGGTGGGAATGTAAATTGATACAGTCACTATGGAGAACAGTATGGAGTTTCGTTAAAAAAAAAACTAGAAATAGAATTACCATCTGATCCAGCAATCCCACTTCTGGGCATATACCCAAAGAACACCATAAATCAAAAAGGCACATTCACCACAATGTTCATTGCAGCACTATTTACAATAGCCAGGTAATGGAAGCAACCTAAATGCCCACAGACAGATGAATGGATAAAGATGTGGTACATGTATAAAATGGAATATTACTCAGCCATAAAACGGAATGAAACTGGGTCATTTGTAGAGACATCGATGGATCTAGAGACTGTCATACAGAATGAAGTCAGTCAGAAAGAGGAAAACAAATATTGTATATTAATGCATATATGTGGAACCTAAAAACTGGTACAGATGAACTGGTTTGCAGGGAAGAAATAGAGACAGAGGTAGAGAACAAACGTATGGACACCAAGTGTGGGAAGCCATGGTGTGGTGGTGGTGGGATGAGTTGGGAGATTGGGATTGACCTGCATACATGTATATGCATAAAATACATAACTAATAATAACCTGCTGTATAAAAAAATAAATAAAATTAAATTTCAAAATTAAAAAAAATAATATTTAAAAATAATACAGAAAAAAGTTCTTCCCTTCACACAGATGTATTTACAGGAATGAATTATTTCCATGCTTATATCTATAAATACATAAAAGAGGAATAAAATCTAACTTGAACCATAAAAGAAAAAAAAAAACCTGAACCCACCAGTTATACAGAGGAAAACCCTATCAGGGCACTTGCTCCAGCGGTAAACAATTCTGAAATGGGTCTGAGGTGGGGAATCATCTCCCATACAGCCAGCAACCCACACCCCACGCAAGGAGCGTCCTCATTGCAAAGCTGGGGGATCGTGCAGAGGCATCTCTGAATAAAGGTGAGCTGAGCCCCAGGCCAGCTGCTGCTGAACTGTTCCCACCCTTCCCAGGTAAAACACCTGAATATGTACAAGGGCTTGAAAGACTAGAGGAAGGGCCATGGAGCCACACCAGCAACAGCACGCAGGCCAACTTGGTGCCTGCAGGCCAGCCAGGGTGGTCCTGCCCCCGGGCGCTCTTCCGGAAGCTTTCCATTGTCCTGCCTGAGATACCCCACCTGTCCCGGCCCCCACTGCTTTTTTCCTTCCTCACCTCTGTCCGGAGAGAAATTCCAGCGGAAGGTATGGGTGACACATCCTCTTCTTTACAGGTGGCAGCCTGGCAACTCCTGCAGAAAGGCCAGCAGAACCCCACTCACACCGGGCCACCAACAAAGCTGTGGCCCCTCATTCCCTCCCACCAGCACCGCCCCGAGACTGCTGACGGGGCAGAGAATATGGAGTCAGGAACAGCTTCAGGGGCTATTGCTGCCTGGAGCGCTGTTTATATTGACCTCAACCAGGCACACCTGGGGAGGGCTGGGCGGCAGGGTAAGGCTGCCCAGGTCAGCTAATCCACAACACTCAGGCAATCACATTGTTGAAAACGGACCTCGCTAAGGCAGAAGAGAAGCCAAGGAAAAAAAGAACACAATGCCATTTGCACCACCGTAGATGAGTCTAGAGGTAATCACGTGACTTGCAGTAAGTCAGAAAGTGAAAGACACATATCATATCATATCACTTATAGGTGTTACCTAAAAATGGATACCAGGGCAGATATTTCCACCGAGAAGGGCAATCAGAGATTCATTAAACAAACTTATGGTTCACCAATGGAAAGGTGTGAGGATTGGTTTCATTACGATATCGGGGTTAACAGACTTATACAAACACAGGTGACATATATAATCACCAAAGACCTACGGAATACCAAAAGACTACTCAACATTCTGTCATAACGTACATGAGAAAAGGATCCCAGGAAAAACAGACATGTGTATATGTGTAAAAGAACCAACCACATCTTCCACACCTCCAACAATCAAACTTGCTGTAATAAAAAATAAAAATTAAATTAAAAACACGAACAAGAAGTAGGGAGACAAACTTGAGGGGCTTTCTCCTGGCACATTCCATTCTAAATTCCAATCTAGAACACGACTTCCATTGAGGCTCTCTTGCCCTAGTAACCAGAATTGGTAAGGGAGAACTGCTGCCACCTTGTGGCCGTTTCACACAACAGCAGCTTTAATCCCAGCGCTAATGGTCAGTTGATATTCAAAATCATTGCAGGCCCGTAAATGACACCTGCCCTGAAAACAAATGCTGGGGTCACATATCGACCAAAAATTTCAAAGGACGTCCATATTTCAAAACGACCATTTCAAAAGGCATATTTTATGCACATTAGTTTTCTGCTTCTTTTTCTTTCTTTCCTTTTTGGTTAAAAAAACGGGAATGGAAAAAGGCATCCCTCAGAAGGGGCGAAAAGTTGCAAACGAATCAATGGACAAAGGTTTAATCTCCAATATATATAAACAGCTCATGCAGCTTAATATTAAAAAAAACAAATAACCCAATACAAAAATGGGCAGAAGATCTAAAGATACGTTTCTTCAAAGAAGACACAGAGATGGCCAAGACGCACATGAAAAGCTGCTCAACAGCACTAATTATTAGAGAAATGCAAATCAAAACTACAATGAGGTATCACCTCACACTGTTAGAATCGGCATCATCAGAAAATCTACAGACAACAAATTCTGGGGAGGGTGTGGACAAAAGGAGCCCTCTTCCACTATTGGTGGGAATGTAAATTGATACAGTCACTATGGAGAACAGTATGGAGTTTCGTTAAAAAAAAAACTAGAAATAGAATTACCATCTGATCCAGCAATCCCACTTCTGGGCATATACCCAAAGAACACCATAAATCAAAAAGGCACATTCACCACAATGTTCATTGCAGCACTATTTACAATAGCCAGGTAATGGAAGCAACCTAAATGCCCACAGACAGATGAATGGATAAAGATGTGGTACATGTATAAAATGGAATATTACTCAGCCATAAAACGGAATGAAACTGGGTCATTTGTAGAGACATCGATGGATCTAGAGACTGTCATACAGAATGAAGTCAGTCAGAAAGAGGAAAACAAATATTGTATATTAATGCATATATGTGGAACCTAAAAACTGGTACAGATGAACTGGTTTGCAGGGAAGAAATAGAGACAGAGGTAGAGAACAAACGTATGGACACCAAGTGTGGGAAGCCATGGTGTGGTGGTGGTGGGATGAGTTGGGAGATTGGGATTGACCTGCATACATGTATATGCATAAAATACATAACTAATAATAACCTGCTGTATAAAAAAATAAATAAAATTAAATTTCAAAATTAAAAAAAATAATATTTAAAAATAATACAGAAAAAAGTTCTTCCCTTCACACAGATGTATTTACAGGAATGAATTATTTCCATGCTTATATCTATAAATACATAAAAGAGGAATAAAATCTAACTTGAACCATAAAAGAAAAAAAAAAACCTGAACCCACCAGTTATACAGAGGAAAACCCTATCAGGGCACTTGCTCCAGCGGTAAACAATTCTGAAATGGGTCTGAGGTGGGGAATCATCTCCCATACAGCCAGCAACCCACACCCCACGCAAGGAGCGTCCTCATTGCAAAGCTGGGGGATCGTGCAGAGGCATCTCTGAATAAAGGTGAGCTGAGCCCCAGGCCAGCTGCTGCTGAACTGTTCCCACCCTTCCCAGGTAAAACACCTGAATATGTACAAGGGCTTGAAAGACTAGAGGAAGGGCCATGGAGCCACACCAGCAACAGCACGCAGGCCAACTTGGTGCCTGCAGGCCAGCCAGGGTGGTCCTGCCCCCGGGCGCTCTTCCGGAAGCTTTCCATTGTCCTGCCTGAGATACCCCACCTGTCCCGGCCCCCACTGCTTTTTTCCTTCCTCACCTCTGTCCGGAGAGAAATTCCAGCGGAAGGTATGGGTGACACATCCTCTTCTTTACAGGTGGCAGCCTGGCAACTCCTGCAGAAAGGCCAGCAGAACCCCACTCACACCGGGCCACCAACAAAGCTGTGGCCCCTCATTCCCTCCCACCAGCACCGCCCCGAGACTGCTGACGGGGCAGAGAATATGGAGTCAGGAACAGCTTCAGGGGCTATTGCTGCCTGGAGCGCTGTTTATATTGACCTCAACCAGGCACACCTGGGGAGGGCTGGGCGGCAGGGTAAGGCTGCCCAGGTCAGCTAATCCACAACACTCAGGCAATCACATTGTTGAAAACGGACCTCGCTAAGGCAGAAGAGAAGCCAAGGAAAAAAAGAACACAATGCCATTTGCACCACCGTAGATGAGTCTAGAGGTAATCACGTGACTTGCAGTAAGTCAGAAAGTGAAAGACACATATCATATCATATCACTTATAGGTGTTACCTAAAAATGGATACCAGGGCAGATATTTCCACCGAGAAGGGCAATCAGAGATTCATTAAACAAACTTATGGTTCACCAATGGAAAGGTGTGAGGATTGGTTTCATTACGATATCGGGGTTAACAGACTTATACAAACACAGGTGACATATATAATCACCAAAGACCTACGGAATACCAAAAGACTACTCAACATTCTGTCATAACGTACATGAGAAAAGGATCCCAGGAAAAACAGACATGTGTATATGTGTAAAAGAACCAACCACATCTTCCACACCTCCAACAATCAAACTTGCTGTAATAAAAAATAAAAATTAAATTAAAAACACGAACAAGAAGTAGGGAGACAAACTTGAGGGGCTTTCTCCTGGCACATTCCATTCTAAATTCCAATCTAGAACACGACTTCCATTGAGGCTCTCTTGCCCTAGTAACCAGAATTGGTAAGGGAGAACTGCTGCCACCTTGTGGCCGTTTCACACAACAGCAGCTTTAATCCCAGCGCTAATGGTCAGTTGATATTCAAAATCATTGCAGGCCCGTAAATGACACCTGCCCTGAAAACAAATGCTGGGGTCACATATCGACCAAAAATTTCAAAGGACGTCCATATTTCAAAACGACCATTTCAAAAGGCATATTTTATGCACATTAGTTTTCTGCTTCTTTTTCTTTCTTTCCTTTTTGGTTAAAAAAACGGGAATGGAAAAAGGCATCCCTCAGAAGGGGCGAAAAGTTGCAAACGAATCAATGGACAAAGGTTTAATCTCCAATATATATAAACAGCTCATGCAGCTTAATATTAAAAAAAACAAACAACCCAATACAAAAATGGGCAGAAGATCTAAAGATACGTTTCTTCAAAGAAGACACAGAGATGGCCAAGACGCACATGAAAAGCTGCTCAACAGCACTAATTATTAGAGAAATGCAAATCAAAACTACAATGAGGTATCACCTCACACTGTTAGAATCGGCATCATCAGAAAATCTACAGACAACAAATTCTGGGGAGGGTGTGGACAAAAGGAGCCCTCTTCCACTATTGGTGGGAATGTAAATTGATACAGTCACTATGGAGAACAGTATGGAGTTTCGTTAAAAAAAAAACTAGAAATAGAATTACCATCTGATCCAGCAATCCCACTTCTGGGCATATACCCAAAGAACACCATAAATCAAAAAGGCACATTCACCACAATGTTCATTGCAGCACTATTTACAATAGCCAGGTAATGGAAGCAACCTAAATGCCCACAGACAGATGAATGGATAAAGATGTGGTACATGTATAAAATGGAATATTACTCAGCCATAAAACGGAATGAAACTGGGTCATTTGTAGAGACATCGATGGATCTAGAGACTGTCATACAGAATGAAGTCAGTCAGAAAGAGGAAAACAAATATTGTATATTAATGCATATATGTGGAACCTAAAAACTGGTACAGATGAACTGGTTTGCAGGGAAGAAATAGAGACAGAGGTAGAGAACAAACGTATGGACACCAAGTGTGGGAAGCCATGGTGTGGTGGTGGTGGGATGAGTTGGGAGATTGGGATTGACCTGCATACATGTATATGCATAAAATACATAACTAATAATAACCTGCTGTATAAAAAAATAAATAAAATTAAATTTCAAAATTAAAAAAAATAATATTTAAAAATAATACAGAAAAAAGTTCTTCCCTTCACACAGATGTATTTACAGGAATGAATTATTTCCATGCTTATATCTATAAATACATAAAAGAGGAATAAAATCTAACTTGAACCATAAAAGAAAAAAAAAAACCTGAACCCACCAGTTATACAGAGGAAAACCCTATCAGGGCACTTGCTCCAGCGGTAAACAATTCTGAAATGGGTCTGAGGTGGGGAATCATCTCCCATACAGCCAGCAACCCACACCCCACGCAAGGAGCGTCCTCATTGCAAAGCTGGGGGATCGTGCAGAGGCATCTCTGAATAAAGGTGAGCTGAGCCCCAGGCCAGCTGCTGCTGAACTGTTCCCACCCTTCCCAGGTAAAACACCTGAATATGTACAAGGGCTTGAAAGACTAGAGGAAGGGCCATGGAGCCACACCAGCAACAGCACGCAGGCCAACTTGGTGCCTGCAGGCCAGCCAGGGTGGTCCTGCCCCCGGGCGCTCTTCCGGAAGCTTTCCATTGTCCTGCCTGAGATACCCCACCTGTCCCGGCCCCCACTGCTTTTTTCCTTCCTCACCTCTGTCCGGAGAGAAATTCCAGCGGAAGGTATGGGTGACACATCCTCTTCTTTACAGGTGGCAGCCTGGCAACTCCTGCAGAAAGGCCAGCAGAACCCCACTCACACCGGGCCACCAACAAAGCTGTGGCCCCTCATTCCCTCCCACCAGCACCGCCCCGAGACTGCTGACGGGGCAGAGAATATGGAGTCAGGAACAGCTTCAGGGGCTATTGCTGCCTGGAGCGCTGTTTATATTGACCTCAACCAGGCACACCTGGGGAGGGCTGGGCGGCAGGGTAAGGCTGCCCAGGTCAGCTAATCCACAACACTCAGGCAATCACATTGTTGAAAACGGACCTCGCTAAGGCAGAAGAGAAGCCAAGGAAAAAAAGAACACAATGCCATTTGCACCACCGTAGATGAGTCTAGAGGTAATCACGTGACTTGCAGTAAGTCAGAAAGTGAAAGACACATATCATATCATATCACTTATAGGTGTTACCTAAAAATGGATACCAGGGCAGATATTTCCACCGAGAAGGGCAATCAGAGATTCATTAAACAAACTTATGGTTCACCAATGGAAAGGTGTGAGGATTGGTTTCATTACGATATCGGGGTTAACAGACTTATACAAACACAGGTGACATATATAATCACCAAAGACCTACGGAATACCAAAAGACTACTCAACATTCTGTCATAACGTACATGAGAAAAGGATCCCAGGAAAAACAGACATGTGTATATGTGTAAAAGAACCAACCACATCTTCCACACCTCCAACAATCAAACTTGCTGTAATAAAAAATAAAAATTAAATTAAAAACACGAACAAGAAGTAGGGAGACAAACTTGAGGGGCTTTCTCCTGGCACATTCCATTCTAAATTCCAATCTAGAACACGACTTCCATTGAGGCTCTCTTGCCCTAGTAACCAGAATTGGTAAGGGAGAACTGCTGCCACCTTGTGGCCGTTTCACACAACAGCAGCTTTAATCCCAGCGCTAATGGTCAGTTGATATTCAAAATCATTGCAGGCCCGTAAATGACACCTGCCCTGAAAACAAATGCTGGGGTCACATATCGACCAAAAATTTCAAAGGACGTCCATATTTCAAAACGACCATTTCAAAAGGCATATTTTATGCACATTAGTTTTCTGCTTCTTTTTCTTTCTTTCCTTTTTGGTTAAAAAAACGGGAATGGAAAAAGGCATCCCTCAGAAGGGGCGAAAAGTTGCAAACGAATCAATGGACAAAGGTTTAATCTCCAATATATATAAACAGCTCATGCAGCTTAATATTAAAAAAAACAAACAACCCAATACAAAAATGGGCAGAAGATCTAAAGATACGTTTCTTCAAAGAAGACACAGAGATGGCCAAGACGCACATGAAAAGCTGCTCAACAGCACTAATTATTAGAGAAATGCAAATCAAAACTACAATGAGGTATCACCTCACACTGTTAGAATCGGCATCATCAGAAAATCTACAGACAACAAATTCTGGGGAGGGTGTGGACAAAAGGAGCCCTCTTCCACTATTGGTGGGAATGTAAATTGATACAGTCACTATGGAGAACAGTATGGAGTTTCGTTAAAAAAAAAACTAGAAATAGAATTACCATCTGATCCAGCAATCCCACTTCTGGGCATATACCCAAAGAACACCATAAATCAAAAAGGCACATTCACCACAATGTTCATTGCAGCACTATTTACAATAGCCAGGTAATGGAAGCAACCTAAATGCCCACAGACAGATGAATGGATAAAGATGTGGTACATGTATAAAATGGAATATTACTCAGCCATAAAACGGAATGAAACTGGGTCATTTGTAGAGACATCGATGGATCTAGAGACTGTCATACAGAATGAAGTCAGTCAGAAAGAGGAAAACAAATATTGTATATTAATGCATATATGTGGAACCTAAAAACTGGTACAGATGAACTGGTTTGCAGGGAAGAAATAGAGACAGAGGTAGAGAACAAACGTATGGACACCAAGTGTGGGAAGCCATGGTGTGGTGGTGGTGGGATGAGTTGGGAGATTGGGATTGACCTGCATACATGTATATGCATAAAATACATAACTAATAATAACCTGCTGTATAAAAAAATAAATAAAATTAAATTTCAAAATTAAAAAAAATAATATTTAAAAATAATACAGAAAAAAGTTCTTCCCTTCACACAGATGTATTTACAGGAATGAATTATTTCCATGCTTATATCTATAAATACATAAAAGAGGAATAAAATCTAACTTGAACCATAAAAGAAAAAAAAAAACCTGAACCCACCAGTTATACAGAGGAAAACCCTATCAGGGCACTTGCTCCAGCGGTAAACAATTCTGAAATGGGTCTGAGGTGGGGAATCATCTCCCATACAGCCAGCAACCCACACCCCACGCAAGGAGCGTCCTCATTGCAAAGCTGGGGGATCGTGCAGAGGCATCTCTGAATAAAGGTGAGCTGAGCCCCAGGCCAGCTGCTGCTGAACTGTTCCCACCCTTCCCAGGTAAAACACCTGAATATGTACAAGGGCTTGAAAGACTAGAGGAAGGGCCATGGAGCCACACCAGCAACAGCACGCAGGCCAACTTGGTGCCTGCAGGCCAGCCAGGGTGGTCCTGCCCCCGGGCGCTCTTCCGGAAGCTTTCCATTGTCCTGCCTGAGATACCCCACCTGTCCCGGCCCCCACTGCTTTTTTCCTTCCTCACCTCTGTCCGGAGAGAAATTCCAGCGGAAGGTATGGGTGACACATCCTCTTCTTTACAGGTGGCAGCCTGGCAACTCCTGCAGAAAGGCCAGCAGAACCCCACTCACACCGGGCCACCAACAAAGCTGTGGCCCCTCATTCCCTCCCACCAGCACCGCCCCGAGACTGCTGACGGGGCAGAGAATATGGAGTCAGGAACAGCTTCAGGGGCTATTGCTGCCTGGAGCGCTGTTTATATTGACCTCAACCAGGCACACCTGGGGAGGGCTGGGCGGCAGGGTAAGGCTGCCCAGGTCAGCTAATCCACAACACTCAGGCAATCACATTGTTGAAAACGGACCTCGCTAAGGCAGAAGAGAAGCCAAGGAAAAAAAGAACACAATGCCATTTGCACCACCGTAGATGAGTCTAGAGGTAATCACGTGACTTGCAGTAAGTCAGAAAGTGAAAGACACATATCATATCATATCACTTATAGGTGTTACCTAAAAATGGATACCAGGGCAGATATTTCCACCGAGAAGGGCAATCAGAGATTCATTAAACAAACTTATGGTTCACCAATGGAAAGGTGTGAGGATTGGTTTCATTACGATATCGGGGTTAACAGACTTATACAAACACAGGTGACATATATAATCACCAAAGACCTACGGAATACCAAAAGACTACTCAACATTCTGTCATAACGTACATGAGAAAAGGATCCCAGGAAAAACAGACATGTGTATATGTGTAAAAGAACCAACCACATCTTCCACACCTCCAACAATCAAACTTGCTGTAATAAAAAATAAAAATTAAATTAAAAACACGAACAAGAAGTAGGGAGACAAACTTGAGGGGCTTTCTCCTGGCACATTCCATTCTAAATTCCAATCTAGAACACGACTTCCATTGAGGCTCTCTTGCCCTAGTAACCAGAATTGGTAAGGGAGAACTGCTGCCACCTTGTGGCCGTTTCACACAACAGCAGCTTTAATCCCAGCGCTAATGGTCAGTTGATATTCAAAATCATTGCAGGCCCGTAAATGACACCTGCCCTGAAAACAAATGCTGGGGTCACATATCGACCAAAAATTTCAAAGGACGTCCATATT
Organism: Mesoplodon bidens; assembly: GCF_964165515.1. Lineage (NCBI taxonomy): Eukaryota > Metazoa > Chordata > Mammalia > Artiodactyla > Ziphiidae > Mesoplodon > Mesoplodon bidens. The sequence continues at coordinate 319,726 of NW_027672434.1, read as the reverse complement.
TCAAAACGACCATTTCAAAAGGCATATTTTATGCACATTAGTTTTCTGCTTCTTTTTCTTTCTTTCCTTTTTGGTTAAAAAAACGGGAATGGAAAAAGGCATCCCTCAGAAGGGGCGAAAAGTTGCAAACGAATCAATGGACAAAGGTTTAATCTCCAATATATATAAACAGCTCATGCAGCTTAATATTAAAAAAAACAAACAACCCAATACAAAAATGGGCAGAAGATCTAAAGATACGTTTCTTCAAAGAAGACACAGAGATGGCCAAGACGCACATGAAAAGCTGCTCAACAGCACTAATTATTAGAGAAATGCAAATCAAAACTACAATGAGGTATCACCTCACACTGTTAGAATCGGCATCATCAGAAAATCTACAGACAACAAATTCTGGGGAGGGTGTGGACAAAAGGAGCCCTCTTCCACTATTGGTGGGAATGTAAATTGATACAGTCACTATGGAGAACAGTATGGAGTTTCGTTAAAAAAAAAACTAGAAATAGAATTACCATCTGATCCAGCAATCCCACTTCTGGGCATATACCCAAAGAACACCATAAATCAAAAAGGCACATTCACCACAATGTTCATTGCAGCACTATTTACAATAGCCAGGTAATGGAAGCAACCTAAATGCCCACAGACAGATGAATGGATAAAGATGTGGTACATGTATAAAATGGAATATTACTCAGCCATAAAACGGAATGAAACTGGGTCATTTGTAGAGACATCGATGGATCTAGAGACTGTCATACAGAATGAAGTCAGTCAGAAAGAGGAAAACAAATATTGTATATTAATGCATATATGTGGAACCTAAAAACTGGTACAGATGAACTGGTTTGCAGGGAAGAAATAGAGACAGAGGTAGAGAACAAACGTATGGACACCAAGTGTGGGAAGCCATGGTGTGGTGGTGGTGGGATGAGTTGGGAGATTGGGATTGACCTGCATACATGTATATGCATAAAATACATAACTAATAATAACCTGCTGTATAAAAAAATAAATAAAATTAAATTTCAAAATTAAAAAAAATAATATTTAAAAATAATACAGAAAAAAGTTCTTCCCTTCACACAGATGTATTTACAGGAATGAATTATTTCCATGCTTATATCTATAAATACATAAAAGAGGAATAAAATCTAACTTGAACCATAAAAGAAAAAAAAAAACCTGAACCCACCAGTTATACAGAGGAAAACCCTATCAGGGCACTTGCTCCAGCGGTAAACAATTCTGAAATGGGTCTGAGGTGGGGAATCATCTCCCATACAGCCAGCAACCCACACCCCACGCAAGGAGCGTCCTCATTGCAAAGCTGGGGGATCGTGCAGAGGCATCTCTGAATAAAGGTGAGCTGAGCCCCAGGCCAGCTGCTGCTGAACTGTTCCCACCCTTCCCAGGTAAAACACCTGAATATGTACAAGGGCTTGAAAGACTAGAGGAAGGGCCATGGAGCCACACCAGCAACAGCACGCAGGCCAACTTGGTGCCTGCAGGCCAGCCAGGGTGGTCCTGCCCCCGGGCGCTCTTCCGGAAGCTTTCCATTGTCCTGCCTGAGATACCCCACCTGTCCCGGCCCCCACTGCTTTTTTCCTTCCTCACCTCTGTCCGGAGAGAAATTCCAGCGGAAGGTATGGGTGACACATCCTCTTCTTTACAGGTGGCAGCCTGGCAACTCCTGCAGAAAGGCCAGCAGAACCCCACTCACACCGGGCCACCAACAAAGCTGTGGCCCCTCATTCCCTCCCACCAGCACCGCCCCGAGACTGCTGACGGGGCAGAGAATATGGAGTCAGGAACAGCTTCAGGGGCTATTGCTGCCTGGAGCGCTGTTTATATTGACCTCAACCAGGCACACCTGGGGAGGGCTGGGCGGCAGGGTAAGGCTGCCCAGGTCAGCTAATCCACAACACTCAGGCAATCACATTGTTGAAAACGGACCTCGCTAAGGCAGAAGAGAAGCCAAGGAAAAAAAGAACACAATGCCATTTGCACCACCGTAGATGAGTCTAGAGGTAATCACGTGACTTGCAGTAAGTCAGAAAGTGAAAGACACATATCATATCATATCACTTATAGGTGTTACCTAAAAATGGATACCAGGGCAGATATTTCCACCGAGAAGGGCAATCAGAGATTCATTAAACAAACTTATGGTTCACCAATGGAAAGGTGTGAGGATTGGTTTCATTACGATATCGGGGTTAACAGACTTATACAAACACAGGTGACATATATAATCACCAAAGACCTACGGAATACCAAAAGACTACTCAACATTCTGTCATAACGTACATGAGAAAAGGATCCCAGGAAAAACAGACATGTGTATATGTGTAAAAGAACCAACCACATCTTCCACACCTCCAACAATCAAACTTGCTGTAATAAAAAATAAAAATTAAATTAAAAACACGAACAAGAAGTAGGGAGACAAACTTGAGGGGCTTTCTCCTGGCACATTCCATTCTAAATTCCAATCTAGAACACGACTTCCATTGAGGCTCTCTTGCCCTAGTAACCAGAATTGGTAAGGGAGAACTGCTGCCACCTTGTGGCCGTTTCACACAACAGCAGCTTTAATCCCAGCGCTAATGGTCAGTTGATATTCAAAATCATTGCAGGCCCGTAAATGACACCTGCCCTGAAAACAAATGCTGGGGTCACATATCGACCAAAAATTTCAAAGGACGTCCATATTTCAAAACGACCATTTCAAAAGGCATATTTTATGCACATTAGTTTTCTGCTTCTTTTTCTTTCTTTCCTTTTTGGTTAAAAAAACGGGAATGGAAAAAGGCATCCCTCAGAAGGGGCGAAAAGTTGCAAACGAATCAATGGACAAAGGTTTAATCTCCAATATATATAAACAGCTCATGCAGCTTAATATTAAAAAAAACAAACAACCCAATACAAAAATGGGCAGAAGATCTAAAGATACGTTTCTTCAAAGAAGACACAGAGATGGCCAAGACGCACATGAAAAGCTGCTCAACAGCACTAATTATTAGAGAAATGCAAATCAAAACTACAATGAGGTATCACCTCACACTGTTAGAATCGGCATCATCAGAAAATCTACAGACAACAAATTCTGGGGAGGGTGTGGACAAAAGGAGCCCTCTTCCACTATTGGTGGGAATGTAAATTGATACAGTCACTATGGAGAACAGTATGGAGTTTCGTTAAAAAAAAAACTAGAAATAGAATTACCATCTGATCCAGCAATCCCACTTCTGGGCATATACCCAAAGAACACCATAAATCAAAAAGGCACATTCACCACAATGTTCATTGCAGCACTATTTACAATAGCCAGGTAATGGAAGCAACCTAAATGCCCACAGACAGATGAATGGATAAAGATGTGGTACATGTATAAAATGGAATATTACTCAGCCATAAAACGGAATGAAACTGGGTCATTTGTAGAGACATCGATGGATCTAGAGACTGTCATACAGAATGAAGTCAGTCAGAAAGAGGAAAACAAATATTGTATATTAATGCATATATGTGGAACCTAAAAACTGGTACAGATGAACTGGTTTGCAGGGAAGAAATAGAGACAGAGGTAGAGAACAAACGTATGGACACCAAGTGTGGGAAGCCATGGTGTGGTGGTGGTGGGATGAGTTGGGAGATTGGGATTGACCTGCATACATGTATATGCATAAAATACATAACTAATAATAACCTGCTGTATAAAAAAATAAATAAAATTAAATTTCAAAATTAAAAAAAATAATATTTAAAAATAATACAGAAAAAAGTTCTTCCCTTCACACAGATGTATTTACAGGAATGAATTATTTCCATGCTTATATCTATAAATACATAAAAGAGGAATAAAATCTAACTTGAACCATAAAAGAAAAAAAAAAACCTGAACCCACCAGTTATACAGAGGAAAACCCTATCAGGGCACTTGCTCCAGCGGTAAACAATTCTGAAATGGGTCTGAGGTGGGGAATCATCTCCCATACAGCCAGCAACCCACACCCCACGCAAGGAGCGTCCTCATTGCAAAGCTGGGGGATCGTGCAGAGGCATCTCTGAATAAAGGTGAGCTGAGCCCCAGGCCAGCTGCTGCTGAACTGTTCCCACCCTTCCCAGGTAAAACACCTGAATATGTACAAGGGCTTGAAAGACTAGAGGAAGGGCCATGGAGCCACACCAGCAACAGCACGCAGGCCAACTTGGTGCCTGCAGGCCAGCCAGGGTGGTCCTGCCCCCGGGCGCTCTTCCGGAAGCTTTCCATTGTCCTGCCTGAGATACCCCACCTGTCCCGGCCCCCACTGCTTTTTTCCTTCCTCACCTCTGTCCGGAGAGAAATTCCAGCGGAAGGTATGGGTGACACATCCTCTTCTTTACAGGTGGCAGCCTGGCAACTCCTGCAGAAAGGCCAGCAGAACCCCACTCACACCGGGCCACCAACAAAGCTGTGGCCCCTCATTCCCTCCCACCAGCACCGCCCCGAGACTGCTGACGGGGCAGAGAATATGGAGTCAGGAACAGCTTCAGGGGCTATTGCTGCCTGGAGCGCTGTTTATATTGACCTCAACCAGGCACACCTGGGGAGGGCTGGGCGGCAGGGTAAGGCTGCCCAGGTCAGCTAATCCACAACACTCAGGCAATCACATTGTTGAAAACGGACCTCGCTAAGGCAGAAGAGAAGCCAAGGAAAAAAAGAACACAATGCCATTTGCACCACCGTAGATGAGTCTAGAGGTAATCACGTGACTTGCAGTAAGTCAGAAAGTGAAAGACACATATCATATCATATCACTTATAGGTGTTACCTAAAAATGGATACCAGGGCAGATATTTCCACCGAGAAGGGCAATCAGAGATTCATTAAACAAACTTATGGTTCACCAATGGAAAGGTGTGAGGATTGGTTTCATTACGATATCGGGGTTAACAGACTTATACAAACACAGGTGACATATATAATCACCAAAGACCTACGGAATACCAAAAGACTACTCAACATTCTGTCATAACGTACATGAGAAAAGGATCCCAGGAAAAACAGACATGTGTATATGTGTAAAAGAACCAACCACATCTTCCACACCTCCAACAATCAAACTTGCTGTAATAAAAAATAAAAATTAAATTAAAAACACGAACAAGAAGTAGGGAGACAAACTTGAGGGGCTTTCTCCTGGCACATTCCATTCTAAATTCCAATCTAGAACACGACTTCCATTGAGGCTCTCTTGCCCTAGTAACCAGAATTGGTAAGGGAGAACTGCTGCCACCTTGTGGCCGTTTCACACAACAGCAGCTTTAATCCCAGCGCTAATGGTCAGTTGATATTCAAAATCATTGCAGGCCCGTAAATGACACCTGCCCTGAAAACAAATGCTGGGGTCACATATCGACCAAAAATTTCAAAGGACGTCCATATTTCAAAACGACCATTTCAAAAGGCATATTTTATGCACATTAGTTTTCTGCTTCTTTTTCTTTCTTTCCTTTTTGGTTAAAAAAACGGGAATGGAAAAAGGCATCCCTCAGAAGGGGCGAAAAGTTGCAAACGAATCAATGGACAAAGGTTTAATCTCCAATATATATAAACAGCTCATGCAGCTTAATATTAAAAAAAACAAACAACCCAATACAAAAATGGGCAGAAGATCTAAAGATACGTTTCTTCAAAGAAGACACAGAGATGGCCAAGACGCACATGAAAAGCTGCTCAACAGCACTAATTATTAGAGAAATGCAAATCAAAACTACAATGAGGTATCACCTCACACTGTTAGAATCGGCATCATCAGAAAATCTACAGACAACAAATTCTGGGGAGGGTGTGGACAAAAGGAGCCCTCTTCCACTATTGGTGGGAATGTAAATTGATACAGTCACTATGGAGAACAGTATGGAGTTTCGTTAAAAAAAAAACTAGAAATAGAATTACCATCTGATCCAGCAATCCCACTTCTGGGCATATACCCAAAGAACACCATAAATCAAAAAGGCACATTCACCACAATGTTCATTGCAGCACTATTTACAATAGCCAGGTAATGGAAGCAACCTAAATGCCCACAGACAGATGAATGGATAAAGATGTGGTACATGTATAAAATGGAATATTACTCAGCCATAAAACGGAATGAAACTGGGTCATTTGTAGAGACATCGATGGATCTAGAGACTGTCATACAGAATGAAGTCAGTCAGAAAGAGGAAAACAAATATTGTATATTAATGCATATATGTGGAACCTAAAAACTGGTACAGATGAACTGGTTTGCAGGGAAGAAATAGAGACAGAGGTAGAGAACAAACGTATGGACACCAAGTGTGGGAAGCCATGGTGTGGTGGTGGTGGGATGAGTTGGGAGATTGGGATTGACCTGCATACATGTATATGCATAAAATACATAACTAATAATAACCTGCTGTATAAAAAAATAAATAAAATTAAATTTCAAAATTAAAAAAAATAATATTTAAAAATAATACAGAAAAAAGTTCTTCCCTTCACACAGATGTATTTACAGGAATGAATTATTTCCATGCTTATATCTATAAATACATAAAAGAGGAATAAAATCTAACTTGAACCATAAAAGAAAAAAAAAAACCTGAACCCACCAGTTATACAGAGGAAAACCCTATCAGGGCACTTGCTCCAGCGGTAAACAATTCTGAAATGGGTCTGAGGTGGGGAATCATCTCCCATACAGCCAGCAACCCACACCCCACGCAAGGAGCGTCCTCATTGCAAAGCTGGGGGATCGTGCAGAGGCATCTCTGAATAAAGGTGAGCTGAGCCCCAGGCCAGCTGCTGCTGAACTGTTCCCACCCTTCCCAGGTAAAACACCTGAATATGTACAAGGGCTTGAAAGACTAGAGGAAGGGCCATGGAGCCACACCAGCAACAGCACGCAGGCCAACTTGGTGCCTGCAGGCCAGCCAGGGTGGTCCTGCCCCCGGGCGCTCTTCCGGAAGCTTTCCATTGTCCTGCCTGAGATACCCCACCTGTCCCGGCCCCCACTGCTTTTTTCCTTCCTCACCTCTGTCCGGAGAGAAATTCCAGCGGAAGGTATGGGTGACACATCCTCTTCTTTACAGGTGGCAGCCTGGCAACTCCTGCAGAAAGGCCAGCAGAACCCCACTCACACCGGGCCACCAACAAAGCTGTGGCCCCTCATTCCCTCCCACCAGCACCGCCCCGAGACTGCTGACGGGGCAGAGAATATGGAGTCAGGAACAGCTTCAGGGGCTATTGCTGCCTGGAGCGCTGTTTATATTGACCTCAACCAGGCACACCTGGGGAGGGCTGGGCGGCAGGGTAAGGCTGCCCAGGTCAGCTAATCCACAACACTCAGGCAATCACATTGTTGAAAACGGACCTCGCTAAGGCAGAAGAGAAGCCAAGGAAAAAAAGAACACAATGCCATTTGCACCACCGTAGATGAGTCTAGAGGTAATCACGTGACTTGCAGTAAGTCAGAAAGTGAAAGACACATATCATATCATATCACTTATAGGTGTTACCTAAAAATGGATACCAGGGCAGATATTTCCACCGAGAAGGGCAATCAGAGATTCATTAAACAAACTTATGGTTCACCAATGGAAAGGTGTGAGGATTGGTTTCATTACGATATCGGGGTTAACAGACTTATACAAACACAGGTGACATATATAATCACCAAAGACCTACGGAATACCAAAAGACTACTCAACATTCTGTCATAACGTACATGAGAAAAGGATCCCAGGAAAAACAGACATGTGTATATGTGTAAAAGAACCAACCACATCTTCCACACCTCCAACAATCAAACTTGCTGTAATAAAAAATAAAAATTAAATTAAAAACACGAACAAGAAGTAGGGAGACAAACTTGAGGGGCTTTCTCCTGGCACATTCCATTCTAAATTCCAATCTAGAACACGACTTCCATTGAGGCTCTCTTGCCCTAGTAACCAGAATTGGTAAGGGAGAACTGCTGCCACCTTGTGGCCGTTTCACACAACAGCAGCTTTAATCCCAGCGCTAATGGTCAGTTGATATTCAAAATCATTGCAGGCCCGTAAATGACACCTGCCCTGAAAACAAATGCTGGGGTCACATATCGACCAAAAATTTCAAAGGACGTCCATATTTCAAAACGACCATTTCAAAAGGCATATTTTATGCACATTAGTTTTCTGCTTCTTTTTCTTTCTTTCCTTTTTGGTTAAAAAAACGGGAATGGAAAAAGGCATCCCTCAGAAGGGGCGAAAAGTTGCAAACGAATCAATGGACAAAGGTTTAATCTCCAATATATATAAACAGCTCATGCAGCTTAATATTAAAAAAAACAAACAACCCAATACAAAAATGGGCAGAAGATCTAAAGATACGTTTCTTCAAAGAAGACACAGAGATGGCCAAGACGCACATGAAAAGCTGCTCAACAGCACTAATTATTAGAGAAATGCAAATCAAAACTACAATGAGGTATCACCTCACACTGTTAGAATCGGCATCATCAGAAAATCTACAGACAACAAATTCTGGGGAGGGTGTGGACAAAAGGAGCCCTCTTCCACTATTGGTGGGAATGTAAATTGATACAGTCACTATGGAGAACAGTATGGAGTTTCGTTAAAAAAAAAACTAGAAATAGAATTACCATCTGATCCAGCAATCCCACTTCTGGGCATATACCCAAAGAACACCATAAATCAAAAAGGCACATTCACCACAATGTTCATTGCAGCACTATTTACAATAGCCAGGTAATGGAAGCAACCTAAATGCCCACAGACAGATGAATGGATAAAGATGTGGTACATGTATAAAATGGAATATTACTCAGCCATAAAACGGAATGAAACTGGGTCATTTGTAGAGACATCGATGGATCTAGAGACTGTCATACAGAATGAAGTCAGTCAGAAAGAGGAAAACAAATATTGTATATTAATGCATATATGTGGAACCTAAAAACTGGTACAGATGAACTGGTTTGCAGGGAAGAAATAGAGACAGAGGTAGAGAACAAACGTATGGACACCAAGTGTGGGAAGCCATGGTGTGGTGGTGGTGGGATGAGTTGGGAGATTGGGATTGACCTGCATACATGTATATGCATAAAATACATAACTAATAATAACCTGCTGTATAAAAAAATAAATAAAATTAAATTTCAAAATTAAAAAAAATAATATTTAAAAATAATACAGAAAAAAGTTCTTCCCTTCACACAGATGTATTTACAGGAATGAATTATTTCCATGCTTATATCTATAAATACATAAAAGAGGAATAAAATCTAACTTGAACCATAAAAGAAAAAAAAAAACCTGAACCCACCAGTTATACAGAGGAAAACCCTATCAGGGCACTTGCTCCAGCGGTAAACAATTCTGAAATGGGTCTGAGGTGGGGAATCATCTCCCATACAGCCAGCAACCCACACCCCACGCAAGGAGCGTCCTCATTGCAAAGCTGGGGGATCGTGCAGAGGCATCTCTGAATAAAGGTGAGCTGAGCCCCAGGCCAGCTGCTGCTGAACTGTTCCCACCCTTCCCAGGTAAAACACCTGAATATGTACAAGGGCTTGAAAGACTAGAGGAAGGGCCATGGAGCCACACCAGCAACAGCACGCAGGCCAACTTGGTGCCTGCAGGCCAGCCAGGGTGGTCCTGCCCCCGGGCGCTCTTCCGGAAGCTTTCCATTGTCCTGCCTGAGATACCCCACCTGTCCCGGCCCCCACTGCTTTTTTCCTTCCTCACCTCTGTCCGGAGAGAAATTCCAGCGGAAGGTATGGGTGACACATCCTCTTCTTTACAGGTGGCAGCCTGGCAACTCCTGCAGAAAGGCCAGCAGAACCCCACTCACACCGGGCCACCAACAAAGCTGTGGCCCCTCATTCCCTCCCACCAGCACCGCCCCGAGACTGCTGACGGGGCAGAGAATATGGAGTCAGGAACAGCTTCAGGGGCTATTGCTGCCTGGAGCGCTGTTTATATTGACCTCAACCAGGCACACCTGGGGAGGGCTGGGCGGCAGGGTAAGGCTGCCCAGGTCAGCTAATCCACAACACTCAGGCAATCACATTGTTGAAAACGGACCTCGCTAAGGCAGAAGAGAAGCCAAGGAAAAAAAGAACACAATGCCATTTGCACCACCGTAGATGAGTCTAGAGGTAATCACGTGACTTGCAGTAAGTCAGAAAGTGAAAGACACATATCATATCATATCACTTATAGGTGTTACCTAAAAATGGATACCAGGGCAGATATTTCCACCGAGAAGGGCAATCAGAGATTCATTAAACAAACTTATGGTTCACCAATGGAAAGGTGTGAGGATTGGTTTCATTACGATATCGGGGTTAACAGACTTATACAAACACAGGTGACATATATAATCACCAAAGACCTACGGAATACCAAAAGACTACTCAACATTCTGTCATAACGTACATGAGAAAAGGATCCCAGGAAAAACAGACATGTGTATATGTGTAAAAGAACCAACCACATCTTCCACACCTCCAACAATCAAACTTGCTGTAATAAAAAATAAAAATTAAATTAAAAACACGAACAAGAAGTAGGGAGACAAACTTGAGGGGCTTTCTCCTGGCACATTCCATTCTAAATTCCAATCTAGAACACGACTTCCATTGAGGCTCTCTTGCCCTAGTAACCAGAATTGGTAAGGGAGAACTGCTGCCACCTTGTGGCCGTTTCACACAACAGCAGCTTTAATCCCAGCGCTAATGGTCAGTTGATATTCAAAATCATTGCAGGCCCGTAAATGACACCTGCCCTGAAAACAAATGCTGGGGTCACATATCGACCAAAAATTTCAAAGGACGTCCATATTTCAAAACGACCATTTCAAAAGGCATATTTTATGCACATTAGTTTTCTGCTTCTTTTTCTTTCTTTCCTTTTTGGTTAAAAAAACGGGAATGGAAAAAGGCATCCCTCAGAAGGGGCGAAAAGTTGCAAACGAATCAATGGACAAAGGTTTAATCTCCAATATATATAAACAGCTCATGCAGCTTAATATTAAAAAAAACAAACAACCCAATACAAAAATGGGCAGAAGATCTAAAGATACGTTTCTTCAAAGAAGACACAGAGATGGCCAAGACGCACATGAAAAGCTGCTCAACAGCACTAATTATTAGAGAAATGCAAATCAAAACTACAATGAGGTATCACCTCACACTGTTAGAATCGGCATCATCAGAAAATCTACAGACAACAAATTCTGGGGAGGGTGTGGACAAAAGGAGCCCTCTTCCACTATTGGTGGGAATGTAAATTGATACAGTCACTATGGAGAACAGTATGGAGTTTCGTTAAAAAAAAAACTAGAAATAGAATTACCATCTGATCCAGCAATCCCACTTCTGGGCATATACCCAAAGAACACCATAAATCAAAAAGGCACATTCACCACAATGTTCATTGCAGCACTATTTACAATAGCCAGGTAATGGAAGCAACCTAAATGCCCACAGACAGATGAATGGATAAAGATGTGGTACATGTATAAAATGGAATATTACTCAGCCATAAAACGGAATGAAACTGGGTCATTTGTAGAGACATCGATGGATCTAGAGACTGTCATACAGAATGAAGTCAGTCAGAAAGAGGAAAACAAATATTGTATATTAATGCATATATGTGGAACCTAAAAACTGGTACAGATGAACTGGTTTGCAGGGAAGAAATAGAGACAGAGGTAGAGAACAAACGTATGGACACCAAGTGTGGGAAGCCATGGTGTGGTGGTGGTGGGATGAGTTGGGAGATTGGGATTGACCTGCATACATGTATATGCATAAAATACATAACTAATAATAACCTGCTGTATAAAAAAATAAATAAAATTAAATTTCAAAATTAAAAAAAATAATATTTAAAAATAATACAGAAAAAAGTTCTTCCCTTCACACAGATGTATTTACAGGAATGAATTATTTCCATGCTTATATCTATAAATACATAAAAGAGGAATAAAATCTAACTTGAACCATAAAAGAAAAAAAAAAACCTGAACCCACCAGTTATACAGAGGAAAACCCTATCAGGGCACATGCTCCAGCGGTAAACAATTCTGAAATGGGTCTGAGGTGGGGAATCATCTCCCATACAGCCAGCAACCCACACCCCACGCAAGGAGCGTCCTCATTGCAAAGCTGGGGGATCGTGCAGAGGCATCTCTGAATAAAGGTGAGCTGAGCCCCAGGCCAGCTGCTGCTGAACTGTTCCCACCCTTCCCAGGTAAAACACCTGAATATGTACAAGGGCTTGAAAGACTAGAGGAAGGGCCATGGAGCCACACCAGCAACAGCACGCAGGCCAACTTGGTGCCTGCAGGCCAGCCAGGGTGGTCCTGCCCCCGGGCGCTCTTCCGGAAGCTTTCCATTGTCCTGCCTGAGATACCCCACCTGTCCCGGCCCCCACTGCTTTTTTCCTTCCTCACCTCTGTCCGGAGAGAAATTCCAGCGGAAGGTATGGGTGACACATCCTCTTCTTTACAGGTGGCAGCCTGGCAACTCCTGCAGAAAGGCCAGCAGAACCCCACTCACACCGGGCCACCAACAAAGCTGTGGCCCCTCATTCCCTCCCACCAGCACCGCCCCGAGACTGCTGACGGGGCAGAGAATATGGAGTCAGGAACAGCTTCAGGGGCTATTGCTGCCTGGAGCGCTGTTTATATTGACCTCAACCAGGCACACCTGGGGAGGGCTGGGCGGCAGGGTAAGGCTGCCCAGGTCAGCTAATCCACAACACTCAGGCAATCACATTGTTGAAAACGGACCTCGCTAAGGCAGAAGAGAAGCCAAGGAAAAAAAGAACACAATGCCATTTGCACCACCGTAGATGAGTCTAGAGGTAATCACGTGACTTGCAGTAAGTCAGAAAGTGAAAGACACATATCATATCATATCACTTATAGGTGTTACCTAAAAATGGATACCAGGGCAGATATTTCCACCGAGAAGGGCAATCAGAGATTCATTAAACAAACTTATGGTTCACCAATGGAAAGGTGTGAGGATTGGTTTCATTACGATATCGGGGTTAACAGACTTATACAAACACAGGTGACATATATAATCACCAAAGACCTACGGAATACCAAAAGACTACTCAACATTCTGTCATAACGTACATGAGAAAAGGATCCCAGGAAAAACAGACATGTGTATATGTGTAAAAGAACCAACCACATCTTCCACACCTCCAACAATCAAACTTGCTGTAATAAAAAATAAAAATTAAATTAAAAACACGAACAAGAAGTAGGGAGACAAACTTGAGGGGCTTTCTCCTGGCACATTCCATTCTAAATTCCAATCTAGAACACGACTTCCATTGAGGCTCTCTTGCCCTAGTAACCAGAATTGGTAAGGGAGAACTGCTGCCACCTTGTGGCCGTTTCACACAACAGCAGCTTTAATCCCAGCGCTAATGGTCAGTTGATATTCAAAATCATTGCAGGCCCGTAAATGACACCTGCCCTGAAAACAAATGCTGGGGTCACATATCGACCAAAAATTTCAAAGGACGTCCATATTTCAAAACGACCATTTCAAAAGGCATATTTTATGCACATTAGTTTTCTGCTTCTTTTTCTTTCTTTCCTTTTTGGTTAAAAAAACGGGAATGGAAAAAGGCATCCCTCAGAAGGGGCGAAAAGTTGCAAACGAATCAATGGACAAAGGTTTAATCTCCAATATATATAAACAGCTCATGCAGCTTAATATTAAAAAAAACAAACAACCCAATACAAAAATGGGCAGAAGATCTAAAGATACGTTTCTTCAAAGAAGACACAGAGATGGCCAAGACGCACATGAAAAGCTGCTCAACAGCACTAATTATTAGAGAAATGCAAATCAAAACTACAATGAGGTATCACCTCACACTGTTAGAATCGGCATCATCAGAAAATCTACAGACAACAAATTCTGGGGAGGGTGTGGACAAAAGGAGCCCTCTTCCACTATTGGTGGGAATGTAAATTGATACAGTCACTATGGAGAACAGTATGGAGTTTCGTTAAAAAAAAAACTAGAAATAGAATTACCATCTGATCCAGCAATCCCACTTCTGGGCATATACCCAAAGAACACCATAAATCAAAAAGGCACATTCACCACAATGTTCATTGCAGCACTATTTACAATAGCCAGGTAATGGAAGCAACCTAAATGCCCACAGACAGATGAATGGATAAAGATGTGGTACATGTATAAAATGGAATATTACTCAGCCATAAAACGGAATGAAACTGGGTCATTTGTAGAGACATCGATGGATCTAGAGACTGTCATACAGAATGAAGTCAGTCAGAAAGAGGAAAACAAATATTGTATATTAATGCATATATGTGGAACCTAAAAACTGGTACAGATGAACTGGTTTGCAGGGAAGAAATAGAGACAGAGGTAGAGAACAAACGTATGGACACCAAGTGTGGGAAGCCATGGTGTGGTGGTGGTGGGATGAGTTGGGAGATTGGGATTGACCTGCATACATGTATATGCATAAAATACATAACTAATAATAACCTGCTGTATAAAAAAATAAATAAAATTAAATTTCAAAATTAAAAAAAATAATATTTAAAAATAATACAGAAAAAAGTTCTTCCCTTCACACAGATGTATTTACAGGAATGAATTATTTCCATGCTTATATCTATAAATACATAAAAGAGGAATAAAATCTAACTTGAACCATAAAAGAAAAAAAAAAACCTGAACCCACCAGTTATACAGAGGAAAACCCTATCAGGGCACATGCTCCAGCGGTAAACAATTCTGAAATGGGTCTGAGGTGGGGAATCATCTCCCATACAGCCAGCAACCCACACCCCACGCAAGGAGCGTCCTCATTGCAAAGCTGGGGGATCGTGCAGAGGCATCTCTGAATAAAGGTGAGCTGAGCCCCAGGCCAGCTGCTGCTGAACTGTTCCCACCCTTCCCAGGTAAAACACCTGAATATGTACAAGGGCTTGAAAGACTAGAGGAAGGGCCATGGAGCCACACCAGCAACAGCACGCAGGCCAACTTGGTGCCTGCAGGCCAGCCAGGGTGGTCCTGCCCCCGGGCGCTCTTCCGGAAGCTTTCCATTGTCCTGCCTGAGATACCCCACCTGTCCCGGCCCCCACTGCTTTTTTCCTTCCTCACCTCTGTCCGGAGAGAAATTCCAGCGGAAGGTATGGGTGACACATCCTCTTCTTTACAGGTGGCAGCCTGGCAACTCCTGCAGAAAGGCCAGCAGAACCCCACTCACACCGGGCCACCAACAAAGCTGTGGCCCCTCATTCCCTCCCACCAGCACCGCCCCGAGACTGCTGACGGGGCAGAGAATATGGAGTCAGGAACAGCTTCAGGGGCTATTGCTGCCTGGAGCGCTGTTTATATTGACCTCAACCAGGCACACCTGGGGAGGGCTGGGCGGCAGGGTAAGGCTGCCCAGGTCAGCTAATCCACAACACTCAGGCAATCACATTGTTGAAAACGGACCTCGCTAAGGCAGAAGAGAAGCCAAGGAAAAAAAGAACACAATGCCATTTGCACCACCGTAGATGAGTCTAGAGGTAATCACGTGACTTGCAGTAAGTCAGAAAGTGAAAGACACATATCATATCATATCACTTATAGGTGTTACCTAAAAATGGATACCAGGGCAGATATTTCCACCGAGAAGGGCAATCAGAGATTCATTAAACAAACTTATGGTTCACCAATGGAAAGGTGTGAGGATTGGTTTCATTACGATATCGGGGTTAACAGACTTATACAAACACAGGTGACATATATAATCACCAAAGACCTACGGAATACCAAAAGACTACTCAACATTCTGTCATAACGTACATGAGAAAAGGATCCCAGGAAAAACAGACATGTGTATATGTGTAAAAGAACCAACCACATCTTCCACACCTCCAACAATCAAACTTGCTGTAATAAAAAATAAAAATTAAATTAAAAACACGAACAAGAAGTAGGGAGACAAACTTGAGGGGCTTTCTCCTGGCACATTCCATTCTAAATTCCAATCTAGAACACGACTTCCATTGAGGCTCTCTTGCCCTAGTAACCAGAATTGGTAAGGGAGAACTGCTGCCACCTTGTGGCCGTTTCACACAACAGCAGCTTTAATCCCAGCGCTAATGGTCAGTTGATATTCAAAATCATTGCAGGCCCGTAAATGACACCTGCCCTGAAAACAAATGCTGGGGTCACATATCGACCAAAAATTTCAAAGGACGTCCATATTTCAAAACGACCATTTCAAAAGGCATATTTTATGCACATTAGTTTTCTGCTTCTTTTTCTTTCTTTCCTTTTTGGTTAAAAAAACGGGAATGGAAAAAGGCATCCCTCAGAAGGGGCGAAAAGTTGCAAACGAATCAATGGACAAAGGTTTAATCTCCAATATATATAAACAGCTCATGCAGCTTAATATTAAAAAAAACAAACAACCCAATACAAAAATGGGCAGAAGATCTAAAGATACGTTTCTTCAAAGAAGACACAGAGATGGCCAAGACGCACATGAAAAGCTGCTCAACAGCACTAATTATTAGAGAAATGCAAATCAAAATTACAATGAGGTATCACCTCACACTGTTAGAATCGGCATCATCAGAAAATCTACAGACAACAAATTCTGGGGAGGGTGTGGACAAAAGGAGCCCTCTTCCACTATTGGTGGGAATGTAAATTGATACAGTCACTATGGAGAACAGTATGGAGTTTCGTTAAAAAAAAAACTAGAAATAGAATTACCATCTGATCCAGCAATCCCACTTCTGGGCATATACCCAAAGAACACCATAAATCAAAAAGGCACATTCACCACAATGTTCATTGCAGCACTATTTACAATAGCCAGGTAATGGAAGCAACCTAAATGCCCACAGACAGATGAATGGATAAAGATGTGGTACATGTATAAAATGGAATATTACTCAGCCATAAAACGGAATGAAACTGGGTCATTTGTAGAGACATCGATGGATCTAGAGACTGTCATACAGAATGAAGTCAGTCAGAAAGAGGAAAACAAATATTGTATATTAATGCATATATGTGGAACCTAAAAACTGGTACAGATGAACTGGTTTGCAGGGAAGAAATAGAGACAGAGGTAGAGAACAAACGTATGGACACCAAGTGTGGGAAGCCATGGTGTGGTGGTGGTGGGATGAGTTGGGAGATTGGGATTGACCTGCATACATGTATATGCATAAAATACATAACTAATAATAACCTGCTGTATAAAAAAATAAATAAAATTAAATTTCAAAATTAAAAAAAATAATATTTAAAAATAATACAGAAAAAAGTTCTTCCCTTCACACAGATGTATTTACAGGAATGAATTATTTCCATGCTTATATCTATAAATACATAAAAGAGGAATAAAATCTAACTTGAACCATAAAAGAAAAAAAAAAACCTGAACCCACCAGTTATACAGAGGAAAACCCTATCAGGGCACTTGCTCCAGCGGTAAACAATTCTGAAATGGGTCTGAGGTGGGGAATCATCTCCCATACAGCCAGCAACCCACACCCCACGCAAGGAGCGTCCTCATTGCAAAGCTGGGGGATCGTGCAGAGGCATCTCTGAATAAAGGTGAGCTGAGCCCCAGGCCAGCTGCTGCTGAACTGTTCCCACCCTTCCCAGGTAAAACACCTGAATATGTACAAGGGCTTGAAAGACTAGAGGAAGGGCCATGGAGCCACACCAGCAACAGCACGCAGGCCAACTTGGTGCCTGCAGGCCAGCCAGGGTGGTCCTGCCCCCGGGCGCTCTTCCGGAAGCTTTCCATTGTCCTGCCTGAGATACCCCACCTGTCCCGGCCCCCACTGCTTTTTTCCTTCCTCACCTCTGTCCGGAGAGAAATTCCAGCGGAAGGTATGGGTGACACATCCTCTTCTTTACAGGTGGCAGCCTGGCAACTCCTGCAGAAAGGCCAGCAGAACCCCACTCACACCGGGCCACCAACAAAGCTGTGGCCCCTCATTCCCTCCCACCAGCACCGCCCCGAGACTGCTGACGGGGCAGAGAATATGGAGTCAGGAACAGCTTCAGGGGCTATTGCTGCCTGGAGCGCTGTTTATATTGACCTCAACCAGGCACACCTGGGGAGGGCTGGGCGGCAGGGTAAGGCTGCCCAGGTCAGCTAATCCACAACACTCAGGCAATCACATTGTTGAAAACGGACCTCGCTAAGGCAGAAGAGAAGCCAAGGAAAAAAAGAACACAATGCCATTTGCACCACCGTAGATGAGTCTAGAGGTAATCACGTGACTTGCAGTAAGTCAGAAAGTGAAAGACACATATCATATCATATCACTTATAGGTGTTACCTAAAAATGGATACCAGGGCAGATATTTCCACCGAGAAGGGCAATCAGAGATTCATTAAACAAACTTATGGTTCACCAATGGAAAGGTGTGAGGATTGGTTTCATTACGATATCGGGGTTAACAGACTTATACAAACACAGGTGACATATATAATCACCAAAGACCTACGGAATACCAAAAGACTACTCAACATTCTGTCATAACGTACATGAGAAAAGGATCCCAGGAAAAACAGACATGTGTATATGTGTAAAAGAACCAACCACATCTTCCACACCTCCAACAATCAAACTTGCTGTAATAAAAAATAAAAATTAAATTAAAAACACGAACAAGAAGTAGGGAGACAAACTTGAGGGGCTTTCTCCTGGCACATTCCATTCTAAATTCCAATCTAGAACACGACTTCCATTGAGGCTCTCTTGCCCTAGTAACCAGAATTGGTAAGGGAGAACTGCTGCCACCTTGTGGCCGTTTCACACAACAGCAGCTTTAATCCCAGCGCTAATGGTCAGTTGATATTCAAAATCATTGCAGGCCCGTAAATGACACCTGCCCTGAAAACAAATGCTGGGGTCACATATCGACCAAAAATTTCAAAGGACGTCCATATTTCAAAACGACCATTTCAAAAGGCATATTTTATGCACATTAGTTTTCTGCTTCTTTTTCTTTCTTTCCTTTTTGGTTAAAAAAACGGGAATGGAAAAAGGCATCCCTCAGAAGGGGCGAAAAGTTGCAAACGAATCAATGGACAAAGGTTTAATCTCCAATATATATAAACAGCTCATGCAGCTTAATATTAAAAAAAACAAACAACCCAATACAAAAATGGGCAGAAGATCTAAAGATACGTTTCTTCAAAGAAGACACAGAGATGGCCAAGACGCACATGAAAAGCTGCTCAACAGCACTAATTATTAGAGAAATGCAAATCAAAACTACAATGAGGTATCACCTCACACTGTTAGAATCGGCATCATCAGAAAATCTACAGACAACAAATTCTGGGGAGGGTGTGGACAAAAGGAGCCCTCTTCCACTATTGGTGGGAATGTAAATTGATACAGTCACTATGGAGAACAGTATGGAGTTTCGTTAAAAAAAAAACTAGAAATAGAATTACCATCTGATCCAGCAATCCCACTTCTGGGCATATACCCAAAGAACACCATAAATCAAAAAGGCACATTCACCACAATGTTCATTGCAGCACTATTTACAATAGCCAGGTAATGGAAGCAACCTAAATGCCCACAGACAGATGAATGGATAAAGATGTGGTACATGTATAAAATGGAATATTACTCAGCCATAAAACGGAATGAAACTGGGTCATTTGTAGAGACATCGATGGATCTAGAGACTGTCATACAGAATGAAGTCAGTCAGAAAGAGGAAAACAAATATTGTATATTAATGCATATATGTGGAACCTAAAAACTGGTACAGATGAACTGGTTTGCAGGGAAGAAATAGAGACAGAGGTAGAGAACAAACGTATGGACACCAAGTGTGGGAAGCCATGGTGTGGTGGTGGTGGGATGAGTTGGGAGATTGGGATTGACCTGCATACATGTATATGCATAAAATACATAACTAATAATAACCTGCTGTATAAAAAAATAAATAAAATTAAATTTCAAAATTAAAAAAAATAATATTTAAAAATAATACAGAAAAAAGTTCTTCCCTTCACACAGATGTATTTACAGGAATGAATTATTTCCATGCTTATATCTATAAATACATAAAAGAGGAATAAAATCTAACTTGAACCATAAAAGAAAAAAAAAAACCTGAACCCACCAGTTATACAGAGGAAAACCCTATCAGGGCACTTGCTCCAGCGGTAAACAATTCTGAAATGGGTCTGAGGTGGGGAATCATCTCCCATACAGCCAGCAACCCACACCCCACGCAAGGAGCGTCCTCATTGCAAAGCTGGGGGATCGTGCAGAGGCATCTCTGAATAAAGGTGAGCTGAGCCCCAGGCCAGCTGCTGCTGAACTGTTCCCACCCTTCCCAGGTAAAACACCTGAATATGTACAAGGGCTTGAAAGACTAGAGGAAGGGCCATGGAGCCACACCAGCAACAGCACGCAGGCCAACTTGGTGCCTGCAGGCCAGCCAGGGTGGTCCTGCCCCCGGGCGCTCTTCCGGAAGCTTTCCATTGTCCTGCCTGAGATACCCCACCTGTCCCGGCCCCCACTGCTTTTTTCCTTCCTCACCTCTGTCCGGAGAGAAATTCCAGCGGAAGGTATGGGTGACACATCCTCTTCTTTACAGGTGGCAGCCTGGCAACTCCTGCAGAAAGGCCAGCAGAACCCCACTCACACCGGGCCACCAACAAAGCTGTGGCCCCTCATTCCCTCCCACCAGCACCGCCCCGAGACTGCTGACGGGGCAGAGAATATGGAGTCAGGAACAGCTTCAGGGGCTATTGCTGCCTGGAGCGCTGTTTATATTGACCTCAACCAGGCACACCTGGGGAGGGCTGGGCGGCAGGGTAAGGCTGCCCAGGTCAGCTAATCCACAACACTCAGGCAATCACATTGTTGAAAACGGACCTCGCTAAGGCAGAAGAGAAGCCAAGGAAAAAAAGAACACAATGCCATTTGCACCACCGTAGATGAGTCTAGAGGTAATCACGTGACTTGCAGTAAGTCAGAAAGTGAAAGACACATATCATATCATATCACTTATAGGTGTTACCTAAAAATGGATACCAGGGCAGATATTTCCACCGAGAAGGGCAATCAGAGATTCATTAAACAAACTTATGGTTCACCAATGGAAAGGTGTGAGGATTGGTTTCATTACGATATCGGGGTTAACAGACTTATACAAACACAGGTGACATATATAATCACCAAAGACCTACGGAATACCAAAAGACTACTCAACATTCTGTCATAACGTACATGAGAAAAGGATCCCAGGAAAAACAGACATGTGTATATGTGTAAAAGAACCAACCACATCTTCCACACCTCCAACAATCAAACTTGCTGTAATAAAAAATAAAAATTAAATTAAAAACACGAACAAGAAGTAGGGAGACAAACTTGAGGGGCTTTCTCCTGGCACATTCCATTCTAAATTCCAATCTAGAACACGACTTCCATTGAGGCTCTCTTGCCCTAGTAACCAGAATTGGTAAGGGAGAACTGCTGCCACCTTGTGGCCGTTTCACACAACAGCAGCTTTAATCCCAGCGCTAATGGTCAGTTGATATTCAAAATCATTGCAGGCCCGTAAATGACACCTGCCCTGAAAACAAATGCTGGGGTCACATATCGACCAAAAATTTCAAAGGACGTCCATATTTCAAAACGACCATTTCAAAAGGCATATTTTATGCACATTAGTTTTCTGCTTCTTTTTCTTTCTTTCCTTTTTGGTTAAAAAAACGGGAATGGAAAAAGGCATCCCTCAGAAGGGGCGAAAAGTTGCAAACGAATCAATGGACAAAGGTTTAATCTCCAATATATATAAACAGCTCATGCAGCTTAATATTAAAAAAAACAAACAACCCAATACAAAAATGGGCAGAAGATCTAAAGATACGTTTCTTCAAAGAAGACACAGAGATGGCCAAGACGCACATGAAAAGCTGCTCAACAGCACTAATTATTAGAGAAATGCAAATCAAAACTACAATGAGGTATCACCTCACACTGTTAGAATCGGCATCATCAGAAAATCTACAGACAACAAATTCTGGGGAGGGTGTGGACAAAAGGAGCCCTCTTCCACTATTGGTGGGAATGTAAATTGATACAGTCACTATGGAGAACAGTATGGAGTTTCGTTAAAAAAAAAACTAGAAATAGAATTACCATCTGATCCAGCAATCCCACTTCTGGGCATATACCCAAAGAACACCATAAATCAAAAAGGCACATTCACCACAATGTTCATTGCAGCACTATTTACAATAGCCAGGTAATGGAAGCAACCTAAATGCCCACAGACAGATGAATGGATAAAGATGTGGTACATGTATAAAATGGAATATTACTCAGCCATAAAACGGAATGAAACTGGGTCATTTGTAGAGACATCGATGGATCTAGAGACTGTCATACAGAATGAAGTCAGTCAGAAAGAGGAAAACAAATATTGTATATTAATGCATATATGTGGAACCTAAAAACTGGTACAGATGAACTGGTTTGCAGGGAAGAAATAGAGACAGAGGTAGAGAACAAACGTATGGACACCAAGTGTGGGAAGCCATGGTGTGGTGGTGGTGGGATGAGTTGGGAGATTGGGATTGACCTGCATACATGTATATGCATAAAATACATAACTAATAATAACCTGCTGTATAAAAAAATAAATAAAATTAAATTTCAAAATTAAAAAAAATAATATTTAAAAATAATACAGAAAAAAGTTCTTCCCTTCACACAGATGTATTTACAGGAATGAATTATTTCCATGCTTATATCTATAAATACATAAAAGAGGAATAAAATCTAACTTGAACCATAAAAGAAAAAAAAAAACCTGAACCCACCAGTTATACAGAGGAAAACCCTATCAGGGCACATGCTCCAGCGGTAAACAATTCTGAAATGGGTCTGAGGTGGGGAATCATCTCCCATACAGCCAGCAACCCACACCCCACGCAAGGAGCGTCCTCATTGCAAAGCTGGGGGATCGTGCAGAGGCATCTCTGAATAAAGGTGAGCTGAGCCCCAGGCCAGCTGCTGCTGAACTGTTCCCACCCTTCCCAGGTAAAACACCTGAATATGTACAAGGGCTTGAAAGACTAGAGGAAGGGCCATGGAGCCACACCAGCAACAGCACGCAGGCCAACTTGGTGCCTGCAGGCCAGCCAGGGTGGTCCTGCCCCCGGGCGCTCTTCCGGAAGCTTTCCATTGTCCTGCCTGAGATACCCCACCTGTCCCGGCCCCCACTGCTTTTTTCCTTCCTCACCTCTGTCCGGAGAGAAATTCCAGCGGAAGGTATGGGTGACACATCCTCTTCTTTACAGGTGGCAGCCTGGCAACTCCTGCAGAAAGGCCAGCAGAACCCCACTCACACCGGGCCACCAACAAAGCTGTGGCCCCTCATTCCCTCCCACCAGCACCGCCCCGAGACTGCTGACGGGGCAGAGAATATGGAGTCAGGAACAGCTTCAGGGGCTATTGCTGCCTGGAGCGCTGTTTATATTGACCTCAACCAGGCACACCTGGGGAGGGCTGGGCGGCAGGGTAAGGCTGCCCAGGTCAGCTAATCCACAACACTCAGGCAATCACATTGTTGAAAACGGACCTCGCTAAGGCAGAAGAGAAGCCAAGGAAAAAAAGAACACAATGCCATTTGCACCACCGTAGATGAGTCTAGAGGTAATCACGTGACTTGCAGTAAGTCAGAAAGTGAAAGACACATATCATATCATATCACTTATAGGTGTTACCTAAAAATGGATACCAGGGCAGATATTTCCACCGAGAAGGGCAATCAGAGATTCATTAAACAAACTTATGGTTCACCAATGGAAAGGTGTGAGGATTGGTTTCATTACGATATCGGGGTTAACAGACTTATACAAACACAGGTGACATATATAATCACCAAAGACCTACGGAATACCAAAAGACTACTCAACATTCTGTCATAACGTACATGAGAAAAGGATCCCAGGAAAAACAGACATGTGTATATGTGTAAAAGAACCAACCACATCTTCCACACCTCCAACAATCAAACTTGCTGTAATAAAAAATAAAAATTAAATTAAAAACACGAACAAGAAGTAGGGAGACAAACTTGAGGGGCTTTCTCCTGGCACATTCCATTCTAAATTCCAATCTAGAACACGACTTCCATTGAGGCTCTCTTGCCCTAGTAACCAGAATTGGTAAGGGAGAACTGCTGCCACCTTGTGGCCGTTTCACACAACAGCAGCTTTAATCCCAGCGCTAATGGTCAGTTGATATTCAAAATCATTGCAGGCCCGTAAATGACACCTGCCCTGAAAACAAATGCTGGGGTCACATATCGACCAAAAATTTCAAAGGACGTCCATATTTCAAAACGACCATTTCAAAAGGCATATTTTATGCACATTAGTTTTCTGCTTCTTTTTCTTTCTTTCCTTTTTGGTTAAAAAAACGGGAATGGAAAAAGGCATCCCTCAGAAGGGGCGAAAAGTTGCAAACGAATCAATGGACAAAGGTTTAATCTCCAATATATATAAACAGCTCATGCAGCTTAATATTAAAAAAAACAAACAACCCAATACAAAAATGGGCAGAAGATCTAAAGATACGTTTCTTCAAAGAAGACACAGAGATGGCCAAGACGCACATGAAAAGCTGCTCAACAGCACTAATTATTAGAGAAATGCAAATCAAAACTACAATGAGGTATCACCTCACACTGTTAGAATCGGCATCATCAGAAAATCTACAGACAACAAATTCTGGGGAGGGTGTGGACAAAAGGAGCCCTCTTCCACTATTGGTGGGAATGTAAATTGATACAGTCACTATGGAGAACAGTATGGAGTTTCGTTAAAAAAAAAACTAGAAATAGAATTACCATCTGATCCAGCAATCCCACTTCTGGGCATATACCCAAAGAACACCATAAATCAAAAAGGCACATTCACCACAATGTTCATTGCAGCACTATTTACAATAGCCAGGTAATGGAAGCAACCTAAATGCCCACAGACAGATGAATGGATAAAGATGTGGTACATGTATAAAATGGAATATTACTCAGCCATAAAACGGAATGAAACTGGGTCATTTGTAGAGACATCGATGGATCTAGAGACTGTCATACAGAATGAAGTCAGTCAGAAAGAGGAAAACAAATATTGTATATTAATGCATATATGTGGAACCTAAAAACTGGTACAGATGAACTGGTTTGCAGGGAAGAAATAGAGACAGAGGTAGAGAACAAACGTATGGACACCAAGTGTGGGAAGCCATGGTGTGGTGGTGGTGGGATGAGTTGGGAGATTGGGATTGACCTGCATACATGTATATGCATAAAATACATAACTAATAATAACCTGCTGTATAAAAAAATAAATAAAATTAAATTTCAAAATTAAAAAAAATAATATTTAAAAATAATACAGAAAAAAGTTCTTCCCTTCACACAGATGTATTTACAGGAATGAATTATTTCCATGCTTATATCTATAAATACATAAAAGAGGAATAAAATCTAACTTGAACCATAAAAGAAAAAAAAAAACCTGAACCCACCAGTTATACAGAGGAAAACCCTATCAGGGCACTTGCTCCAGCGGTAAACAATTCTGAAATGGGTCTGAGGTGGGGAATCATCTCCCATACAGCCAGCAACCCACACCCCACGCAAGGAGCGTCCTCATTGCAAAGCTGGGGGATCGTGCAGAGGCATCTCTGAATAAAGGTGAGCTGAGCCCCAGGCCAGCTGCTGCTGAACTGTTCCCACCCTTCCCAGGTAAAACACCTGAATATGTACAAGGGCTTGAAAGACTAGAGGAAGGGCCATGGAGCCACACCAGCAACAGCACGCAGGCCAACTTGGTGCCTGCAGGCCAGCCAGGGTGGTCCTGCCCCCGGGCGCTCTTCCGGAAGCTTTCCATTGTCCTGCCTGAGATACCCCACCTGTCCCGGCCCCCACTGCTTTTTTCCTTCCTCACCTCTGTCCGGAGAGAAATTCCAGCGGAAGGTATGGGTGACACATCCTCTTCTTTACAGGTGGCAGCCTGGCAACTCCTGCAGAAAGGCCAGCAGAACCCCACTCACACCGGGCCACCAACAAAGCTGTGGCCCCTCATTCCCTCCCACCAGCACCGCCCCGAGACTGCTGACGGGGCAGAGAATATGGAGTCAGGAACAGCTTCAGGGGCTATTGCTGCCTGGAGCGCTGTTTATATTGACCTCAACCAGGCACACCTGGGGAGGGCTGGGCGGCAGGGTAAGGCTGCCCAGGTCAGCTAATCCACAACACTCAGGCAATCACATTGTTGAAAACGGACCTCGCTAAGGCAGAAGAGAAGCCAAGGAAAAAAAGAACACAATGCCATTTGCACCACCGTAGATGAGTCTAGAGGTAATCACGTGACTTGCAGTAAGTCAGAAAGTGAAAGACACATATCATATCATATCACTTATAGGTGTTACCTAAAAATGGATACCAGGGCAGATATTTCCACCGAGAAGGGCAATCAGAGATTCATTAAACAAACTTATGGTTCACCAATGGAAAGGTGTGAGGATTGGTTTCATTACGATATCGGGGTTAACAGACTTATACAAACACAGGTGACATATATAATCACCAAAGACCTACGGAATACCAAAAGACTACTCAACATTCTGTCATAACGTACATGAGAAAAGGATCCCAGGAAAAACAGACATGTGTATATGTGTAAAAGAACCAACCACATCTTCCACACCTCCAACAATCAAACTTGCTGTAATAAAAAATAAAAATTAAATTAAAAACACGAACAAGAAGTAGGGAGACAAACTTGAGGGGCTTTCTCCTGGCACATTCCATTCTAAATTCCAATCTAGAACACGACTTCCATTGAGGCTCTCTTGCCCTAGTAACCAGAATTGGTAAGGGAGAACTGCTGCCACCTTGTGGCCGTTTCACACAACAGCAGCTTTAATCCCAGCGCTAATGGTCAGTTGATATTCAAAATCATTGCAGGCCCGTAAATGACACCTGCCCTGAAAACAAATGCTGGGGTCACATATCGACCAAAAATTTCAAAGGACGTCCATATTTCAAAACGACCATTTCAAAAGGCATATTTTATGCACATTAGTTTTCTGCTTCTTTTTCTTTCTTTCCTTTTTGGTTAAAAAAACGGGAATGGAAAAAGGCATCCCTCAGAAGGGGCGAAAAGTTGCAAACGAATCAATGGACAAAGGTTTAATCTCCAATATATATAAACAGCTCATGCAGCTTAATATTAAAAAAAACAAACAACCCAATACAAAAATGGGCAGAAGATCTAAAGATACGTTTCTTCAAAGAAGACACAGAGATGGCCAAGACGCACATGAAAAGCTGCTCAACAGCACTAATTATTAGAGAAATGCAAATCAAAACTACAATGAGGTATCACCTCACACTGTTAGAATCGGCATCATCAGAAAATCTACAGACAACAAATTCTGGGGAGGGTGTGGACAAAAGGAGCCCTCTTCCACTATTGGTGGGAATGTAAATTGATACAGTCACTATGGAGAACAGTATGGAGTTTCGTTAAAAAAAAAACTAGAAATAGAATTACCATCTGATCCAGCAATCCCACTTCTGGGCATATACCCAAAGAACACCATAAATCAAAAAGGCACATTCACCACAATGTTCATTGCAGCACTATTTACAATAGCCAGGTAATGGAAGCAACCTAAATGCCCACAGACAGATGAATGGATAAAGATGTGGTACATGTATAAAATGGAATATTACTCAGCCATAAAACGGAATGAAACTGGGTCATTTGTAGAGACATCGATGGATCTAGAGACTGTCATACAGAATGAAGTCAGTCAGAAAGAGGAAAACAAATATTGTATATTAATGCATATATGTGGAACCTAAAAACTGGTACAGATGAACTGGTTTGCAGGGAAGAAATAGAGACAGAGGTAGAGAACAAACGTATGGACACCAAGTGTGGGAAGCCATGGTGTGGTGGTGGTGGGATGAGTTGGGAGATTGGGATTGACCTGCATACATGTATATGCATAAAATACATAACTAATAATAACCTGCTGTATAAAAAAATAAATAAAATTAAATTTCAAAATTAAAAAAAATAATATTTAAAAATAATACAGAAAAAAGTTCTTCCCTTCACACAGATGTATTTACAGGAATGAATTATTTCCATGCTTATATCTATAAATACATAAAACAGGAATAAAATCTAACCTGAACCATAAAAGAAAAAAAAAAACCTGAACCCACCAGTTATACAGAGGAAAACCCTATCAGGGCACTTGCTCCAGCGGTAAACAATTCTGAAATGGGTCTGAGGTGGGGAATCATCTCCCATACAGCCAGCAACCCACACCCCACGCAAGGAGCGTCCTCATTGCAAAGCTGGGGGATCGTGCAGAGGCATCTCTGAATAAAGGTGAGCTGAGCCCCAGGCCAGCTGCTGCTGAACTGTTCCCACCCTTCCCAGGTAAAACACCTGAATATGTACAAGGGCTTGAAAGACTAGAGGAAGGGCCATGGAGCCACACCAGCAACAGCACGCAGGCCAACTTGGTGCCTGCAGGCCAGCCAGGGTGGTCCTGCCCCCGGGCGCTCTTCCGGAAGCTTTCCATTGTCCTGCCTGAGATACCCCACCTGTCCCGGCCCCCACTGCTTTTTTCCTTCCTCACCTCTGTCCGGAGAGAAATTCCAGCGGAAGGTATGGGTGACACATCCTCTTCTTTACAGGTGGCAGCCTGGCAACTCCTGCAGAAAGGCCAGCAGAACCCCACTCACACCGGGCCACCAACAAAGCTGTGGCCCCTCATTCCCTCCCACCAGCACCGCCCCGAGACTGCTGACGGGGCAGAGAATATGGAGTCAGGAACAGCTTCAGGGGCTATTGCTGCCTGGAGCGCTGTTTATATTGACCTCAACCAGGCACACCTGGGGAGGGCTGGGCGGCAGGGTAAGGCTGCCCAGGTCAGCTAATCCACAACACTCAGGCAATCACATTGTTGAAAACGGACCTCGCTAAGGCAGAAGAGAAGCCAAGGAAAAAAAGAACACAATGCCATTTGCACCACCGTAGATGAGTCTAGAGGTAATCACGTGACTTGCAGTAAGTCAGAAAGTGAAAGACACATATCATATCATATCACTTATAGGTGTTACCTAAAAATGGATACCAGGGCAGATATTTCCACCGAGAAGGGCAATCAGAGATTCATTAAACAAACTTATGGTTCACCAATGGAAAGGTGTGAGGATTGGTTTCATTACGATATCGGGGTTAACAGACTTATACAAACACAGGTGACATATATAATCACCAAAGACCTACGGAATACCAAAAGACTACTCAACATTCTGTCATAACGTACATGAGAAAAGGATCCCAGGAAAAACAGACATGTGTATATGTGTAAAAGAACCAACCACATCTTCCACACCTCCAACAATCAAACTTGCTGTAATAAAAAATAAAAATTAAATTAAAAACACGAATAAGAAGTAGGGAGACAAACTTGAGGGGCTTTCTCCTGGCACATTCCATTCTAAATTCCAATCTAGAACACGACTTCCATTGAGGCTCTCTTGCCCTAGTAACCAGAATTGGTAAGGGAGAACTGCTGCCACCTTGTGGCCGTTTCACACAACAGCAGCTTTAATCCCAGCGCTAATGGTCAGTTGATATTCAAAATCATTGCAGGCCCGTAAATGACACCTGCCCTGAAAACAAATGCTGGGGTCACATATCGACCAAAAATTTCAAAGGACGTCCATATTTCAAAACGACCATTTCAAAAGGCATATTTTATGCACATTAGTTTTCTGCTTCTTTTTCTTTCTTTCCTTTTTGGTTAAAAAAACGGGAATGGAAAAAGGCATCCCTCAGAAGGGGCGAAAAGTTGCAAACGAATCAATGGACAAAGGTTTAATCTCCAATATATATAAACAGCTCATGCAGCTTAATATTAAAAAAAAACAAACAACCCAATACAAAAATGGGCAGAAGATCTAAAGATACGTTTCTTCAAAGAAGACACAGAGATGGCCAAGACGCACATGAAAAGCTGCTCAACAGCACTAATTATTAGAGAAATGCAAATCAAAACTACAATGAGGTATCACCTCACACTGTTAGAATCGGCATCATCAGAAAATCTACAGACAACAAATTCTGGGGAGGGTGTGGACAAAAGGAGCCCTCTTCCACTATTGGTGGGAATGTAAATTGATACAGTCACTATGGAGAACAGTATGGAGTTTCGTTAAAAAAAAAACTAGAAATAGAATTACCATCTGATCCAGCAATCCCACTTCTGGGCATATACCCAAAGAACACCATAAATCAAAAAGGCACATTCACCACAATGTTCATTGCAGCACTATTTACAATAGCCAGGTAATGGAAGCAACCTAAATGCCCACAGACAGATGAATGGATAAAGATGTGGTACATGTATAAAATGGAATATTACTCAGCCATAAAACGGAATGAAACTGGGTCATTTGTAGAGACATCGATGGATCTAGAGACTGTCATACAGAATGAAGTCAGTCAGAAAGAGGAAAACAAATATTGTATATTAATGCATATATGTGGAACCTAAAAACTGGTACAGATGAACTGGTTTGCAGGGAAGAAATAGAGACAGAGGTAGAGAACAAACGTATGGACACCAAGTGTGGGAAGCCATGGTGTGGTGGTGGTGGGATGAGTTGGGAGATTGGGATTGACCTGCATACATGTATATGCATAAAATACATAACTAATAATAACCTGCTGTATAAAAAAATAAATAAAATTAAATTTCAAAATTAAAAAAAATAATATTTAAAAATAATACAGAAAAAAGTTCTTCCCTTCACACAGATGTATTTACAGGAATGAATTATTTCCATGCTTATATCTATAAATACATAAAAGAGGAGTAAAATCTAACTTGAACCATAAAAGAAAAAAAAAAACCTGAACCCACCAGTTATACAGAGGAAAACCCTATCAGGGCACTTGCTCCAGCGGTAAACAATTCTGAAATGGGTCTGAGGTGGGGAATCATCTCCCATACAGCCAGCAACCCACACCCCACGCAAGGAGCGTCCTCATTGCAAAGCTGGGGGATCGTGCAGAGGCATCTCTGAATAAAGGTGAGCTGAGCCCCAGGCCAGCTGCTGCTGAACTGTTCCCACCCTTCCCAGGTAAAACACCTGAATATGTACAAGGGCTTGAAAGACTAGAGGAAGGGCCATGGAGCCACACCAGCAACAGCACGCAGGCCAACTTGGTGCCTGCAGGCCAGCCAGGGTGGTCCTGCCCCCGGGCGCTCTTCCGGAAGCTTTCCATTGTCCTGCCTGAGATACCCCACCTGTCCCGGCCCCCACTGCTTTTTTCCTTCCTCACCTCTGTCCGGAGAGAAATTCCAGCGGAAGGTATGGGTGACACATCCTCTTCTTTACAGGTGGCAGCCTGGCAACTCCTGCAGAAAGGCCAGCAGAACCCCACTCACACCGGGCCACCAACAAAGCTGTGGCCCCTCATTCCCTCCCACCAGCACCGCCCCGAGACTGCTGACGGGGCAGAGAATATGGAGTCAGGAACAGCTTCAGGGGCTATTGCTGCCTGGAGCGCTGTTTATATTGACCTCAACCAGGCACACCTGGGGAGGGCTGGGCGGCAGGGTAAGGCTGCCCAGGTCAGCTAATCCACAACACTCAGGCAATCACATTGTTGAAAACGGACCTCGCTAAGGCAGAAGAGAAGCCAAGGAAAAAAAGAACACAATGCCATTTGCACCACCGTAGATGAGTCTAGAGGTAATCACGTGACTTGCAGTAAGTCAGAAAGTGAAAGACACATATCATATCATATCACTTATAGGTGTTACCTAAAAATGGATACCAGGGCAGATATTTCCACCGAGAAGGGCAATCAGAGATTCATTAAACAAACTTATGGTTCACCAATGGAAAGGTGTGAGGATTGGTTTCATTACGATATCGGGGTTAACAGACTTATACAAACACAGGTGACATATATAATCACCAAAGACCTACGGAATACCAAAAGACTACTCAACATTCTGTCATAACGTACATGAGAAAAGGATCCCAGGAAAAACAGACATGTGTATATGTGTAAAAGAACCAACCACATCTTCCACACCTCCAACAATCAAACTTGCTGTAATAAAAAATAAAAATTAAATTAAAAACACGAACAAGAAGTAGGGAGACAAACTTGAGGGGCTTTCTCCTGGCACATTCCATTCTAAATTCCAATCTAGAACACGACTTCCATTGAGGCTCTCTTGCCCTAGTAACCAGAATTGGTAAGGGAGAACTGCTGCCACCTTGTGGCCGTTTCACACAACAGCAGCTTTAATCCCAGCGCTAATGGTCAGTTGATATTCAAAATCATTGCAGGCCCGTAAATGACACCTGCCCTGAAAACAAATGCTGGGGTCACATATCGACCAAAAATTTCAAAGGACGTCCATATTTCAAAACGACCATTTCAAAAGGCATATTTTATGCACATTAGTTTTCTGCTTCTTTTTCTTTCTTTCCTTTTTGGTTAAAAAAACGGGAATGGAAAAAGGCATCCCTCAGAAGGGGCGAAAAGTTGCAAACGAATCAATGGACAAAGGTTTAATCTCCAATATATATAAACAGCTCATGCAGCTTAATATTAAAAAAAAAAAACAACCCAATACAAAAATGGGCAGAAGATCTAAAGATACGTTTCTTCAAAGAAGACACAGAGATGGCCAAGACGCACATGAAAAGCTGCTCAACAGCACTAATTATTAGAGAAATGCAAATCAAAACTACAATGAGGTATCACCTCACACTGTTAGAATCGGCATCATCAGAAAATCTACAGACAACAAATTCTGGGGAGGGTGTGGACAAAAGGAGCCCTCTTCCACTATTGGTGGGAATGTAAATTGATACAGTCACTATGGAGAACAGTATGGAGTTTCGTTAAAAAAAAAACTAGAAATAGAATTACCATCTGATCCAGCAATCCCACTTCTGGGCATATACCCAAAGAACACCATAAATCAAAAAGGCACATTCACCACAATGTTCATTGCAGCACTATTTACAATAGCCAGGTAATGGAAGCAACCTAAATGCCCACAGACAGATGAATGGATAAAGATGTGGTACATGTATAAAATGGAATATTACTCAGCCATAAAACGGAATGAAACTGGGTCATTTGTAGAGACATCGATGGATCTAGAGACTGTCATACAGAATGAAGTCAGTCAGAAAGAGGAAAACAAATATTGTATATTAATGCATATATGTGGAACCTAAAAACTGGTACAGATGAACTGGTTTGCAGGGAAGAAATAGAGACAGAGGTAGAGAACAAACGTATGGACACCAAGTGTGGGAAGCCATGGTGTGGTGGTGGTGGGATGAGTTGGGAGATTGGGATTGACCTGCATACATGTATATGCATAAAATACATAACTAATAATAACCTGCTGTATAAAAAAATAAATAAAATTAAATTTCAAAATTAAAAAAAATAATATTTAAAAATAATACAGAAAAAAGTTCTTCCCTTCACACAGATGTATTTACAGGAATGAATTATTTCCATGCTTATATCTATAAATACATAAAAGAGGAATAAAATCTAACCTGAACCATAAAAGAAAAAAAAAAACCTGAACCCACCAGTTATACAGAGGAAAACCCTATCAGGGCACTTGCTCCAGCGGTAAACAATTCTGAAATGGGTCTGAGGTGGGGAATCATCTCCCATACAGCCAGCAACCCACACCCCACGCAAGGAGCGTCCTCATTGCAAAGCTGGGGGATCGTGCAGAGGCATCTCTGAATAAAGGTGAGCTGAGCCCCAGGCCAGCTGCTGCTGAACTGTTCCCACCCTTCCCAGGTAAAACACCTGAATATGTACAAGGGCTTGAAAGACTAGAGGAAGGGCCATGGAGCCACACCAGCAACAGCACGCAGGCCAACTTGGTGCCTGCAGGCCAGCCAGGGTGGTCCTGCCCCCGGGCGCTCTTCCGGAAGCTTTCCATTGTCCTGCCTGAGATACCCCACCTGTCCCGGCCCCCACTGCTTTTTTCCTTCCTCACCTCTGTCCGGAGAGAAATTCCAGCGGAAGGTATGGGTGACACATCCTCTTCTTTACAGGTGGCAGCCTGGCAACTCCTGCAGAAAGGCCAGCAGAACCCCACTCACACCGGGCCACCAACAAAGCTGTGGCCCCTCATTCCCTCCCACCAGCACCGCCCCGAGACTGCTGACGGGGCAGAGAATATGGAGTCAGGAACAGCTTCAGGGGCTATTGCTGCCTGGAGCGCTGTTTATATTGACCTCAACCAGGCACACCTGGGGAGGGCTGGGCGGCAGGGTAAGGCTGCCCAGGTCAGCTAATCCACAACACTCAGGCAATCACATTGTTGAAAACGGACCTCGCTAAGGCAGAAGAGAAGCCAAGGAAAAAAAGAACACAATGCCATTTGCACCACCGTAGATGAGTCTAGAGGTAATCACGTGACTTGCAGTAAGTCAGAAAGTGAAAGACACATATCATATCATATCACTTATAGGTGTTACCTAAAAATGGATACCAGGGCAGATATTTCCACCGAGAAGGGCAATCAGAGATTCATTAAACAAACTTATGGTTCACCAATGGAAAGGTGTGAGGATTGGTTTCATTACGATATCGGGGTTAACAGACTTATACAAACACAGGTGACATATATAATCACCAAAGACCTACGGAATACCAAAAGACTACTCAACATTCTGTCATAACGTACATGAGAAAAGGATCCCAGGAAAAACAGACATGTGTATATGTGTAAAAGAACCAACCACATCTTCCACACCTCCAACAATCAAACTTGCTGTAATAAAAAATAAAAATTAAATTAAAAACACGAACAAGAAGTAGGGAGACAAACTTGAGGGGCTTTCTCCTGGCACATTCCATTCTAAATTCCAATCTAGAACACGACTTCCATTGAGGCTCTCTTGCCCTAGTAACCAGAATTGGTAAGGGAGAACTGCTGCCACCTTGTGGCCGTTTCACACAACAGCAGCTTTAATCCCAGCGCTAATGGTCAGTTGATATTCAAAATCATTGCAGGCCCGTAAATGACACCTGCCCTGAAAACAAATGCTGGGGTCACATATCGACCAAAAATTTCAAAGGACGTCCATATTTCAAAACGACCATTTCAAAAGGCATATTTTATGCACATTAGTTTTCTGCTTCTTTTTCTTTCTTTCCTTTTTGGTTAAAAAAACGGGAATGGAAAAAGGCATCCCTCAGAAGGGGCGAAAAGTTGCAAACGAATCAATGGACAAAGGTTTAATCTCCAATATATATAAACAGCTCATGCAGCTTAATATTAAAAAAAAAAAACAACCCAATACAAAAATGGGCAGAAGATCTAAAGATACGTTTCTTCAAAGAAGACACAGAGATGGCCAAGACGCACATGAAAAGCTGCTCAACAGCACTAATTATTAGAGAAATGCAAATCAAAACTACAATGAGGTATCACCTCACACTGTTAGAATCGGCATCATCAGAAAATCTACAGACAACAAATTCTGGGGAGGGTGTGGACAAAAGGAGCCCTCTTCCACTATTGGTGGGAATGTAAATTGATACAGTCACTATGGAGAACAGTATGGAGTTTCGTTAAAAAAAAAACTAGAAATAGAATTACCATCTGATCCAGCAATCCCACTTCTGGGCATATACCCAAAGAACACCATAAATCAAAAAGGCACATTCACCACAATGTTCATTGCAGCACTATTTACAATAGCCAGGTAATGGAAGCAACCTAAATGCCCACAGACAGATGAATGGATAAAGATGTGGTACATGTATAAAATGGAATATTACTCAGCCATAAAACGGAATGAAACTGGGTCATTTGTAGAGACATCGATGGATCTAGAGACTGTCATACAGAATGAAGTCAGTCAGAAAGAGGAAAACAAATATTGTATATTAATGCATATATGTGGAACCTAAAAACTGGTACAGATGAACTGGTTTGCAGGGAAGAAATAGAGACAGAGGTAGAGAACAAACGTATGGACACCAAGTGTGGGAAGCCATGGTGTGGTGGTGGTGGGATGAGTTGGGAGATTGGGATTGACCTGCATACATGTATATGCATAAAATACATAACTAATAATAACCTGCTGTATAAAAAAATAAATAAAATTAAATTTCAAAATTAAAAAAAATAATATTTAAAAATAATACAGAAAAAAGTTCTTCCCTTCACACAGATGTATTTACAGGAATGAATTATTTCCATGCTTATATCTATAAATACATAAAACAGGAATAAAATCTAACCTGAACCATAAAAGAAAAAAAAAAACCTGAACCCACCAGTTATACAGAGGAAAACCCTATCAGGGCACTTGCTCCAGCGGTAAACAATTCTGAAATGGGTCTGAGGTGGGGAATCATCTCCCATACAGCCAGCAACCCACACCCCACGCAAGGAGCGTCCTCATTGCAAAGCTGGGGGATCGTGCAGAGGCATCTCTGAATAAAGGTGAGCTGAGCCCCAGGCCAGCTGCTGCTGAACTGTTCCCACCCTTCCCAGGTAAAACACCTGAATATGTACAAGGGCTTGAAAGACTAGAGGAAGGGCCATGGAGCCACACCAGCAACAGCACGCAGGCCAACTTGGTGCCTGCAGGCCAGCCAGGGTGGTCCTGCCCCCGGGCGCTCTTCCGGAAGCTTTCCATTGTCCTGCCTGAGATACCCCACCTGTCCCGGCCCCCACTGCTTTTTTCCTTCCTCACCTCTGTCCGGAGAGAAATTCCAGCGGAAGGTATGGGTGACACATCCTCTTCTTTACAGGTGGCAGCCTGGCAACTCCTGCAGAAAGGCCAGCAGAACCCCACTCACACCGGGCCACCAACAAAGCTGTGGCCCCTCATTCCCTCCCACCAGCACCGCCCCGAGACTGCTGACGGGGCAGAGAATATGGAGTCAGGAACAGCTTCAGGGGCTATTGCTGCCTGGAGCGCTGTTTATATTGACCTCAACCAGGCACACCTGGGGAGGGCTGGGCGGCAGGGTAAGGCTGCCCAGGTCAGCTAATCCACAACACTCAGGCAATCACATTGTTGAAAACGGACCTCGCTAAGGCAGAAGAGAAGCCAAGGAAAAAAAGAACACAATGCCATTTGCACCACCGTAGATGAGTCTAGAGGTAATCACGTGACTTGCAGTAAGTCAGAAAGTGAAAGACACATATCATATCATATCACTTATAGGTGTTACCTAAAAATGGATACCAGGGCAGATATTTCCACCGAGAAGGGCAATCAGAGATTCATTAAACAAACTTATGGTTCACCAATGGAAAGGTGTGAGGATTGGTTTCATTACGATATCGGGGTTAACAGACTTATACAAACACAGGTGACATATATAATCACCAAAGACCTACGGAATACCAAAAGACTACTCAACATTCTGTCATAACGTACATGAGAAAAGGATCCCAGGAAAAACAGACATGTGTATATGTGTAAAAGAACCAACCACATCTTCCACACCTCCAACAATCAAACTTGCTGTAATAAAAAATAAAAATTAAATTAAAAACACGAACAAGAAGTAGGGAGACAAACTTGAGGGGCTTTCTCCTGGCACATTCCATTCTAAATTCCAATCTAGAACACGACTTCCATTGAGGCTCTCTTGCCCTAGTAACCAGAATTGGTAAGGGAGAACTGCTGCCACCTTGTGGCCGTTTCACACAACAGCAGCTTTAATCCCAGCGCTAATGGTCAGTTGATATTCAAAATCATTGCAGGCCCGTAAATGACACCTGCCCTGAAAACAAATGCTGGGGTCACATATCGACCAAAAATTTCAAAGGACGTCCATATTTCAAAACGACCATTTCAAAAGGCATATTTTATGCACATTAGTTTTCTGCTTCTTTTTCTTTCTTTCCTTTTTGGTTAAAAAAACGGGAATGGAAAAAGGCATCCCTCAGAAGGGGCGAAAAGTTGCAAACGAATCAATGGACAAAGGTTTAATCTCCAATATATATAAACAGCTCATGCAGCTTAATATTAAAAAAAACAAACAACCCAATACAAAAATGGGCAGAAGATCTAAAGATACGTTTCTTCAAAGAAGACACAGAGATGGCCAAGACACACATGAAAAGCTGCTCAACAGCACTAATTATTAGAGAAATGCAAATCAAAACTACAATGAGGTATCACCTCACACTGTTAGAATCGGCATCATCAGAAAATCTACAGACAACAAATTCTGGGGAGGGTGTGGACAAAAGGAGCCCTCTTCCACTATTGGTGGGAATGTAAATTGATACAGTCACTATGGAGAACAGTATGGAGTTTCGTTAAAAAAAAAAACTAGAAATAGAATTACCATCTGATCCAGCAATCCCACTTCTGGGCATATACCCAAAGAACACCATAAATCAAAAAGGCACATTCACCACAATGTTCATTGCAGCACTATTTACAATAGCCAGGTAATGGAAGCAACCTAAATGCCCACAGACAGATGAATGGATAAAGATGTGGTACATGTATAAAATGGAATATTACTCAGCCATAAAACGGAATGAAACTGGGTCATTTGTAGAGACATCGATGGATCTAGAGACTGTCATACAGAATGAAGTCAGTCAGAAAGAGG
The DNA here is from genome assembly GCF_964165515.1 of Mesoplodon bidens. Lineage (NCBI taxonomy): Eukaryota > Metazoa > Chordata > Mammalia > Artiodactyla > Ziphiidae > Mesoplodon > Mesoplodon bidens. The sequence goes on along the minus strand of NW_027672434.1, from coordinate 280,915 downwards.
AAAACAAATATTGTATATTAATGCATATATGTGGAACCTAAAAACTGGTACAGATGAACTGGTTTGCAGGGAAGAAATAGAGACAGAGGTAGAGAACAAACGTATGGACACCAAGTGTGGGAAGCCATGGTGTGGTGGTGGTGGGATGAGTTGGGAGATTGGGATTGACCTGCATACATGTATATGCATAAAATACATAACTAATAATAACCTGCTGTATAAAAAAATAAATAAAATTAAATTTCAAAATTAAAAAAAATAATATTTAAAAATAATACAGAAAAAAGTTCTTCCCTTCACACAGATGTATTTACAGGAATGAATTATTTCCATGCTTATATCTATAAATACATAAAAGAGGAATAAAATCTAACTTGAACCATAAAAGAAAAAAAAAAACCTGAACCCACCAGTTATACAGAGGAAAACCCTATCAGGGCACTTGCTCCAGCGGTAAACAATTCTGAAATGGGTCTGAGGTGGGGAATCATCTCCCATACAGCCAGCAACCCACACCCCACGCAAGGAGCGTCCTCATTGCAAAGCTGGGGGATCGTGCAGAGGCATCTCTGAATAAAGGTGAGCTGAGCCCCAGGCCAGCTGCTGCTGAACTGTTCCCACCCTTCCCAGGTAAAACACCTGAATATGTACAAGGGCTTGAAAGACTAGAGGAAGGGCCATGGAGCCACACCAGCAACAGCACGCAGGCCAACTTGGTGCCTGCAGGCCAGCCAGGGTGGTCCTGCCCCCGGGCGCTCTTCCGGAAGCTTTCCATTGTCCTGCCTGAGATACCCCACCTGTCCCGGCCCCCACTGCTTTTTTCCTTCCTCACCTCTGTCCGGAGAGAAATTCCAGCGGAAGGTATGGGTGACACATCCTCTTCTTTACAGGTGGCAGCCTGGCAACTCCTGCAGAAAGGCCAGCAGAACCCCACTCACACCGGGCCACCAACAAAGCTGTGGCCCCTCATTCCCTCCCACCAGCACCGCCCCGAGACTGCTGACGGGGCAGAGAATATGGAGTCAGGAACAGCTTCAGGGGCTATTGCTGCCTGGAGCGCTGTTTATATTGACCTCAACCAGGCACACCTGGGGAGGGCTGGGCGGCAGGGTAAGGCTGCCCAGGTCAGCTAATCCACAACACTCAGGCAATCACATTGTTGAAAACGGACCTCGCTAAGGCAGAAGAGAAGCCAAGGAAAAAAAGAACACAATGCCATTTGCACCACCGTAGATGAGTCTAGAGGTAATCACGTGACTTGCAGTAAGTCAGAAAGTGAAAGACACATATCATATCATATCACTTATAGGTGTTACCTAAAAATGGATACCAGGGCAGATATTTCCACCGAGAAGGGCAATCAGAGATAAACAAACTTATGGTTCACCAATGGAAAGGTGTGAGGATTGGTTTCATTACGATATCGGGGTTAACAGACTTATACAAACACAGGTGACATATATAATCACCAAAGACCTACGGAATACCAAAAGACTACTCAACATTCTGTCATAACGTACATGAGAAAAGGATCCCAGGAAAAACAGACATGTGTATATGTGTAAAAGAACCAACCACATCTTCCACACCTCCAACAATCAAACTTGCTGTAATAAAAAATAAAAATTAAATTAAAAACACGAACAAGAAGTAGGGAGACAAACTTGAGGGGCTTTCTCCTGGCACATTCCATTCTAAATTCCAATCTAGAACACGACTTCCATTGAGGCTCTCTTGCCCTAGTAACCAGAATTGGTAAGGGAGAACTGCTGCCACCTTGTGGCCGTTTCACACAACAGCAGCTTTAATCCCAGCGCTAATGGTCAGTTGATATTCAAAATCATTGCAGGCCCGTAAATGACACCTGCCCTGAAAACAAATGCTGGGGTCACATATCGACCAAAAATTTCAAAGGACGTCCATATTTCAAAACGACCATTTCAAAAGGCATATTTTATGCACATTAGTTTTCTGCTTCTTTTTCTTTCTTTCCTTTTTGGTTAAAAAAACGGGAATGGAAAAAGGCATCCCTCAGAAGGGGCGAAAAGTTGCAAACGAATCAATGGACAAAGGTTTAATCTCCAATATATATAAACAGCTCATGCAGCTTAATATTAAAAAAAACAAACAACCCAATACAAAAATGGGCAGAAGATCTAAAGATACGTTTCTTCAAAGAAGACACAGAGATGGCCAAGACGCACATGAAAAGCTGCTCAACAGCACTAATTATTAGAGAAATGCAAATCAAAACTACAATGAGGTATCACCTCACACTGTTAGAATCGGCATCATCAGAAAATCTACAGACAACAAATTCTGGGGAGGGTGTGGACAAAAGGAGCCCTCTTCCACTATTGGTGGGAATGTAAATTGATACAGTCACTATGGAGAACAGTATGGAGTTTCGTTAAAAAAAAAAACTAGAAATAGAATTACCATCTGATCCAGCAATCCCACTTCTGGGCATATACCCAAAGAACACCATAAATCAAAAAGGCACATTCACCACAATGTTCATTGCAGCACTATTTACAATAGCCAGGTAATGGAAGCAACCTAAATGCCCACAGACAGATGAATGGATAAAGATGTGGTACATGTATAAAATGGAATATTACTCAGCCATAAAACGGAATGAAACTGGGTCATTTGTAGAGACATCGATGGATCTAGAGACTGTCATACAGAATGAAGTCAGTCAGAAAGAGGAAAACAAATATTGTATATTAATGCATATATGTGGAACCTAAAAACTGGTACAGATGAACTGGTTTGCAGGGAAGAAATAGAGACAGAGGTAGAGAACAAACGTATGGACACCAAGTGTGGGAAGCCATGGTGTGGTGGTGGTGGGATGAGTTGGGAGATTGGGATTGACCTGCATACATGTATATGCATAAAATACATAACTAATAATAACCTGCTGTATAAAAAAATAAATAAAATTAAATTTCAAAATTAAAAAAAATAATATTTAAAAATAATACAGAAAAAAGTTCTTCCCTTCACACAGATGTATTTACAGGAATGAATTATTTCCATGCTTATATCTATAAATACATAAAAGAGGAATAAAATCTAACTTGAACCATAAAAGAAAAAAAAAAACCTGAACCCACCAGTTATACAGAGGAAAACCCTATCAGGGCACTTGCTCCAGCGGTAAACAATTCTGAAATGGGTCTGAGGTGGGGAATCATCTCCCATACAGCCAGCAACCCACACCCCACGCAAGGAGCGTCCTCATTGCAAAGCTGGGGGATCGTGCAGAGGCATCTCTGAATAAAGGTGAGCTGAGCCCCAGGCCAGCTGCTGCTGAACTGTTCCCACCCTTCCCAGGTAAAACACCTGAATATGTACAAGGGCTTGAAAGACTAGAGGAAGGGCCATGGAGCCACACCAGCAACAGCACGCAGGCCAACTTGGTGCCTGCAGGCCAGCCAGGGTGGTCCTGCCCCCGGGCGCTCTTCCGGAAGCTTTCCATTGTCCTGCCTGAGATACCCCACCTGTCCCGGCCCCCACTGCTTTTTTCCTTCCTCACCTCTGTCCGGAGAGAAATTCCAGCGGAAGGTATGGGTGACACATCCTCTTCTTTACAGGTGGCAGCCTGGCAACTCCTGCAGAAAGGCCAGCAGAACCCCACTCACACCGGGCCACCAACAAAGCTGTGGCCCCTCATTCCCTCCCACCAGCACCGCCCCGAGACTGCTGACGGGGCAGAGAATATGGAGTCAGGAACAGCTTCAGGGGCTATTGCTGCCTGGAGCGCTGTTTATATTGACCTCAACCAGGCACACCTGGGGAGGGCTGGGCGGCAGGGTAAGGCTGCCCAGGTCAGCTAATCCACAACACTCAGGCAATCACATTGTTGAAAACGGACCTCGCTAAGGCAGAAGAGAAGCCAAGGAAAAAAAGAACACAATGCCATTTGCACCACCGTAGATGAGTCTAGAGGTAATCACGTGACTTGCAGTAAGTCAGAAAGTGAAAGACACATATCATATCATATCACTTATAGGTGTTACCTAAAAATGGATACCAGGGCAGATATTTCCACCGAGAAGGGCAATCAGAGATTCATTAAACAAACTTATGGTTCACCAATGGAAAGGTGTGAGGATTGGTTTCATTACGATATCGGGGTTAACAGACTTATACAAACACAGGTGACATATATAATCACCAAAGACCTACGGAATACCAAAAGACTACTCAACATTCTGTCATAACGTACATGAGAAAAGGATCCCAGGAAAAACAGACATGTGTATATGTGTAAAAGAACCAACCACATCTTCCACACCTCCAACAATCAAACTTGCTGTAATAAAAAATAAAAATTAAATTAAAAACACGAACAAGAAGTAGGGAGACAAACTTGAGGGGCTTTCTCCTGGCACATTCCATTCTAAATTCCAATCTAGAACACGACTTCCATTGAGGCTCTCTTGCCCTAGTAACCAGAATTGGTAAGGGAGAACTGCTGCCACCTTGTGGCCGTTTCACACAACAGCAGCTTTAATCCCAGCGCTAATGGTCAGTTGATATTCAAAATCATTGCAGGCCCGTAAATGACACCTGCCCTGAAAACAAATGCTGGGGTCACATATCGACCAAAAATTTCAAAGGACGTCCATATTTCAAAACGACCATTTCAAAAGGCATATTTTATGCACATTAGTTTTCTGCTTCTTTTTCTTTCTTTCCTTTTTGGTTAAAAAAACGGGAATGGAAAAAGGCATCCCTCAGAAGGGGCGAAAAGTTGCAAACGAATCAATGGACAAAGGTTTAATCTCCAATATATATAAACAGCTCATGCAGCTTAATATTAAAAAAAAAAAACAACCCAATACAAAAATGGGCAGAAGATCTAAAGATACGTTTCTTCAAAGAAGACACAGAGATGGCCAAGACGCACATGAAAAGCTGCTCAACAGCACTAATTATTAGAGAAATGCAAATCAAAACTACAATGAGGTATCACCTCACACTGTTAGAATCGGCATCATCAGAAAATCTACAGACAACAAATTCTGGGGAGGGTGTGGACAAAAGGAGCCCTCTTCCACTATTGGTGGGAATGTAAATTGATACAGTCACTATGGAGAACAGTATGGAGTTTCGTTAAAAAAAAAACTAGAAATAGAATTACCATCTGATCCAGCAATCCCACTTCTGGGCATATACCCAAAGAACACCATAAATCAAAAAGGCACATTCACCACAATGTTCATTGCAGCACTATTTACAATAGCCAGGTAATGGAAGCAACCTAAATGCCCACAGACAGATGAATGGATAAAGATGTGGTACATGTATAAAATGGAATATTACTCAGCCATAAAACGGAATGAAACTGGGTCATTTGTAGAGACATCGATGGATCTAGAGACTGTCATACAGAATGAAGTCAGTCAGAAAGAGGAAAACAAATATTGTATATTAATGCATATATGTGGAACCTAAAAACTGGTACAGATGAACTGGTTTGCAGGGAAGAAATAGAGACAGAGGTAGAGAACAAACGTATGGACACCAAGTGTGGGAAGCCATGGTGTGGTGGTGGTGGGATGAGTTGGGAGATTGGGATTGACCTGCATACATGTATATGCATAAAATACATAACTAATAATAACCTGCTGTATAAAAAAATAAATAAAATTAAATTTCAAAATTAAAAAAAATAATATTTAAAAATAATACAGAAAAAAGTTCTTCCCTTCACACAGATGTATTTACAGGAATGAATTATTTCCATGCTTATATCTATAAATACATAAAACAGGAATAAAATCTAACCTGAACCATAAAAGAAAAAAAAAAACCTGAACCCACCAGTTATACAGAGGAAAACCCTATCAGGGCACTTGCTCCAGCGGTAAACAATTCTGAAATGGGTCTGAGGTGGGGAATCATCTCCCATACAGCCAGCAACCCACACCCCACGCAAGGAGCGTCCTCATTGCAAAGCTGGGGGATCGTGCAGAGGCATCTCTGAATAAAGGTGAGCTGAGCCCCAGGCCAGCTGCTGCTGAACTGTTCCCACCCTTCCCAGGTAAAACACCTGAATATGTACAAGGGCTTGAAAGACTAGAGGAAGGGCCATGGAGCCACACCAGCAACAGCACGCAGGCCAACTTGGTGCCTGCAGGCCAGCCAGGGTGGTCCTGCCCCCGGGCGCTCTTCCGGAAGCTTTCCATTGTCCTGCCTGAGATACCCCACCTGTCCCGGCCCCCACTGCTTTTTTCCTTCCTCACCTCTGTCCGGAGAGAAATTCCAGCGGAAGGTATGGGTGACACATCCTCTTCTTTACAGGTGGCAGCCTGGCAACTCCTGCAGAAAGGCCAGCAGAACCCCACTCACACCGGGCCACCAACAAAGCTGTGGCCCCTCATTCCCTCCCACCAGCACCGCCCCGAGACTGCTGACGGGGCAGAGAATATGGAGTCAGGAACAGCTTCAGGGGCTATTGCTGCCTGGAGCGCTGTTTATATTGACCTCAACCAGGCACACCTGGGGAGGGCTGGGCGGCAGGGTAAGGCTGCCCAGGTCAGCTAATCCACAACACTCAGGCAATCACATTGTTGAAAACGGACCTCGCTAAGGCAGAAGAGAAGCCAAGGAAAAAAAGAACACAATGCCATTTGCACCACCGTAGATGAGTCTAGAGGTAATCACGTGACTTGCAGTAAGTCAGAAAGTGAAAGACACATATCATATCATATCACTTATAGGTGTTACCTAAAAATGGATACCAGGGCAGATATTTCCACCGAGAAGGGCAATCAGAGATTCATTAAACAAACTTATGGTTCACCAATGGAAAGGTGTGAGGATTGGTTTCATTACGATATCGGGGTTAACAGACTTATACAAACACAGGTGACATATATAATCACCAAAGACCTACGGAATACCAAAAGACTACTCAACATTCTGTCATAACGTACATGAGAAAAGGATCCCAGGAAAAACAGACATGTGTATATGTGTAAAAGAACCAACCACATCTTCCACACCTCCAACAAGCCAAACATTGTAATCAAACTTGCTGTAATAAAAAATAAAAATTAAATTAAAAACACGAACAAGAAGTAGGGAGACAAACTTGAGGGGCTTTCTCCTGGCACATTCCATTCTAAATTCCAATCTAGAACACGACTTCCATTGAGGCTCTCTTGCCCTAGTAACCAGAATTGGTAAGGGAGAACTGCTGCCACCTTGTGGCCGTTTCACACAACAGCAGCTTTAATCCCAGCGCTAATGGTCAGTTGATATTCAAAATCATTGCAGGCCCGTAAATGACACCTGCCCTGAAAACAAATGCTGGGGTCACATATCGACCAAAAATTTCAAAGGACGTCCATATTTCAAAACGACCATTTCAAAAGGCATATTTTATGCACATTAGTTTTCTGCTTCTTTTTCTTTCTTTCCTTTTTGGTTAAAAAAACGGGAATGGAAAAAGGCATCCCTCAGAAGGGGCGAAAAGTTGCAAACGAATCAATGGACAAAGGTTTAATCTCCAATATATATAAACAGCTCATGCAGCTTAATATTAAAAAAAACAAACAACCCAATACAAAAATGGGCAGAAGATCTAAAGATACGTTTCTTCAAAGAAGACACAGAGATGGCCAAGACACACATGAAAAGCTGCTCAACAGCACTAATTATTAGAGAAATGCAAATCAAAACTACAATGAGGTATCACCTCACACTGTTAGAATCGGCATCATCAGAAAATCTACAGACAACAAATTCTGGGGAGGGTGTGGACAAAAGGAGCCCTCTTCCACTATTGGTGGGAATGTAAATTGATACAGTCACTATGGAGAACAGTATGGAGTTTCGTTAAAAAAAAAAACTAGAAATAGAATTACCATCTGATCCAGCAATCCCACTTCTGGGCATATACCCAAAGAACACCATAAATCAAAAAGGCACATTCACCACAATGTTCATTGCAGCACTATTTACAATAGCCAGGTAATGGAAGCAACCTAAATGCCCACAGACAGATGAATGGATAAAGATGTGGTACATGTATAAAATGGAATATTACTCAGCCATAAAACGGAATGAAACTGGGTCATTTGTAGAGACATCGATGGATCTAGAGACTGTCATACAGAATGAAGTCAGTCAGAAAGAGGAAAACAAATATTGTATATTAATGCATATATGTGGAACCTAAAAACTGGTACAGATGAACTGGTTTGCAGGGAAGAAATAGAGACAGAGGTAGAGAACAAACGTATGGACACCAAGTGTGGGAAGCCATGGTGTGGTGGTGGTGGGATGAGTTGGGAGATTGGGATTGACCTGCATACATGTATATGCATAAAATACATAACTAATAATAACCTGCTGTATAAAAAAATAAATAAAATTAAATTTCAAAATTAAAAAAAATAATATTTAAAAATAATACAGAAAAAAGTTCTTCCCTTCACACAGATGTATTTACAGGAATGAATTATTTCCATGCTTATATCTATAAATACATAAAAGAGGAATAAAATCTAACCTGAACCATAAAAGAAAAAAAAAAACCTGAACCCACCAGTTATACAGAGGAAAACCCTATCAGGGCACTTGCTCCAGCGGTAAACAATTCTGAAATGGGTCTGAGGTGGGGAATCATCTCCCATACAGCCAGCAACCCACACCCCACGCAAGGAGCGTCCTCATTGCAAAGCTGGGGGATCGTGCAGAGGCATCTCTGAATAAAGGTGAGCTGAGCCCCAGGCCAGCTGCTGCTGAACTGTTCCCACCCTTCCCAGGTAAAACACCTGAATATGTACAAGGGCTTGAAAGACTAGAGGAAGGGCCATGGAGCCACACCAGCAACAGCACGCAGGCCAACTTGGTGCCTGCAGGCCAGCCAGGGTGGTCCTGCCCCCGGGCGCTCTTCCGGAAGCTTTCCATTGTCCTGCCTGAGATACCCCACCTGTCCCGGCCCCCACTGCTTTTTTCCTTCCTCACCTCTGTCCGGAGAGAAATTCCAGCGGAAGGTATGGGTGACACATCCTCTTCTTTACAGGTGGCAGCCTGGCAACTCCTGCAGAAAGGCCAGCAGAACCCCACTCACACCGGGCCACCAACAAAGCTGTGGCCCCTCATTCCCTCCCACCAGCACCGCCCCGAGACTGCTGACGGGGCAGAGAATATGGAGTCAGGAACAGCTTCAGGGGCTATTGCTGCCTGGAGCGCTGTTTATATTGACCTCAACCAGGCACACCTGGGGAGGGCTGGGCGGCAGGGTAAGGCTGCCCAGGTCAGCTAATCCACAACACTCAGGCAATCACATTGTTGAAAACGGACCTCGCTAAGGCAGAAGAGAAGCCAAGGAAAAAAAGAACACAATGCCATTTGCACCACCGTAGATGAGTCTAGAGGTAATCACGTGACTTGCAGTAAGTCAGAAAGTGAAAGACACATATCATATCATATCACTTATAGGTGTTACCTAAAAATGGATACCAGGGCAGATATTTCCACCGAGAAGGGCAATCAGAGATTCATTAAACAAACTTATGGTTCACCAATGGAAAGGTGTGAGGATTGGTTTCATTACGATATCGGGGTTAACAGACTTATACAAACACAGGTGACATATATAATCACCAAAGACCTACGGAATACCAAAAGACTACTCAACATTCTGTCATAACGTACATGAGAAAAGGATCCCAGGAAAAACAGACATGTGTATATGTGTAAAAGAACCAACCACATCTTCCACACCTCCAACAATCAAACTTGCTGTAATAAAAAATAAAAATTAAATTAAAAACACGAACAAGAAGTAGGGAGACAAACTTGAGGGGCTTTCTCCTGGCACATTCCATTCTAAATTCCAATCTAGAACACGACTTCCATTGAGGCTCTCTTGCCCTAGTAACCAGAATTGGTAAGGGAGAACTGCTGCCACCTTGTGGCCGTTTCACACAACAGCAGCTTTAATCCCAGCGCTAATGGTCAGTTGATATTCAAAATCATTGCAGGCCCGTAAATGACACCTGCCCTGAAAACAAATGCTGGGGTCACATATCGACCAAAAATTTCAAAGGACGTCCATATTTCAAAACGACCATTTCAAAAGGCATATTTTATGCACATTAGTTTTCTGCTTCTTTTTCTTTCTTTCCTTTTTGGTTAAAAAAACGGGAATGGAAAAAGGCATCCCTCAGAAGGGGCGAAAAGTTGCAAACGAATCAATGGACAAAGGTTTAATCTCCAATATATATAAACAGCTCATGCAGCTTAATATTAAAAAAAACAAACAACCCAATACAAAAATGGGCAGAAGATCTAAAGATACGTTTCTTCAAAGAAGACACAGAGATGGCCAAGACACACATGAAAAGCTGCTCAACAGCACTAATTATTAGAGAAATGCAAATCAAAACTACAATGAGGTATCACCTCACACTGTTAGAATCGGCATCATCAGAAAATCTACAGACAACAAATTCTGGGGAGGGTGTGGACAAAAGGAGCCCTCTTCCACTATTGGTGGGAATGTAAATTGATACAGTCACTATGGAGAACAGTATGGAGTTTCGTTAAAAAAAAAAACTAGAAATAGAATTACCATCTGATCCAGCAATCCCACTTCTGGGCATATACCCAAAGAACACCATAAATCAAAAAGGCACATTCACCACAATGTTCATTGCAGCACTATTTACAATAGCCAGGTAATGGAAGCAACCTAAATGCCCACAGACAGATGAATGGATAAAGATGTGGTACATGTATAAAATGGAATATTACTCAGCCATAAAACGGAATGAAACTGGGTCATTTGTAGAGACATCGATGGATCTAGAGACTGTCATACAGAATGAAGTCAGTCAGAAAGAGGAAAACAAATATTGTATATTAATGCATATATGTGGAACCTAAAAACTGGTACAGATGAACTGGTTTGCAGGGAAGAAATAGAGACAGAGGTAGAGAACAAACGTATGGACACCAAGTGTGGGAAGCCATGGTGTGGTGGTGGTGGGATGAGTTGGGAGATTGGGATTGACCTGCATACATGTATATGCATAAAATACATAACTAATAATAACCTGCTGTATAAAAAAATAAATAAAATTAAATTTCAAAATTAAAAAAAATAATATTTAAAAATAATACAGAAAAAAGTTCTTCCCTTCACACAGATGTATTTACAGGAATGAATTATTTCCATGCTTATATCTATAAATACATAAAAGAGGAATAAAATCTAACTTGAACCATAAAAGAAAAAAAAAAACCTGAACCCACCAGTTATACAGAGGAAAACCCTATCAGGGCACTTGCTCCAGCGGTAAACAATTCTGAAATGGGTCTGAGGTGGGGAATCATCTCCCATACAGCCAGCAACCCACACCCCACGCAAGGAGCGTCCTCATTGCAAAGCTGGGGGATCGTGCAGAGGCATCTCTGAATAAAGGTGAGCTGAGCCCCAGGCCAGCTGCTGCTGAACTGTTCCCACCCTTCCCAGGTAAAACACCTGAATATGTACAAGGGCTTGAAAGACTAGAGGAAGGGCCATGGAGCCACACCAGCAACAGCACGCAGGCCAACTTGGTGCCTGCAGGCCAGCCAGGGTGGTCCTGCCCCCGGGCGCTCTTCCGGAAGCTTTCCATTGTCCTGCCTGAGATACCCCACCTGTCCCGGCCCCCACTGCTTTTTTCCTTCCTCACCTCTGTCCGGAGAGAAATTCCAGCGGAAGGTATGGGTGACACATCCTCTTCTTTACAGGTGGCAGCCTGGCAACTCCTGCAGAAAGGCCAGCAGAACCCCACTCACACCGGGCCACCAACAAAGCTGTGGCCCCTCATTCCCTCCCACCAGCACCGCCCCGAGACTGCTGACGGGGCAGAGAATATGGAGTCAGGAACAGCTTCAGGGGCTATTGCTGCCTGGAGCGCTGTTTATATTGACCTCAACCAGGCACACCTGGGGAGGGCTGGGCGGCAGGGTAAGGCTGCCCAGGTCAGCTAATCCACAACACTCAGGCAATCACATTGTTGAAAACGGACCTCGCTAAGGCAGAAGAGAAGCCAAGGAAAAAAAGAACACAATGCCATTTGCACCACCGTAGATGAGTCTAGAGGTAATCACGTGACTTGCAGTAAGTCAGAAAGTGAAAGACACATATCATATCATATCACTTATAGGTGTTACCTAAAAATGGATACCAGGGCAGATATTTCCACCGAGAAGGGCAATCAGAGATTCATTAAACAAACTTATGGTTCACCAATGGAAAGGTGTGAGGATTGGTTTCATTACGATATCGGGGTTAACAGACTTATACAAACACAGGTGACATATATAATCACCAAAGACCTACGGAATACCAAAAGACTACTCAACATTCTGTCATAACGTACATGAGAAAAGGATCCCAGGAAAAACAGACATGTGTATATGTGTAAAAGAACCAACCACATCTTCCACACCTCCAACAATCAAACTTGCTGTAATAAAAAATAAAAATTAAATTAAAAACACGAACAAGAAGTAGGGAGACAAACTTGAGGGGCTTTCTCCTGGCACATTCCATTCTAAATTCCAATCTAGAACACGACTTCCATTGAGGCTCTCTTGCCCTAGTAACCAGAATTGGTAAGGGAGAACTGCTGCCACCTTGTGGCCGTTTCACACAACAGCAGCTTTAATCCCAGCGCTAATGGTCAGTTGATATTCAAAATCATTGCAGGCCCGTAAATGACACCTGCCCTGAAAACAAATGCTGGGGTCACATATCGACCAAAAATTTCAAAGGACGTCCATATTTCAAAACGACCATTTCAAAAGGCATATTTTATGCACATTAGTTTTCTGCTTCTTTTTCTTTCTTTCCTTTTTGGTTAAAAAAACGGGAATGGAAAAAGGCATCCCTCAGAAGGGGCGAAAAGTTGCAAACGAATCAATGGACAAAGGTTTAATCTCCAATATATATAAACAGCTCATGCAGCTTAATATTAAAAAAAAAAAACAACCCAATACAAAAATGGGCAGAAGATCTAAAGATACGTTTCTTCAAAGAAGACACAGAGATGGCCAAGACGCACATGAAAAGCTGCTCAACAGCACTAATTATTAGAGAAATGCAAATCAAAACTACAATGAGGTATCACCTCACACTGTTAGAATCGGCATCATCAGAAAATCTACAGACAACAAATTCTGGGGAGGGTGTGGACAAAAGGAGCCCTCTTCCACTATTGGTGGGAATGTAAATTGATACAGTCACTATGGAGAACAGTATGGAGTTTCATTAAAAAAAAAACTAGAAATAGAATTACCATCTGATCCAGCAATCCCACTTCTGGGCATATACCCAAAGAACACCATAAATCAAAAAGGCACATTCACCACAATGTTCATTGCAGCACTATTTACAATAGCCAGGTAATGGAAGCAACCTAAATGCCCACAGACAGATGAATGGATAAAGATGTGGTACATGTATAAAATGGAATATTACTCAGCCATAAAACGGAATGAAACTGGGTCATTTGTAGAGACATCGATGGATCTAGAGACTGTCATACAGAATGAAGTCAGTCAGAAAGAGGAAAACAAATATTGTATATTAATGCATATATGTGGAACCTAAAAACTGGTACAGATGAACTGGTTTGCAGGGAAGAAATAGAGACAGAGGTAGAGAACAAACGTATGGACACCAAGTGTGGGAAGCCATGGTGTGGTGGTGGTGGGATGAGTTGGGAGATTGGGATTGACCTGCATACATGTATATGCATAAAATACATAACTAATAATAACCTGCTGTATAAAAAAATAAATAAAATTAAATTTCAAAATTAAAAAAAATAATATTTAAAAATAATACAGAAAAAAGTTCTTCCCTTCACACAGATGTATTTACAGGAATGAATTATTTCCATGCTTATATCTATAAATACATAAAACAGGAATAAAATCTAACCTGAACCATAAAAGAAAAAAAAAAACCTGAACCCACCAGTTATACAGAGGAAAACCCTATCAGGGCACTTGCTCCAGCGGTAAACAATTCTGAAATGGGTCTGAGGTGGGGAATCATCTCCCATACAGCCAGCAACCCACACCCCACGCAAGGAGCGTCCTCATTGCAAAGCTGGGGGATCGTGCAGAGGCATCTCTGAATAAAGGTGAGCTGAGCCCCAGGCCAGCTGCTGCTGAACTGTTCCCACCCTTCCCAGGTAAAACACCTGAATATGTACAAGGGCTTGAAAGACTAGAGGAAGGGCCATGGAGCCACACCAGCAACAGCACGCAGGCCAACTTGGTGCCTGCAGGCCAGCCAGGGTGGTCCTGCCCCCGGGCGCTCTTCCGGAAGCTTTCCATTGTCCTGCCTGAGATACCCCACCTGTCCCGGCCCCCACTGCTTTTTTCCTTCCTCACCTCTGTCCGGAGAGAAATTCCAGCGGAAGGTATGGGTGACACATCCTCTTCTTTACAGGTGGCAGCCTGGCAACTCCTGCAGAAAGGCCAGCAGAACCCCACTCACACCGGGCCACCAACAAAGCTGTGGCCCCTCATTCCCTCCCACCAGCACTGCCCCGAGACTGCTGACGGGGCAGAGAATATGGAGTCAGGAACAGCTTCAGGGGCTATTGCTGCCTGGAGCGCTGTTTATATTGACCTCAACCAGGCACACCTGGGGAGGGCTGGGCGGCAGGGTAAGGCTGCCCAGGTCAGCTAATCCACAACACTCAGGCAATCACATTGTTGAAAACGGACCTCGCTAAGGCAGAAGAGAAGCCAAGGAAAAAAAGAACACAATGCCATTTGCACCACCGTAGATGAGTCTAGAGGTAATCACGTGACTTGCAGTAAGTCAGAAAGTGAAAGACACATATCATATCATATCACTTATAGGTGTTACCTAAAAATGGATACCAGGGCAGATATTTCCACCGAGAAGGGCAATCAGAGATTCATTAAACAAACTTATGGTTCACCAATGGAAAGGTGTGAGGATTGGTTTCATTACGATATCGGGGTTAACAGACTTATACAAACACAGGTGACATATATAATCACCAAAGACCTACGGAATACCAAAAGACTACTCAACATTCTGTCATAACGTACATGAGAAAAGGATCCCAGGAAAAACAGACATGTGTATATGTGTAAAAGAACCAACCACATCTTCCACACCTCCAACAAGCCAAACATTGTAATCAAACTTGCTGTAATAAAAAATAAAAATTAAATTAAAAACACGAACAAGAAGTAGGGAGACAAACTTGAGGGGCTTTCTCCTGGCACATTCCATTCTAAATTCCAATCTAGAACACGACTTCCATTGAGGCTCTCTTGCCCTAGTAACCAGAATTGGTAAGGGAGAACTGCTGCCACCTTGTGGCCGTTTCACACAACAGCAGCTTTAATCCCAGCGCTAATGGTCAGTTGATATTCAAAATCATTGCAGGCCCGTAAATGACACCTGCCCTGAAAACAAATGCTGGGGTCACATATCGACCAAAAATTTCAAAGGACGTCCATATTTCAAAACGACCATTTCAAAAGGCATATTTTATGCACATTAGTTTTCTGCTTCTTTTTCTTTCTTTCCTTTTTGGTTAAAAAAACGGGAATGGAAAAAGGCATCCCTCAGAAGGGGCGAAAAGTTGCAAACGAATCAATGGACAAAGGTTTAATCTCCAATATATATAAACAGCTCATGCAGCTTAATATTAAAAAAAACAAACAACCCAATACAAAAATGGGCAGAAGATCTAAAGATACGTTTCTTCAAAGAAGACACAGAGATGGCCAAGACGCACATGAAAAGCTGCTCAACAGCACTAATTATTAGAGAAATGCAAATCAAAACTACAATGAGGTATCACCTCACACTGTTAGAATCGGCATCATCAGAAAATCTACAGACAACAAATTCTGGGGAGGGTGTGGACAAAAGGAGCCCTCTTCCACTATTGGTGGGAATGTAAATTGATACAGTCACTATGGAGAACAGTATGGAGTTTCGTTAAAAAAAAAACTAGAAATAGAATTACCATCTGATCCAGCAATCCCACTTCTGGGCATATACCCAAAGAACACCATAAATCAAAAAGGCACATTCACCACAATGTTCATTGCAGCACTATTTACAATAGCCAGGTAATGGAAGCAACCTAAATGCCCACAGACAGATGAATGGATAAAGATGTGGTACATGTATAAAATGGAATATTACTCAGCCATAAAACGGAATGAAACTGGGTCATTTGTAGAGACATCGATGGATCTAGAGACTGTCATACAGAATGAAGTCAGTCAGAAAGAGGAAAACAAATATTGTATATTAATGCATATATGTGGAACCTAAAAACTGGTACAGATGAACTGGTTTGCAGGGAAGAAATAGAGACAGAGGTAGAGAACAAACGTATGGACACCAAGTGTGGGAAGCCATGGTGTGGTGGTGGTGGGATGAGTTGGGAGATTGGGATTGACCTGCATACATGTATATGCATAAAATACATAACTAATAATAACCTGCTGTATAAAAAAATAAATAAAATTAAATTTCAAAATTAAAAAAAATAATATTTAAAAATAATACAGAAAAAAGTTCTTCCCTTCACACAGATGTATTTACAGGAATGAATTATTTCCATGCTTATATCTATAAATACATAAAACAGGAATAAAATCTAACCTGAACCATAAAAGAAAAAAAAAAACCTGAACCCACCAGTTATACAGAGGAAAACCCTATCAGGGCACTTGCTCCAGCGGTAAACAATTCTGAAATGGGTCTGAGGTGGGGAATCATCTCCCATACAGCCAGCAACCCACACCCCACGCAAGGAGCGTCCTCATTGCAAAGCTGGGGGATCGTGCAGAGGCATCTCTGAATAAAGGTGAGCTGAGCCCCAGGCCAGCTGCTGCTGAACTGTTCCCACCCTTCCCAGGTAAAACACCTGAATATGTACAAGGGCTTGAAAGACTAGAGGAAGGGCCATGGAGCCACACCAGCAACAGCACGCAGGCCAACTTGGTGCCTGCAGGCCAGCCAGGGTGGTCCTGCCCCCGGGCGCTCTTCCGGAAGCTTTCCATTGTCCTGCCTGAGATACCCCACCTGTCCCGGCCCCCACTGCTTTTTTCCTTCCTCACCTCTGTCCGGAGAGAAATTCCAGCGGAAGGTATGGGTGACACATCCTCTTCTTTACAGGTGGCAGCCTGGCAACTCCTGCAGAAAGGCCAGCAGAACCCCACTCACACCGGGCCACCAACAAAGCTGTGGCCCCTCATTCCCTCCCACCAGCACCGCCCCGAGACTGCTGACGGGGCAGAGAATATGGAGTCAGGAACAGCTTCAGGGGCTATTGCTGCCTGGAGCGCTGTTTATATTGACCTCAACCAGGCACACCTGGGGAGGGCTGGGCGGCAGGGTAAGGCTGCCCAGGTCAGCTAATCCACAACACTCAGGCAATCACATTGTTGAAAACGGACCTCGCTAAGGCAGAAGAGAAGCCAAGGAAAAAAAGAACACAATGCCATTTGCACCACCGTAGATGAGTCTAGAGGTAATCACGTGACTTGCAGTAAGTCAGAAAGTGAAAGACACATATCATATCATATCACTTATAGGTGTTACCTAAAAATGGATACCAGGGCAGATATTTCCACCGAGAAGGGCAATCAGAGATTCATTAAACAAACTTATGGTTCACCAATGGAAAGGTGTGAGGATTGGTTTCATTACGATATCGGGGTTAACAGACTTATACAAACACAGGTGACATATATAATCACCAAAGACCTACGGAATACCAAAAGACTACTCAACATTCTGTCATAACGTACATGAGAAAAGGATCCCAGGAAAAACAGACATGTGTATATGTGTAAAAGAACCAACCACATCTTCCACACCTCCAACAATCAAACTTGCTGTAATAAAAAATAAAAATTAAATTAAAAACACGAACAAGAAGTAGGGAGACAAACTTGAGGGGCTTTCTCCTGGCACATTCCATTCTAAATTCCAATCTAGAACACGACTTCCATTGAGGCTCTCTTGCCCTAGTAACCAGAATTGGTAAGGGAGAACTGCTGCCACCTTGTGGCCGTTTCACACAACAGCAGCTTTAATCCCAGCGCTAATGGTCAGTTGATATTCAAAATCATTGCAGGCCCGTAAATGACACCTGCCCTGAAAACAAATGCTGGGGTCACATATCGACCAAAAATTTCAAAGGACGTCCATATTTCAAAACGACCATTTCAAAAGGCATATTTTATGCACATTAGTTTTCTGCTTCTTTTTCTTTCTTTCCTTTTTGGTTAAAAAAACGGGAATGGAAAAAGGCATCCCTCAGAAGGGGCGAAAAGTTGCAAACGAATCAATGGACAAAGGTTTAATCTCCAATATATATAAACAGCTCATGCAGCTTAATATTAAAAAAAACAAACAACCCAATACAAAAATGGGCAGAAGATCTAAAGATACGTTTCTTCAAAGAAGA
Source organism: Mesoplodon bidens (assembly GCF_964165515.1). NCBI lineage: Eukaryota > Metazoa > Chordata > Mammalia > Artiodactyla > Ziphiidae > Mesoplodon > Mesoplodon bidens. The sequence continues at coordinate 262,406 of NW_027672434.1, read as the reverse complement.
CACAGAGATGGCCAAGACGCACATGAAAAGCTGCTCAACAGCACTAATTATTAGAGAAATGCAAATCAAAACTACAATGAGGTATCACCTCACACTGTTAGAATCGGCATCATCAGAAAATCTACAGACAACAAATTCTGGGGAGGGTGTGGACAAAAGGAGCCCTCTTCCACTATTGGTGGGAATGTAAATTGATACAGTCACTATGGAGAACAGTATGGAGTTTCGTTAAAAAAAAAAACTAGAAATAGAATTACCATCTGATCCAGCAATCCCACTTCTGGGCATATACCCAAAGAACACCATAAATCAAAAAGGCACATTCACCACAATGTTCATTGCAGCACTATTTACAATAGCCAGGTAATGGAAGCAACCTAAATGCCCACAGACAGATGAATGGATAAAGATGTGGTACATGTATAAAATGGAATATTACTCAGCCATAAAACGGAATGAAACTGGGTCATTTGTAGAGACATCGATGGATCTAGAGACTGTCATACAGAATGAAGTCAGTCAGAAAGAGGAAAACAAATATTGTATATTAATGCATATATGTGGAACCTAAAAACTGGTACAGATGAACTGGTTTGCAGGGAAGAAATAGAGACAGAGGTAGAGAACAAACGTATGGACACCAAGTGTGGGAAGCCATGGTGTGGTGGTGGTGGGATGAGTTGGGAGATTGGGATTGACCTGCATACATGTATATGCATAAAATACATAACTAATAATAACCTGCTGTATAAAAAAATAAATAAAATTAAATTTCAAAATTAAAAAAAATAATATTTAAAAATAATACAGAAAAAAGTTCTTCCCTTCACACAGATGTATTTACAGGAATGAATTATTTCCATGCTTATATCTATAAATACATAAAAGAGGAATAAAATCTAACCTGAACCATAAAAGAAAAAAAAAAACCTGAACCCACCAGTTATACAGAGGAAAACCCTATCAGGGCACTTGCTCCAGCGGTAAACAATTCTGAAATGGGTCTGAGGTGGGGAATCATCTCCCATACAGCCAGCAACCCACACCCCACGCAAGGAGCGTCCTCATTGCAAAGCTGGGGGATCGTGCAGAGGCATCTCTGAATAAAGGTGAGCTGAGCCCCAGGCCAGCTGCTGCTGAACTGTTCCCACCCTTCCCAGGTAAAACACCTGAATATGTACAAGGGCTTGAAAGACTAGAGGAAGGGCCATGGAGCCACACCAGCAACAGCACGCAGGCCAACTTGGTGCCTGCAGGCCAGCCAGGGTGGTCCTGCCCCCGGGCGCTCTTCCAGAAGCTTTCCATTGTCCTGCCTGAGATACCCCACCTGTCCCGGCCCCCACTGCTTTTTTCCTTCCTCACCTCTGTCCGGAGAGAAATTCCAGCGGAAGGTATGGGTGACACATCCTCTTCTTTAAAGGTGGCAGCCTGGCAACTCCTGCAGAAAGGCCAGCAGAACCCCACTCACACCGGGCCACCAACAAAGCTGTGGCCCCTCATTCCCTCCCACCAGCACCGCCCCGAGACTGCTGACGGGGCAGAGAATATGGAGTCAGGAACAGCTTCAGGGGCTATTGCTGCCTGGAGCGCTGTTTATATTGACCTCAACCAGGCACACCTGGGGAGGGCTGGGCGGCAGGGTAAGGCTGCCCAGGTCAGCTAATCCACAACACTCAGGCAATCACATTGTTGAAAACGGACCTCGCTAAGGCAGAAGAGAAGCCAAGGAAAAAAAGAACACAATGCCATTTGCACCACCGTAGATGAGTCTAGAGGTAATCACGTGACTTGCAGTAAGTCAGAAAGTGAAAGACACATATCATATCATATCACTTATAGGTGTTACCTAAAAATGGATACCAGGGCAGATATTTCCACCGAGAAGGGCAATCAGAGATTCATTAAACAAACTTATGGTTCACCAATGGAAAGGTGTGAGGATTGGTTTCATTACGATATCGGGGTTAACAGACTTATACAAACACAGGTGACATATATAATCACCAAAGACCTACGGAATACCAAAAGACTACTCAACATTCTGTCATAACGTACATGAGAAAAGGATCCCAGGAAAAACAGACATGTGTATATGTGTAAAAGAACCAACCACATCTTCCACACCTCCAACAATCAAACTTGCTGTAATAAAAAATAAAAATTAAATTAAAAACACGAACAAGAAGTAGGGAGACAAACTTGAGGGGCTTTCTCCTGGCACATTCCATTCTAAATTCCAATCTAGAACACGACTTCCATTGAGGCTCTCTTGCCCTAGTAACCAGAATTGGTAAGGGAGAACTGCTGCCACCTTGTGGCCGTTTCACACAACAGCAGCTTTAATCCCAGCGCTAATGGTCAGTTGATATTCAAAATCATTGCAGGCCCGTAAATGACACCTGCCCTGAAAACAAATGCTGGGGTCACATATCGACCAAAAATTTCAAAGGACGTCCATATTTCAAAACGACCATTTCAAAAGGCATATTTTATGCACATTAGTTTTCTGCTTCTTTTTCTTTCTTTCCTTCTTGGTTAAAAAAACGGGAATGGAAAAAGGCATCCCTCAGAAGGGGCGAAAAGTTGCAAACGAATCAATGGACAAAGGTTTAATCTCCAATATATATAAACAGCTCATGCAGCTTAATATTAAAAAAAACAAACAACCCAATACAAAAATGGGCAGAAGATCTAAAGATACGTTTCTTCAAAGAAGACACAGAGATGGCCAAGACGCACATGAAAAGCTGCTCAACAGCACTAATTATTAGAGAAATGCAAATCAAAACTACAATGAGGTATCACCTCACACTGTTAGAATCGGCATCATCAGAAAATCTACAGACAACAAATTCTGGGGAGGGTGTGGACAAAAGGAGCCCTCTTCCACTATTGGTGGGAATGTAAATTGATACAGTCACTATGGAGAACAGTATGGAGTTTCGTTAAAAAAAAAACTAGAAATAGAATTACCATCTGATCCAGCAATCCCACTTCTGGGCATATACCCAAAGAACACCATAAATCAAAAAGGCACATTCACCACAATGTTCATTGCAGCACTATTTACAATAGCCAGGTAATGGAAGCAACCTAAATGCCCACAGACAGATGAATGGATAAAGATGTGGTACATGTATAAAATGGAATATTACTCAGCCATAAAACGGAATGAAACTGGGTCATTTGTAGAGACATCGATGGATCTAGAGACTGTCATACAGAATGAAGTCAGTCAGAAAGAGGAAAACAAATATTGTATATTAATGCATATATGTGGAACCTAAAAACTGGTACAGATGAACTGGTTTGCAGGGAAGAAATAGAGACAGAGGTAGAGAACAAACGTATGGACACCAAGTGTGGGAAGCCATGGTGTGGTGGTGGTGGGATGAGTTGGGAGATTGGGATTGACCTGCATACATGTATATGCATAAAATACATAACTAATAATAACCTGCTGTATAAAAAAATAAATAAAATTAAATTTCAAAATTAAAAAAAATAATATTTAAAAATAATACAGAAAAAAGTTCTTCCCTTCACACAGATGTATTTACAGGAATGAATTATTTCCATGCTTATATCTATAAATACATAAAACAGGAATAAAATCTAACCTGAACCATAAAAGAAAAAAAAAAACCTGAACCCACCAGTTATACAGAGGAAAACCCTATCAGGGCACTTGCTCCAGCGGTAAACAATTCTGAAATGGGTCTGAGGTGGGGAATCATCTCCCATACAGCCAGCAACCCACACCCCACGCAAGGAGCGTCCTCATTGCAAAGCTGGGGGATCGTGCAGAGGCATCTCTGAATAAAGGTGAGCTGAGCCCCAGGCCAGCTGCTGCTGAACTGTTCCCACCCTTCCCAGGTAAAACACCTGAATATGTACAAGGGCTTGAAAGACTAGAGGAAGGGCCATGGAGCCACACCAGCAACAGCACGCAGGCCAACTTGGTGCCTGCAGGCCAGCCAGGGTGGTCCTGCCCCCGGGCGCTCTTCCGGAAGCTTTCCATTGTCCTGCCTGAGATACCCCACCTGTCCCGGCCCCCACTGCTTTTTTCCTTCCTCACCTCTGTCCGGAGAGAAATTCCAGCGGAAGGTATGGGTGACACATCCTCTTCTTTAAAGGTGGCAGCCTGGCAACTCCTGCAGAAAGGCCAGCAGAACCCCACTCACACCGGGCCACCAACAAAGCTGTGGCCCCTCATTCCCTCCCACCAGCACCGCCCCGAGACTGCTGACGGGGCAGAGAATATGGAGTCAGGAACAGCTTCAGGGGCTATTGCTGCCTGGAGCGCTGTTTATATTGACCTCAACCAGGCACACCTGGGGAGGGCTGGGCGGCAGGGTAAGGCTGCCCAGGTCAGCTAATCCACAACACTCAGGCAATCACATTGTTGAAAACGGACCTCGCTAAGGCAGAAGAGAAGCCAAGGAAAAAAAGAACACAATGCCATTTGCACCACCGTAGATGAGTCTAGAGGTAATCACGTGACTTGCAGTAAGTCAGAAAGTGAAAGACACATATCATATCATATCACTTATAGGTGTTACCTAAAAATGGATACCAGGGCAGATATTTCCACCGAGAAGGGCAATCAGAGATTCATTAAACAAACTTATGGTTCACCAATGGAAAGGTGTGAGGATTGGTTTCATTACGATATCGGGGTTAACAGACTTATACAAACACAGGTGACATATATAATCACCAAAGACCTACGGAATACCAAAAGACTACTCAACATTCTGTCATAACGTACATGAGAAAAGGATCCCAGGAAAAACAGACATGTGTATATGTGTAAAAGAACCAACCACATCTTCCACACCTCCAACAATCAAACTTGCTGTAATAAAAAATAAAAATTAAATTAAAAACACGAACAAGAAGTAGGGAGACAAACTTGAGGGGCTTTCTCCTGGCACATTCCATTCTAAATTCCAATCTAGAACACGACTTCCATTGAGGCTCTCTTGCCCTAGTAACCAGAATTGGTAAGGGAGAACTGCTGCCACCTTGTGGCCGTTTCACACAACAGCAGCTTTAATCCCAGCGCTAATGGTCAGTTGATATTCAAAATCATTGCAGGCCCGTAAATGACACCTGCCCTGAAAACAAATGCTGGGGTCACATATCGACCAAAAATTTCAAAGGACGTCCATATTTCAAAACGACCATTTCAAAAGGCATATTTTATGCACATTAGTTTTCTGCTTCTTTTTCTTTCTTTCCTTTTTGGTTAAAAAAACGGGAATGGAAAAAGGCATCCCTCAGAAGGGGCGAAAAGTTGCAAACGAATCAATGGACAAAGGTTTAATCTCCAATATATATAAACAGCTCATGCAGCTTAATATTAAAAAAAACAAACAACCCAATACAAAAATGGGCAGAAGATCTAAAGATACGTTTCTTCAAAGAAGACACAGAGATGGCCAAGACGCACATGAAAAGCTGCTCAACAGCACTAATTATTAGAGAAATGCAAATCAAAACTACAATGAGGTATCACCTCACACTGTTAGAATCGGCATCATCAGAAAATCTACAGACAACAAATTCTGGGGAGGGTGTGGACAAAAGGAGCCCTCTTCCACTATTGGTGGGAATGTAAATTGATACAGTCACTATGGAGAACAGTATGGAGTTTCGTTAAAAAAAAAAACTAGAAATAGAATTACCATCTGATCCAGCAATCCCACTTCTGGGCATATACCCAAAGAACACCATAAATCAAAAAGGCACATTCACCACAATGTTCATTGCAGCACTATTTACAATAGCCAGGTAATGGAAGCAACCTAAATGCCCACAGACAGATGAATGGATAAAGATGTGGTACATGTATAAAATGGAATATTACTCAGCCATAAAACGGAATGAAACTGGGTCATTTGTAGAGACATCGATGGATCTAGAGACTGTCATACAGAATGAAGTCAGTCAGAAAGAGGAAAACAAATATTGTATATTAATGCATATATGTGGAACCTAAAAACTGGTACAGATGAACTGGTTTGCAGGGAAGAAATAGAGACAGAGGTAGAGAACAAACGTATGGACACCAAGTGTGGGAAGCCATGGTGTGGTGGTGGTGGGATGAGTTGGGAGATTGGGATTGACCTGCATACATGTATATGCATAAAATACATAACTAATAATAACCTGCTGTATAAAAAAATAAATAAAATTAAATTTCAAAATTAAAAAAAATAATATTTAAAAATAATACAGAAAAAAGTTCTTCCCTTCACACAGATGTATTTACAGGAATGAATTATTTCCATGCTTATATCTATAAATACATAAAAGAGGAATAAAATCTAACCTGAACCATAAAAGAAAAAAAAAAACCTGAACCCACCAGTTATACAGAGGAAAACCCTATCAGGGCACTTGCTCCAGCGGTAAACAATTCTGAAATGGGTCTGAGGTGGGGAATCATCTCCCATACAGCCAGCAACCCACACCCCACGCAAGGAGCGTCCTCATTGCAAAGCTGGGGGATCGTGCAGAGGCATCTCTGAATAAAGGTGAGCTGAGCCCCAGGCCAGCTGCTGCTGAACTGTTCCCACCCTTCCCAGGTAAAACACCTGAATATGTACAAGGGCTTGAAAGACTAGAGGAAGGGCCATGGAGCCACACCAGCAACAGCACGCAGGCCAACTTGGTGCCTGCAGGCCAGCCAGGGTGGTCCTGCCCCCGGGCGCTCTTCCGGAAGCTTTCCATTGTCCTGCCTGAGATACCCCACCTGTCCCGGCCCCCACTGCTTTTTTCCTTCCTCACCTCTGTCCGGAGAGAAATTCCAGCGGAAGGTATGGGTGACACATCCTCTTCTTTAAAGGTGGCAGCCTGGCAACTCCTGCAGAAAGGCCAGCAGAACCCCACTCACACCGGGCCACCAACAAAGCTGTGGCCCCTCATTCCCTCCCACCAGCACCGCCCCGAGACTGCTGACGGGGCAGAGAATATGGAGTCAGGAACAGCTTCAGGGGCTATTGCTGCCTGGAGCGCTGTTTATATTGACCTCAACCAGGCACACCTGGGGAGGGCTGGGCGGCAGGGTAAGGCTGCCCAGGTCAGCTAATCCACAACACTCAGGCAATCACATTGTTGAAAACGGACCTCGCTAAGGCAGAAGAGAAGCCAAGGAAAAAAAGAACACAATGCCATTTGCACCACCGTAGATGAGTCTAGAGGTAATCACGTGACTTGCAGTAAGTCAGAAAGTGAAAGACACATATCATATCATATCACTTATAGGTGTTACCTAAAAATGGATACCAGGGCAGATATTTCCACCGAGAAGGGCAATCAGAGATTCATTAAACAAACTTATGGTTCACCAATGGAAAGGTGTGAGGATTGGTTTCATTACGATATCGGGGTTAACAGACTTATACAAACACAGGTGACATATATAATCACCAAAGACCTACGGAATACCAAAAGACTACTCAACATTCTGTCATAACGTACATGAGAAAAGGATCCCAGGAAAAACAGACATGTGTATATGTGTAAAAGAACCAACCACATCTTCCACACCTCCAACAATCAAACTTGCTGTAATAAAAAATAAAAATTAAATTAAAAACACGAACAAGAAGTAGGGAGACAAACTTGAGGGGCTTTCTCCTGGCACATTCCATTCTAAATTCCAATCTAGAACACGACTTCCATTGAGGCTCTCTTGCCCTAGTAACCAGAATTGGTAAGGGAGAACTGCTGCCACCTTGTGGCCGTTTCACACAACAGCAGCTTTAATCCCAGCGCTAATGGTCAGTTGATATTCAAAATCATTGCAGGCCCGTAAATGACACCTGCCCTGAAAACAAATGCTGGGGTCACATATCGACCAAAAATTTCAAAGGACGTCCATATTTCAAAACGACCATTTCAAAAGGCATATTTTATGCACATTAGTTTTCTGCTTCTTTTTCTTTCTTTCCTTTTTGGTTAAAAAAACGGGAATGGAAAAAGGCATCCCTCAGAAGGGGCGAAAAGTTGCAAACGAATCAATGGACAAAGGTTTAATCTCCAATATATATAAACAGCTCATGCAGCTTAATATTAAAAAAAACAAACAACCCAATACAAAAATGGGCAGAAGATCTAAAGATACGTTTCTTCAAAGAAGACACAGAGATGGCCAAGACGCACATGAAAAGCTGCTCAACAGCACTAATTATTAGAGAAATGCAAATCAAAACTACAATGAGGTATCACCTCACACTGTTAGAATCGGCATCATCAGAAAATCTACAGACAACAAATTCTGGGGAGGGTGTGGACAAAAGGAGCCCTCTTCCACTATTGGTGGGAATGTAAATTGATACAGTCACTATGGAGAACAGTATGGAGTTTCGTTAAAAAAAAAAACTAGAAATAGAATTACCATCTGATCCAGCAATCCCACTTCTGGGCATATACCCAAAGAACACCATAAATCAAAAAGGCACATTCACCACAATGTTCATTGCAGCACTATTTACAATAGCCAGGTAATGGAAGCAACCTAAATGCCCACAGACAGATGAATGGATAAAGATGTGGTACATGTATAAAATGGAATATTACTCAGCCATAAAACGGAATGAAACTGGGTCATTTGTAGAGACATCGATGGATCTAGAGACTGTCATACAGAATGAAGTCAGTCAGAAAGAGGAAAACAAATATTGTATATTAATGCATATATGTGGAACCTAAAAACTGGTACAGATGAACTGGTTTGCAGGGAAGAAATAGAGACAGAGGTAGAGAACAAACGTATGGACACCAAGTGTGGGAAGCCATGGTGTGGTGGTGGTGGGATGAGTTGGGAGATTGGGATTGACCTGCATACATGTATATGCATAAAATACATAACTAATAATAACCTGCTGTATAAAAAAATAAATAAAATTAAATTTCAAAATTAAAAAAAATAATATTTAAAAATAATACAGAAAAAAGTTCTTCCCTTCACACAGATGTATTTACAGGAATGAATTATTTCCATGCTTATATCTATAAATACATAAAAGAGGAATAAAATCTAACCTGAACCATAAAAGAAAAAAAAAAAACCTGAACCCACCAGTTATACAGAGGAAAACCCTATCAGGGCACTTGCTCCAGCGGTAAACAATTCTGAAATGGGTCTGAGGTGGGGAATCATCTCCCATACAGCCAGCAACCCACACCCCACGCAAGGAGCGTCCTCATTGCAAAGCTGGGGGATCGTGCAGAGGCATCTCTGAATAAAGGTGAGCTGAGCCCCAGGCCAGCTGCTGCTGAACTGTTCCCACCCTTCCCAGGTAAAACACCTGAATATGTACAAGGGCTTGAAAGACTAGAGGAAGGGCCATGGAGCCACACCAGCAACAGCACGCAGGCCAACTTGGTGCCTGCAGGCCAGCCAGGGTGGTCCTGCCCCCGGGCGCTCTTCCGGAAGCTTTCCATTGTCCTGCCTGAGATACCCCACCTGTCCCGGCCCCCACTGCTTTTTTCCTTCCTCACCTCTGTCCGGAGAGAAATTCCAGCGGAAGGTATGGGTGACACATCCTCTTCTTTAAAGGTGGCAGCCTGGCAACTCCTGCAGAAAGGCCAGCAGAACCCCACTCACACCGGGCCACCAACAAAGCTGTGGCCCCTCATTCCCTCCCACCAGCACCGCCCCGAGACTGCTGACGGGGCAGAGAATATGGAGTCAGGAACAGCTTCAGGGGCTATTGCTGCCTGGAGCGCTGTTTATATTGACCTCAACCAGGCACACCTGGGGAGGGCTGGGCGGCAGGGTAAGGCTGCCCAGGTCAGCTAATCCACAACACTCAGGCAATCACATTGTTGAAAACGGACCTCGCTAAGGCAGAAGAGAAGCCAAGGAAAAAAAGAACACAATGCCATTTGCACCACCGTAGATGAGTCTAGAGGTAATCACGTGACTTGCAGTAAGTCAGAAAGTGAAAGACACATATCATATCATATCACTTATAGGTGTTACCTAAAAATGGATACCAGGGCAGATATTTCCACCGAGAAGGGCAATCAGAGATTCATTAAACAAACTTATGGTTCACCAATGGAAAGGTGTGAGGATTGGTTTCATTACGATATCGGGGTTAACAGACTTATACAAACACAGGTGACATATATAATCACCAAAGACCTACGGAATACCAAAAGACTACTCAACATTCTGTCATAACGTACATGAGAAAAGGATCCCAGGAAAAACAGACATGTGTATATGTGTAAAAGAACCAACCACATCTTCCACACCTCCAACAAGCCAAACATTGTAATCAAACTTGCTGTAATAAAAAATAAAAATTAAATTAAAAACACGAACAAGAAGTAGGGAGACAAACTTGAGGGGCTTTCTCCTGGCACATTCCATTCTAAATTCCAATCTAGAACACGACTTCCATTGAGGCTCTCTTGCCCTAGTAACCAGAATTGGTAAGGGAGAACTGCTGCCACCTTGTGGCCGTTTCACACAACAGCAGCTTTAATCCCAGCGCTAATGGTCAGTTGATATTCAAAATCATTGCAGGCCCGTAAATGACACCTGCCCTGAAAACAAATGCTGGGGTCACATATCGACCAAAAATTTCAAAGGACGTCCATATTTCAAAACGACCATTTCAAAAGGCATATTTTATGCACATTAGTTTTCTGCTTCTTTTTCTTTCTTTCCTTTTTGGTTAAAAAAACGGGAATGGAAAAAGGCATCCCTCAGAAGGGGCGAAAAGTTGCAAACGAATCAATGGACAAAGGTTTAATCTCCAATATATATAAACAGCTCATGCAGCTTAATATTAAAAAAAACAAACAACCCAATACAAAAATGGGCAGAAGATCTAAAGATACGTTTCTTCAAAGAAGACACAGAGATGGCCAAGACGCACATGAAAAGCTGCTCAACAGCACTAATTATTAGAGAAATGCAAATCAAAACTACAATGAGGTATCACCTCACACTGTTAGAATCGGCATCATCAGAAAATCTACAGACAACAAATTCTGGGGAGGGTGTGGACAAAAGGAGCCCTCTTCCACTATTGGTGGGAATGTAAATTGATACAGTCACTATGGAGAACAGTATGGAGTTTCGTTAAAAAAAAAAACTAGAAATAGAATTACCATCTGATCCAGCAATCCCACTTCTGGGCATATACCCAAAGAACACCATAAATCAAAAAGGCACATTCACCACAATGTTCATTGCAGCACTATTTACAATAGCCAGGTAATGGAAGCAACCTAAATGCCCACAGACAGATGAATGGATAAAGATGTGGTACATGTATAAAATGGAATATTACTCAGCCATAAAACGGAATGAAACTGGGTCATTTGTAGAGACATCGATGGATCTAGAGACTGTCATACAGAATGAAGTCAGTCAGAAAGAGGAAAACAAATATTGTATATTAATGCATATATGTGGAACCTAAAAACTGGTACAGATGAACTGGTTTGCAGGGAAGAAATAGAGACAGAGGTAGAGAACAAACGTATGGACACCAAGTGTGGGAAGCCATGGTGTGGTGGTGGTGGGATGAGTTGGGAGATTGGGATTGACCTGCATACATGTATATGCATAAAATACATAACTAATAATAACCTGCTGTATAAAAAAATAAATAAAATTAAATTTCAAAATTAAAAAAAATAATATTTAAAAATAATACAGAAAAAAGTTCTTCCCTTCACACAGATGTATTTACAGGAATGAATTATTTCCATGCTTATATCTATAAATACATAAAACAGGAATAAAATCTAACCTGAACCATAAAAGAAAAAAAAAAACCTGAACCCACCAGTTATACAGAGGAAAACCCTATCAGGGCACTTGCTCCAGCGGTAAACAATTCTGAAATGGGTCTGAGGTGGGGAATCATCTCCCATACAGCCAGCAACCCACACCCCACGCAAGGAGCGTCCTCATTGCAAAGCTGGGGGATCGTGCAGAGGCATCTCTGAATAAAGGTGAGCTGAGCCCCAGGCCAGCTGCTGCTGAACTGTTCCCACCCTTCCCAGGTAAAACACCTGAATATGTACAAGGGCTTGAAAGACTAGAGGAAGGGCCATGGAGCCACACCAGCAACAGCACGCAGGCCAACTTGGTGCCTGCAGGCCAGCCAGGGTGGTCCTGCCCCCGGGCGCTCTTCCGGAAGCTTTCCATTGTCCTGCCTGAGATACCCCACCTGTCCCGGCCCCCACTGCTTTTTTCCTTCCTCACCTCTGTCCGGAGAGAAATTCCAGCGGAAGGTATGGGTGACACATCCTCTTCTTTAAAGGTGGCAGCCTGGCAACTCCTGCAGAAAGGCCAGCAGAACCCCACTCACACCGGGCCACCAACAAAGCTGTGGCCCCTCATTCCCTCCCACCAGCACCGCCCCGAGACTGCTGACGGGGCAGAGAATATGGAGTCAGGAACAGCTTCAGGGGCTATTGCTGCCTGGAGCGCTGTTTATATTGACCTCAACCAGGCACACCTGGGGAGGGCTGGGCGGCAGGGTAAGGCTGCCCAGGTCAGCTAATCCACAACACTCAGGCAATCACATTGTTGAAAACGGACCTCGCTAAGGCAGAAGAGAAGCCAAGGAAAAAAAGAACACAATGCCATTTGCACCACCGTAGATGAGTCTAGAGGTAATCACGTGACTTGCAGTAAGTCAGAAAGTGAAAGACACATATCATATCATATCACTTATAGGTGTTACCTAAAAATGGATACCAGGGCAGATATTTCCACCGAGAAGGGCAATCAGAGATTCATTAAACAAACTTATGGTTCACCAATGGAAAGGTGTGAGGATTGGTTTCATTACGATATCGGGGTTAACAGACTTATACAAACACAGGTGACATATATAATCACCAAAGACCTACGGAATACCAAAAGACTACTCAACATTCTGTCATAACGTACATGAGAAAAGGATCCCAGGAAAAACAGACATGTGTATATGTGTAAAAGAACCAACCACATCTTCCACACCTCCAACAATCAAACTTGCTGTAATAAAAAATAAAAATTAAATTAAAAACACGAACAAGAAGTAGGGAGACAAACTTGAGGGGCTTTCTCCTGGCACATTCCATTCTAAATTCCAATCTAGAACACGACTTCCATTGAGGCTCTCTTGCCCTAGTAACCAGAATTGGTAAGGGAGAACTGCTGCCACCTTGTGGCCGTTTCACACAACAGCAGCTTTAATCCCAGCGCTAATGGTCAGTTGATATTCAAAATCATTGCAGGCCCGTAAATGACACCTGCCCTGAAAACAAATGCTGGGGTCACATATCGACCAAAAATTTCAAAGGACGTCCATATTTCAAAACGACCATTTCAAAAGGCATATTTTATGCACATTAGTTTTCTGCTTCTTTTTCTTTCTTTCCTTTTTGGTTAAAAAAACGGGAATGGAAAAAGGCATCCCTCAGAAGGGGCGAAAAGTTGCAAACGAATCAATGGACAAAGGTTTAATCTCCAATATATATAAACAGCTCATGCAGCTTAATATTAAAAAAAAACAAACAACCCAATACAAAAATGGGCAGAAGATCTAAAGATACGTTTCTTCAAAGAAGACACAGAGATGGCCAAGACGCACATGAAAAGCTGCTCAACAGCACTAATTATTAGAGAAATGCAAATCAAAACTACAATGAGGTATCACCTCACACTGTTAGAATCGGCATCATCAGAAAATCTACAGACAACAAATTCTGGGGAGGGTGTGGACAAAAGGAGCCCTCTTCCACTATTGGTGGGAATGTAAATTGATACAGTCACTATGGAGAACAGTATGGAGTTTCGTTAAAAAAAAAAACTAGAAATAGAATTACCATCTGATCCAGCAATCCCAGTTCTGGGCATATACCCAAAGAACACCATAAATCAAAAAGGCACATTCACCACAATGTTCATTGCAGCACTATTTTCAATAGCCAGGTAATGGAAGCAACCTAAATGCCCACAGACAGATGAATGGATAAAGATGTGGTACATGTATAAAATGGAATATTACTCAGCCATAAAACGGAATGAAACTGGGTCATTTGTAGAGGCATCGATGGATCTAGAGACTGTCATACAGAATGAAGTCAGTCAGAAAGAGGAAAACAAATATTGTATATTAATGCATATATGTGGAACCTAAAAACTGGTACAGATGAACTGGTTTGCAGGGAAGAAATAGAGACAGAGGTAGAGAACAAACGTATGGACACCAAGTGTGGGAAGCCATGGTGTGGTGGTGGTGGGATGAGTTGGGAGATTGGGATTGACCTGCATACATGTATATGCATAAAATACATAACTAATAATAACCTGCTGTATAAAAAAATAAATAAAATTAAATTTCAAAATTAAAAAAAATAATATTTAAAAATAATACAGAAAAAAGTTCTTCCCTTCACACAGATGTATTTACAGGAATGAATTATTTCCATGCTTATATCTATAAATACATAAAACAGGAATAAAATCTAACCTGAACCATAAAAGAAAAAAAAAAACCTGAACCCACCAGTTATACAGAGGAAAACCCTATCAGGGCACTTGCTCCAGCGGTAAACAATTCTGAAATGGGTCTGAGGTGGGGAATCATCTCCCATACAGCCAGCAACCCACACCCCACGCAAGGAGCGTCCTCATTGCAAAGCTGGGGGATCGTGCAGAGGCATCTCTGAATAAAGGTGAGCTGAGCCCCAGGCCAGCTGCTGCTGAACTGTTCCCACCCTTCCCAGGTAAAACACCTGAATATGTACAAGGGCTTGAAAGACTAGAGGAAGGGCCATGGAGCCACACCAGCAACAGCACGCAGGCCAACTTGGTGCCTGCAGGCCAGCCAGGGTGGTCCTGCCCCCGGGCGCTCTTCCGGAAGCTTTCCATTGTCCTGCCTGAGATACCCCACCTGTCCCGGCCCCCACTGCTTTTTTCCTTCCTCACCTCTGTCCGGAGAGAAATTCCAGCGGAAGGTATGGGTGACACATCCTCTTCTTTACAGGTGGCAGCCTGGCAACTCCTGCAGAAAGGCCAGCAGAACCCCACTCACACCGGGCCACCAACAAAGCTGTGGCCCCTCATTCCCTCCCACCAGCACCGCCCCGAGACTGCTGACGGGGCAGAGAATATGGAGTCAGGAACAGCTTCAGGGGCTATTGCTGCCTGGAGCGCTGTTTATATTGACCTCAACCAGGCACACCTGGGGAGGGCTGGGCGGCAGGGTAAGGCTGCCCAGGTCAGCTAATCCACAACACTCAGGCAATCACATTGTTGAAAACGGACCTCGCTAAGGCAGAAGAGAAGCCAAGGAAAAAAAGAACACAATGCCATTTGCACCACCGTAGATGAGTCTAGAGGTAATCACGTGACTTGCAGTAAGTCAGAAAGTGAAAGACACATATCATATCATATCACTTATAGGTGTTACCTAAAAATGGATACCAGGGCAGATATTTCCACCGAGAAGGGCAATCAGAGATTCATTAAACAAACTTATGGTTCACCAATGGAAAGGTGTGAGGATTGGTTTCATTACGATATCGGGGTTAACAGACTTATACAAACACAGGTGACATATATAATCACCAAAGACCTACGGAATACCAAAAGACTACTCAACATTCTGTCATAACGTACATGAGAAAAGGATCCCAGGAAAAACAGACATGTGTATATGTGTAAAAGAACCAACCACATCTTCCACACCTCCAACAATCAAACTTGCTGTAATAAAAAATAAAAATTAAATTAAAAACACGAACAAGAAGTAGGGAGACAAACTTGAGGGGCTTTCTCCTGGCACATTCCATTCTAAATTCCAATCTAGAACACGACTTCCATTGAGGCTCTCTTGCCCTAGTAACCAGAATTGGTAAGGGAGAACTGCTGCCACCTTGTGGCCGTTTCACACAACAGCAGCTTTAATCCCAGCGCTAATGGTCAGTTGATATTCAAAATCATTGCAGGCCCGTAAATGACACCTGCCCTGAAAACAAATGCTGGGGTCACATATCGACCAAAAATTTCAAAGGACGTCCATATTTCAAAACGACCATTTCAAAAGGCATATTTTATGCACATTAGTTTTCTGCTTCTTTTTCTTTCTTTCCTTTTTGGTTAAAAAAACGGGAATGGAAAAAGGCATCCCTCAGAAGGGGCGAAAAGTTGCAAACGAATCAATGGACAAAGGTTTAATCTCCAATATATATAAACAGCTCATGCAGCTTAATATTAAAAAAAAACAAACAACCCAATAAAAAAATGGGCAGAAGATCTAAAGATACGTTTCTTCAAAGAAGACACAGAGATGGCCAAGACGCACATGAAAAGCTGCTCAACAGCACTAATTATTAGAGAAATGCAAATCAAAACTACAATGAGGTATCACCTCACACTGTTAGAATCGGCATCATCAGAAAATCTACAGACAACAAATTCTGGGGAGGGTGTGGACAAAAGGAGCCCTCTTCCACTATTGGTGGGAATGTAAATTGATACAGTCACTATGGAGAACAGTATGGAGTTTCGTTAAAAAAAAAAACTAGAAATAGAATTACCATCTGATCCAGCAATCCCACTTCTGGGCATATACCCAAAGAACACCATAAATCAAAAAGGCACATTCACCACAATGTTCATTGCAGCACTATTTTCAATAGCCAGGTAATGGAAGCAACCTAAATGCCCACAGACAGATGAATGGATAAAGATGTGGTACATGTATAAAATGGAATATTACTCAGCCATAAAACGGAATGAAACTGGGTCATTTGTAGAGACATCGATGGATCTAGAGACTGTCATACAGAATGAAGTCAGTCAGAAAGAGGAAAACAAATATTGTATATTAATGCATATATGTGGAACCTAAAAACTGGTACAGATGAACTGGTTTGCAGGGAAGAAATAGAGACAGAGGTAGAGAACAAACGTATGGACACCAAGTGTGGGAAGCCATGGTGTGGTGGTGGTGGGATGAGTTGGGAGATTGGGATTGACCTGCATACATGTATATGCATAAAATACATAACTAATAATAACCTGCTGTATAAAAAAATAAATAAAATTAAATTTCAAAATTAAAAAAAATAATATTTAAAAATAATACAGAAAAAAGTTCTTCCCTTCACACAGATGTATTTACAGGAATGAATTATTTCCATGCTTATATCTATAAATACATAAAAGAGGAATAAAATCTAACCTGAACCATAAAAGAAAAAAAAAAAACCTGAACCCACCAGTTATACAGAGGAAAACCCTATCAGGGCACTTGCTCCAGCGGTAAACAATTCTGAAATGGGTCTGAGGTGGGGAATCATCTCCCATACAGCCAGCAACCCACACCCCACGCAAGGAGCGTCCTCATTGCAAAGCTGGGGGATCGTGCAGAGGCATCTCTGAATAAAGGTGAGCTGAGCCCCAGGCCAGCTGCTGCTGAACTGTTCCCACCCTTACCAGGTAAAACACCTGAATATGTACAAGGGCTTGAAAGACTAGAGGAAGGGCCATGGAGCCACACCAGCAACAGCACGCAGGCCAACTTGGTGCCTGCAGGCCAGCCAGGGTGGTCCTGCCCCCGGGCGCTCTTCCGGAAGCTTTCCATTGTCCTGCCTGAGATACCCCACCTGTCCCGGCCCCCACTGCTTTTTTCCTTCCTCACCTCTGTCCGGAGAGAAATTCCAGCGGAAGGTATGGGTGACACATCCTCTTCTTTACAGGTGGCAGCCTGGCAACTCCTGCAGAAAGGCCAGCAGAACCCCACTCACACCGGGCCACCAACAAAGCTGTGGCCCCTCATTCCCTCCCACCAGCACCGCCCCGAGACTGCTGACGGGGCAGAGAATATGGAGTCAGGAACAGCTTCAGGGGCTATTGCTGCCTGGAGCGCTGTTTATATTGACCTCAACCAGGCACACCTGGGGAGGGCTGGGCGGCAGGGTAAGGCTGCCCAGGTCAGCTAATCCACAACACTCAGGCAATCACATTGTTGAAAACGGACCTCGCTAAGGCAGAAGAGAAGCCAAGGAAAAAAAGAACACAATGCCATTTGCACCACCGTAGATGAGTCTAGAGGTAATCACGTGACTTGCAGTAAGTCAGAAAGTGAAAGACACATATCATATCATATCACTTATAGGTGTTACCTAAAAATGGATACCAGGGCAGATATTTCCACCGAGAAGGGCAATCAGAGATTCATTAAACAAACTTATGGTTCACCAATGGAAAGGTGTGAGGATTGGTTTCATTACGATATCGGGGTTAACAGACTTATACAAACACAGGTGACATATATAATCACCAAAGACCTACGGAATACCAAAAGACTACTCAACATTCTGTCATAACGTACATGAGAAAAGGATCCCAGGAAAAACAGACATGTGTATATGTGTAAAAGAACCAACCACATCTTCCACACCTCCAACAATCAAACTTGCTGTAATAAAAAATAAAAATTAAATTAAAAACACGAACAAGAAGTAGGGAGACAAACTTGAGGGGCTTTCTCCTGGCACATTCCATTCTAAATTCCAATCTAGAACACGACTTCCATTGAGGCTCTCTTGCCCTAGTAACCAGAATTGGTAAGGGAGAACTGCTGCCACCTTGTGGCCGTTTCACACAACAGCAGCTTTAATCCCAGCGCTAATGGTCAGTTGATATTCAAAATCATTGCAGGCCCGTAAATGACACCTGCCCTGAAAACAAATGCTGGGGTCACATATCGACCAAAAATTTCAAAGGACGTCCATATTTCAAAACGACCATTTCAAAAGGCATATTTTATGCACATTAGTTTTCTGCTTCTTTTTCTTTCTTTCCTTTTTGGTTAAAAAAACGGGAATGGAAAAAGGCATCCCTCAGAAGGGGCGAAAAGTTGCAAACGAATCAATGGACAAAGGTTTAATCTCCAATATATATAAACAGCTCATGCAGCTTAATATTAAAAAAAACAAACAACCCAATACAAAAATGGGCAGAAGATCTAAAGATACGTTTCTTCAAAGAAGACACAGAGATGGCCAAGACGCACATGAAAAGCTGCTCAACAGCACTAATTATTAGAGAAATGCAAATCAAAACTACAATGAGGTATCACCTCACACTGTTAGAATCGGCATCATCAGAAAATCTACAGACAACAAATTCTGGGGAGGGTGTGGACAAAAGGAGCCCTCTTCCACTATTGGTGGGAATGTAAATTGATACAGTCACTATGGAGAACAGTATGGAGTTTCGTTAAAAAAAAAACTAGAAATAGAATTACCATCTGATCCAGCAATCCCACTTCTGGGCATATACCCAAAGAACACCATAAATCAAAAAGGCACATTCACCACAATGTTCATTGCAGCACTATTTACAATAGCCAGGTAATGGAAGCAACCTAAATGCCCACAGACAGATGAATGGATAAAGATGTGGTACATGTATAAAATGGAATATTACTCAGCCATAAAACGGAATGAAACTGGGTCATTTGTAGAGACATCGATGGATCTAGAGACTGTCATACAGAATGAAGTCAGTCAGAAAGAGGAAAACAAATATTGTATATTAATGCATATATGTGGAACCTAAAAACTGGTACAGATGAACTGGTTTGCAGGGAAGAAATAGAGACAGAGGTAGAGAACAAACGTATGGACACCAAGTGTGGGAAGCCATGGTGTGGTGGTGGTGGGATGAGTTGGGAGATTGGGATTGACCTGCATACATGTATATGCATAAAATACATAACTAATAATAACCTGCTGTATAAAAAAATAAATAAAATTAAATTTCAAAATTAAAAAAAATAATATTTAAAAATAATACAGAAAAAAGTTCTTCCCTTCACACAGATGTATTTACAGGAATGAATTATTTCCATGCTTATATCTATAAATACATAAAACAGGAATAAAATCTAACCTGAACCATAAAAGAAAAAAAAAAACCTGAACCCACCAGTTATACAGAGGAAAACCCTATCAGGGCACTTGCTCCAGCGGTAAACAATTCTGAAATGGGTCTGAGGTGGGGAATCATCTCCCATACAGCCAGCAACCCACACCCCACGCAAGGAGCGTCCTCATTGCAAAGCTGGGGGATCGTGCAGAGGCATCTCTGAATAAAGGTGAGCTGAGCCCCAGGCCAGCTGCTGCTGAACTGTTCCCACCCTTCCCAGGTAAAACACCTGAATATGTACAAGGGCTTGAAAGACTAGAGGAAGGGCCATGGAGCCACACCAGCAACAGCACGCAGGCCAACTTGGTGCCTGCAGGCCAGCCAGGGTGGTCCTGCCCCCGGGCGCTCTTCCGGAAGCTTTCCATTGTCCTGCCTGAGATACCCCACCTGTCCCGGCCCCCACTGCTTTTTTCCTTCCTCACCTCTGTCCGGAGAGAAATTCCAGCGGAAGGTATGGGTGACACATCCTCTTCTTTACAGGTGGCAGCCTGGCAACTCCTGCAGAAAGGCCAGCAGAACCCCACTCACACCGGGCCACCAACAAAGCTGTGGCCCCTCATTCCCTCCCACCAGCACCGCCCCGAGACTGCTGACGGGGCAGAGAATATGGAGTCAGGAACAGCTTCAGGGGCTATTGCTGCCTGGAGCGCTGTTTATATTGACCTCAACCAGGCACACCTGGGGAGGGCTGGGCGGCAGGGTAAGGCTGCCCAGGTCAGCTAATCCACAACACTCAGGCAATCACATTGTTGAAAACGGACCTCGCTAAGGCAGAAGAGAAGCCAAGGAAAAAAAGAACACAATGCCATTTGCACCACCGTAGATGAGTCTAGAGGTAATCACGTGACTTGCAGTAAGTCAGAAAGTGAAAGACACATATCATATCATATCACTTATAGGTGTTACCTAAAAATGGATACCAGGGCAGATATTTCCACCGAGAAGGGCAATCAGAGATTCATTAAACAAACTTATGGTTCACCAATGGAAAGGTGTGAGGATTGGTTTCATTACGATATCGGGGTTAACAGACTTATACAAACACAGGTGACATATATAATCACCAAAGACCTACGGAATACCAAAAGACTACTCAACATTCTGTCATAACGTACATGAGAAAAGGATCCCAGGAAAAACAGACATGTGTATATGTGTAAAAGAACCAACCACATCTTCCACACCTCCAACAATCAAACTTGCTGTAATAAAAAATAAAAATTAAATTAAAAACACGAACAAGAAGTAGGGAGACAAACTTGAGGGGCTTTCTCCTGGCACATTCCATTCTAAATTCCAATCTAGAACACGACTTCCATTGAGGCTCTCTTGCCCTAGTAACCAGAATTGGTAAGGGAGAACTGCTGCCACCTTGTGGCCGTTTCACACAACAGCAGCTTTAATCCCAGCGCTAATGGTCAGTTGATATTCAAAATCATTGCAGGCCCGTAAATGACACCTGCCCTGAAAACAAATGCTGGGGTCACATATCGACCAAAAATTTCAAAGGACGTCCATATTTCAAAACGACCATTTCAAAAGGCATATTTTATGCACATTAGTTTTCTGCTTCTTTTTCTTTCTTTCCTTTTTGGTTAAAAAAACGGGAATGGAAAAAGGCATCCCTCAGAAGGGGCGAAAAGTTGCAAACGAATCAATGGACAAAGGTTTAATCTCCAATATATATAAACAGCTCATGCAGCTTAATATTAAAAAAAACAAACAACCCAATACAAAAATGGGCAGAAGATCTAAAGATACGTTTCTTCAAAGAAGACACAGAGATGGCCAAGACGCACATGAAAAGCTGCTCAACAGCACTAATTATTAGAGAAATGCAAATCAAAACTACAATGAGGTATCACCTCACACTGTTAGAATCGGCATCATCAGAAAATCTACAGACAACAAATTCTGGGGAGGGTGTGGACAAAAGGAGCCCTCTTCCACTATTGGTGGGAATGTAAATTGATACAGTCACTATGGAGAACAGTATGGAGTTTCGTTAAAAAAAAACTAGAAATAGAATTACCATCTGATCCAGCAATCCCACTTCTGGGCATATACCCAAAGAACACCATAAATCAAAAAGGCACATTCACCACAATGTTCATTGCAGCACTATTTACAATAGCCAGGTAATGGAAGCAACCTAAATGCCCACAGACAGATGAATGGATAAAGATGTGGTACATGTATAAAATGGAATATTACTCAGCCATAAAACGGAATGAAACTGGGTCATTTGTAGAGACATCGATGGATCTAGAGACTGTCATACAGAATGAAGTCAGTCAGAAAGAGGAAAACAAATATTGTATATTAATGCATATATGTGGAACCTAAAAACTGGTACAGATGAACTGGTTTGCAGGGAAGAAATAGAGACAGAGGTAGAGAACAAACGTATGGACACCAAGTGTGGGAAGCCATGGTGTGGTGGTGGTGGGATGAGTTGGGAGATTGGGATTGACCTGCATACATGTATATGCATAAAATACATAACTAATAATAACCTGCTGTATAAAAAAATAAATAAAATTAAATTTCAAAATTAAAAAAAATAATATTTAAAAATAATACAGAAAAAAAGTTCTTCCCTTCACACAGATGTATTTACAGGAATGAATTATTTCCATGCTTATATCTATAAATACATAAAAGAGGAATAAAATCTAACTTGAACCATAAAAGAAAAAAAAAAAAAACCTGAACCCACCAGTTATACAGAGGAAAACCCTATCAGGGCACTTGCTCCAGCGGTAAACAATTCTGAAATGGGTCTGAGGTGGGGAATCATCTCCCATACAGCCAGCAACCCACACCCCACGCAAGGAGCGTCCTCATTGCAAAGCTGGGGGATCGTGCAGAGGCATCTCTGAATAAAGGTGAGCTGAGCCCCAGGCCAGCTGCTGCTGAACTGTTCCCACCCTTCCCAGGTAAAACACCTGAATATGTACAAGGGCTTGAAAGACTAGAGGAAGGGCCATGGAGCCACACCAGCAACAGCACGCAGGCCAACTTGGTGCCTGCAGGCCAGCCAGGGTGGTCCTGCCCCCGGGCGCTCTTCCGGAAGCTTTCCATTGTCCTGCCTGAGATACCCCACCTGTCCCGGCCCCCACTGCTTTTTTCCTTCCTCACCTCTGTCCGGAGAGAAATTCCAGCGGAAGGTATGGGTGACACATCCTCTTCTTTACAGGTGGCAGCCTGGCAACTCCTGCAGAAAGGCCAGCAGAACCCCACTCACACCGGGCCACCAACAAAGCTGTGGCCCCTCATTCCCTCCCACCAGCACCGCCCCGAGACTGCTGACGGGGCAGAGAATATGGAGTCAGGAACAGCTTCAGGGGCTATTGCTGCCTGGAGCGCTGTTTATATTGACCTCAACCAGGCACACCTGGGGAGGGCTGGGCGGCAGGGTAAGGCTGCCCAGGTCAGCTAATCCACAACACTCAGGCAATCACATTGTTGAAAACGGACCTCGCTAAGGCAGAAGAGAAGCCAAGGAAAAAAAGAACACAATGCCATTTGCACCACCGTAGATGAGTCTAGAGGTAATCACGTGACTTGCAGTAAGTCAGAAAGTGAAAGACACATATCATATCATATCACTTATAGGTGTTACCTAAAAATGGATACCAGGGCAGATATTTCCACCGAGAAGGGCAATCAGAGATTCATTAAACAAACTTATGGTTCACCAATGGAAAGGTGTGAGGATTGGTTTCATTACGATATCGGGGTTAACAGACTTATACAAACACAGGTGACATATATAATCACCAAAGACCTACGGAATACCAAAAGACTACTCAACATTCTGTCATAACGTACATGAGAAAAGGATCCCAGGAAAAACAGACATGTGTATATGTGTAAAAGAACCAACCACATCTTCCACACCTCCAACAATCAAACTTGCTGTAATAAAAAATAAAAATTAAATTAAAAACACGAACAAGAAGTAGGGAGACAAACTTGAGGGGCTTTCTCCTGGCACATTCCATTCTAAATTCCAATCTAGAACACGACTTCCATTGAGGCTCTCTTGCCCTAGTAAGCAGAATTGGTAAGGGAGAACTGCTGCCACCTTGTGGCCGTTTCACACAACAGCAGCTTTAATCCCAGCGCTAATGGTCAGTTGATATTCAAAATCATTGCAGGCCCGTAAATGACACCTGCCCTGAAAACAAATGCTGGGGTCACATATCGACCAAAAATTTCAAAGGACGTCCATATTTCAAAACGACCATTTCAAAAGGCATATTTTATGCACATTAGTTTTCTGCTTCTTTTTCTTTCTTTCCTTTTTGGTTAAAAAAACGGGAATGGAAAAAGGCATCCCTCAGAAGGGGCGAAAAGTTGCAAACGAATCAATGGACAAAGGTTTAATCTCCAATATATATAAACAGCTCATGCAGCTTAATATTAAAAAAAACAAACAACCCAATACAAAAATGGGCAGAAGATCTAAAGATACGTTTCTTCAAAGAAGACACAGAGATGGCCAAGACGCACATGAAAAGCTGCTCAACAGCACTAATTATTAGAGAAATGCAAATCAAAACTACAATGAGGTATCACCTCACACTGTTAGAATCGGCATCATCAGAAAATCTACAGACAACAAATTCTGGGGAGGGTGTGGACAAAAGGAGCCCTCTTCCACTATTGGTGGGAATGTAAATTGATACAGTCACTATGGAGAACAGTATGGAGTTTCGTTAAAAAAAAAAACTAGAAATAGAATTACCATCTGATCCAGCAATCCCACTTCTGGGCATATACCCAAAGAACACCATAAATCAAAAAGGCACATTCACCACAATGTTCATTGCAGCACTATTTACAATAGCCAGGTAATGGAAGCAACCTAAATGCCCACAGACAGATGAATGGATAAAGATGTGGTACATGTATAAAATGGAATATTACTCAGCCATAAAACGGAATGAAACTGGGTCATTTGTAGAGACATCGATGGATCTAGAGACTGTCATACAGAATGAAGTCAGTCAGAAAGAGGAAAACAAATATTGTATATTAATGCATATATGTGGAACCTAAAAACTGGTACAGATGAACTGGTTTGCAGGGAAGAAATAGAGACAGAGGTAGAGAACAAACGTATGGACACCAAGTGTGGGAAGCCATGGTGTGGTGGTGGTGGGATGAGTTGGGAGATTGGGATTGACCTGCATACATGTATATGCATAAAATACATAACTAATAATAACCTGCTGTATAAAAAAATAAATAAAATTAAATTTCAAAATTAAAAAAAATAATATTTAAAAATAATACAGAAAAAAGTTCTTCCCTTCACACAGATGTATTTACAGGAATGAATTATTTCCATGCTTATATCTATAAATACATAAAAGAGGAATAAAATCTAACCTGAACCATAAAAGAAAAAAAAAAACCTGAACCCACCAGTTATACAGAGGAAAACCCTATCAGGGCACTTGCTCCAGCGGTAAACAATTCTGAAATGGGTCTGAGGTGGGGAATCATCTCCCATACAGCCAGCAACCCACACCCCACGCAAGGAGCGTCCTCATTGCAAAGCTGGGGGATCGTGCAGAGGCATCTCTGAATAAAGGTGAGCTGAGCCCCAGGCCAGCTGCTGCTGAACTGTTCCCACCCTTCCCAGGTAAAACACCTGAATATGTACAAGGGCTTGAAAGACTAGAGGAAGGGCCATGGAGCCACACCAGCAACAGCACGCAGGCCAACTTGGTGCCTGCAGGCCAGCCAGGGTGGTCCTGCCCCCGGGCGCTCTTCCGGAAGCTTTCCATTGTCCTGCCTGAGATACCCCACCTGTCCCGGCCCCCACTGCTTTTTTCCTTCCTCACCTCTGTCCGGAGAGAAATTCCAGCGGAAGGTATGGGTGACACATCCTCTTCTTTACAGGTGGCAGCCTGGCAACTCCTGCAGAAAGGCCAGCAGAACCCCACTCACACCGGGCCACCAACAAAGCTGTGGCCCCTCATTCCCTCCCACCAGCACCGCCCCGAGACTGCTGACGGGGCAGAGAATATGGAGTCAGGAACAGCTTCAGGGGCTATTGCTGCCTGGAGCGCTGTTTATATTGACCTCAACCAGGCACACCTGGGGAGGGCTGGGCGGCAGGGTAAGGCTGCCCAGGTCAGCTAATCCACAACACTCAGGCAATCACATTGTTGAAAACGGACCTCGCTAAGGCAGAAGAGAAGCCAAGGAAAAAAAGAACACAATGCCATTTGCACCACCGTAGATGAGTCTAGAGGTAATCACGTGACTTGCAGTAAGTCAGAAAGTGAAAGACACATATCATATCATATCACTTATAGGTGTTACCTAAAAATGGATACCAGGGCAGATATTTCCACCGAGAAGGGCAATCAGAGATTCATTAAACAAACTTATGGTTCACCAATGGAAAGGTGTGAGGATTGGTTTCATTACGATATCGGGGTTAACAGACTTATACAAACACAGGTGACATATATAATCACCAAAGACCTACGGAATACCAAAAGACTACTCAACATTCTGTCATAACGTACATGAGAAAAGGATCCCAGGAAAAACAGACATGTGTATATGTGTAAAAGAACCAACCACATCTTCCACACCTCCAACAATCAAACTTGCTGTAATAAAAAATAAAAATTAAATTAAAAACACGAACAAGAAGTAGGGAGACAAACTTGAGGGGCTTTCTCCTGGCACATTCCATTCTAAATTCCAATCTAGAACACGACTTCCATTGAGGCTCTCTTGCCCTAGTAACCAGAATTGGTAAGGGAGAACTGCTGCCACCTTGTGGCCGTTTCACACAACAGCAGCTTTAATCCCAGCGCTAATGGTCAGTTGATATTCAAAATCATTGCAGGCCCGTAAATGACACCTGCCCTGAAAACAAATGCTGGGGTCACATATCGACCAAAAATTTCAAAGGACGTCCATATTTCAAAACGACCATTTCAAAAGGCATATTTTATGCACATTAGTTTTCTGCTTCTTTTTCTTTCTTTCCTTTTTGGTTAAAAAAACGGGAATGGAAAAAGGCATCCCTCAGAAGGGGCGAAAAGTTGCAAACGAATCAATGGACAAAGGTTTAATCTCCAATATATATAAACAGCTCATGCAGCTTAATATTAAAAAAAAACAAACAACCCAATAAAAAAATGGGCAGAAGATCTAAAGATACGTTTCTTCAAAGAAGACACAGAGATGGCCAAGACGCACATGAAAAGCTGCTCAACAGCACTAATTATTAGAGAAATGCAAATCAAAACTACAATGAGGTATCACCTCACACTGTTAGAATCGGCATCATCAGAAAATCTACAGACAACAAATTCTGGGGAGGGTGTGGACAAAAGGAGCCCTCTTCCACTATTGGTGGGAATGTAAATTGATACAGTCACTATGGAGAACAGTATGGAGTTTCGTTAAAAAAAAAAACTAGAAATAGAATTACCATCTGATCCAGCAATCCCACTTCTGGGCATATACCCAAAGAACACCATAAATCAAAAAGGCACATTCACCACAATGTTCATTGCAGCACTATTTTCAATAGCCAGGTAATGGAAGCAACCTAAATGCCCACAGACAGATGAATGGATAAAGATGTGGTACATGTATAAAATGGAATATTACTCAGCCATAAAACGGAATGAAACTGGGTCATTTGTAGAGACATCGATGGATCTAGAGACTGTCATACAGAATGAAGTCAGTCAGAAAGAGGAAAACAAATATTGTATATTAATGCATATATGTGGAACCTAAAAACTGGTACAGATGAACTGGTTTGCAGGGAAGAAATAGAGACAGAGGTAGAGAACAAACGTATGGACACCAAGTGTGGGAAGCCATGGTGTGGTGGTGGTGAGATGAGTTGGGAGATTGGGATTGACCTGCATACATGTATATGCATAAAATACATAACTAATAATAACCTGCTGTATAAAAAAATAAATAAAATTAAATTTCAAAATTAAAAAAAATAATATTTAAAAATAATACAGAAAAAAGTTCTTCCCTTCACACAGATGTATTTACAGGAATGAATTATTTCCATGCTTATATCTATAAATACATAAAAGAGGAATAAAATCTAACCTGAACCATAAAAGAAAAAAAAAAAACCTGAACCCACCAGTTATACAGAGGAAAACCCTATCAGGGCACTTGCTCCAGCGGTAAACAATTCTGAAATGGGTCTGAGGTGGGGAATCATCTCCCATACAGCCAGCAACCCACACCCCACGCAAGGAGCGTCCTCATTGCAAAGCTGGGGGATCGTGCAGAGGCATCTCTGAATAAAGGTGAGCTGAGCCCCAGGCCAGCTGCTGCTGAACTGTTCCCACCCTTCCCAGGTAAAACACCTGAATATGTACAAGGGCTTGAAAGACTAGAGGAAGGGCCATGGAGCCACACCAGCAACAGCACGCAGGCCAACTTGGTGCCTGCAGGCCAGCCAGGGTGGTCCTGCCCCCGGGCGCTCTTCCGGAAGCTTTCCATTGTCCTGCCTGAGATACCCCACCTGTCCCGGCCCCCACTGCTTTTTTCCTTCCTCACCTCTGTCCGGAGAGAAATTCCAGCGGAAGGTATGGGTGACACATCCTCTTCTTTACAGGTGGCAGCCTGGCAACTCCTGCAGAAAGGCCAGCAGAACCCCACTCACACCGGGCCACCAACAAAGCTGTGGCCCCTCATTCCCTCCCACCAGCACCGCCCCGAGACTGCTGACGGGGCAGAGAATATGGAGTCAGGAACAGCTTCAGGGGCTATTGCTGCCTGGAGCGCTGTTTATATTGACCTCAACCAGGCACACCTGGGGAGGGCTGGGCGGCAGGGTAAGGCTGCCCAGGTCAGCTAATCCACAACACTCAGGCAATCACATTGTTGAAAACGGACCTCGCTAAGGCAGAAGAGAAGCCAAGGAAAAAAAGAACACAATGCCATTTGCACCACCGTAGATGAGTCTAGAGGTAATCACGTGACTTGCAGTAAGTCAGAAAGTGAAAGACACATATCATATCATATCACTTATAGGTGTTACCTAAAAATGGATACCAGGGCAGATATTTCCACCGAGAAGGGCAATCAGAGATTCATTAAACAAATTTATGGTTCACCAATGGAAAGGTGTGAGGATTGGTTTCATTACGATATCGGGGTTAACAGACTTATACAAACACAGGTGACATATATAATCACCAAAGACCTACGGAATACCAAAAGACTACTCAACATTCTGTCATAACGTACATGAGAAAAGGATCCCAGGAAAAACAGACATGTGTATATGTGTAAAAGAACCAACCACATCTTCCACACCTCCAACAATCAAACTTGCTGTAATAAAAAATAAAAATTAAATTAAAAACACGAACAAGAAGTAGGGAGACAAACTTGAGGGGCTTTCTCCTGGCACATTCCATTCTAAATTCCAATCTAGAACACGACTTCCATTGAGGCTCTCTTGCCCTAGTAACCAGAATTGGTAAGGGAGAACTGCTGCCACCTTGTGGCCGTTTCACACAACAGCAGCTTTAATCCCAGCGCTAATGGTCAGTTGATATTCAAAATCATTGCAGGCCCGTAAATGACACCTGCCCTGAAAACAAATGCTGGGGTCACATATCGACCAAAAATTTCAAAGGACGTCCATATTTCAAAACGACCATTTCAAAAGGCATATTTTATGCACATTAGTTTTCTGCTTCTTTTTCTTTCTTTCCTTTTTGGTTAAAAAAACGGGAATGGAAAAAGGCATCCCTCAGAAGGGGCGAAAAGTTGCAAACGAATCAATGGACAAAGGTTTAATCTCCAATATATATAAACAGCTCATGCAGCTTAATATTAAAAAAAACAAACAACCCAATACAAAAATGGGCAGAAGATCTAAAGATACGTTTCTTCAAAGAAGACACAGAGATGGCCAAGACGCACATGAAAAGCTGCTCAACAGCACTAATTATTAGAGAAATGCAAATCAAAACTACAATGAGGTATCACCTCACACTGTTAGAATCGGCATCATCAGAAAATCTACAGACAACAAATTCTGGGGAGGGTGTGGACAAAAGGAGCCCTCTTCCACTATTGGTGGGAATGTAAATTGATACAGTCACTATGGAGAACAGTATGGAGTTTCGTTAAAAAAAAAAACTAGAAATAGAATTACCATCTGATCCAGCAATCCCACTTCTGGGCATATACCCAAAGAACACCATAAATCAAAAAGGCACATTCACCACAATGTTCATTGCAGCACTATTTACAATAGCCAGGTAATGGAAGCAACCTAAATGCCCACAGACAGATGAATGGATAAAGATGTGGTACATGTATAAAATGGAATATTACTCAGCCATAAAACGGAATGAAACTGGGTCATTTGTAGAGACATCGATGGATCTAGAGACTGTCATACAGAATGAAGTCAGTCAGAAAGAGGAAAACAAATATTGTATATTAATGCATATATGTGGAACCTAAAAACTGGTACAGATGAACTGGTTTGCAGGGAAGAAATAGAGACAGAGGTAGAGAACAAACGTATGGACACCAAGTGTGGGAAGCCATGGTGTGGTGGTGGTGGGATGAGT
The DNA here is from genome assembly GCF_964165515.1 of Mesoplodon bidens. Classification (NCBI taxonomy): domain Eukaryota; kingdom Metazoa; phylum Chordata; class Mammalia; order Artiodactyla; family Ziphiidae; genus Mesoplodon; species Mesoplodon bidens. The sequence goes on along the minus strand of NW_027672434.1, from coordinate 231,818 downwards.
TGGGAGATTGGGATTGACCTGCATACATGTATATGCATAAAATACATAACTAATAATAACCTGCTGTATAAAAAAATAAATAAAATTAAATTTCAAAATTAAAAAAAATAATATTTAAAAATAATACAGAAAAAAGTTCTTCCCTTCACACAGATGTATTTACAGGAATGAATTATTTCCATGCTTATATCTATAAATACATAAAAGAGGAATAAAATCTAACTTGAACCATAAAAGAAAAAAAAAACCTGAACCCACCAGTTATACAGAGGAAAACCCTATCAGGGCACTTGCTCCAGCGGTAAACAATTCTGAAATGGGTCTGAGGTGGGGAATCATCTCCCATACAGCCAGCAACCCACACCCCACGCAAGGAGCGTCCTCATTGCAAAGCTGGGGGATCGTGCAGAGGCATCTCTGAATAAAGGTGAGCTGAGCCCCAGGCCAGCTGCTGCTGAACTGTTCCCACCCTTCCCAGGTAAAACACCTGAATATGTACAAGGGCTTGAAAGACTAGAGGAAGGGCCATGGAGCCACACCAGCAACAGCACGCAGGCCAACTTGGTGCCTGCAGGCCAGCCAGGGTGGTCCTGCCCCCGGGCGCTCTTCCGGAAGCTTTCCATTGTCCTGCCTGAGATACCCCACCTGTCCCGGCCCCCACTGCTTTTTTCCTTCCTCACCTCTGTCCGGAGAGAAATTCCAGCGGAAGGTATGGGTGACACATCCTCTTCTTTACAGGTGGCAGCCTGGCAACTCCTGCAGAAAGGCCAGCAGAACCCCACTCACACCGGGCCACCAACAAAGCTGTGGCCCCTCATTCCCTCCCACCAGCACCGCCCCGAGACTGCTGACGGGGCAGAGAATATGGAGTCAGGAACAGCTTCAGGGGCTATTGCTGCCTGGAGCGCTGTTTATATTGACCTCAACCAGGCACACCTGGGGAGGGCTGGGCGGCAGGGTAAGGCTGCCCAGGTCAGCTAATCCACAACACTCAGGCAATCACATTGTTGAAAACGGACCTCGCTAAGGCAGAAGAGAAGCCAAGGAAAAAAAGAACACAATGCCATTTGCACCACCGTAGATGAGTCTAGAGGTAATCACGTGACTTGCAGTAAGTCAGAAAGTGAAAGACACATATCATATCATATCACTTATAGGTGTTACCTAAAAATGGATACCAGGGCAGATATTTCCACCGAGAAGGGCAATCAGAGATTCATTAAACAAACTTATGGTTCACCAATGGAAAGGTGTGAGGATTGGTTTCATTACGATATCGGGGTTAACAGACTTATACAAACACAGGTGACATATATAATCACCAAAGACCTACGGAATACCAAAAGACTACTCAACATTCTGTCATAACGTACATGAGAAAAGGATCCCAGGAAAAACAGACATGTGTATATGTGTAAAAGAACCAACCACATCTTCCACACCTCCAACAATCAAACTTGCTGTAATAAAAAATAAAAATTAAATTAAAAACACGAACAAGAAGTAGGGAGACAAACTTGAGGGGCTTTCTCCTGGCACATTCCATTCTAAATTCCAATCTAGAACACGACTTCCATTGAGGCTCTCTTGCCCTAGTAACCAGAATTGGTAAGGGAGAACTGCTGCCACCTTGTGGCCGTTTCACACAACAGCAGCTTTAATCCCAGCGCTAATGGTCAGTTGATATTCAAAATCATTGCAGGCCCGTAAATGACACCTGCCCTGAAAACAAATGCTGGGGTCACATATCGACCAAAAATTTCAAAGGACGTCCATATTTCAAAACGACCATTTCAAAAGGCATATTTTATGCACATTAGTTTTCTGCTTCTTTTTCTTTCTTTCCTTTTTGGTTAAAAAAACGGGAATGGAAAAAGGCATCCCTCAGAAGGGGCGAAAAGTTGCAAACGAATCAATGGACAAAGGTTTAATCTCCAATATATATAAACAGCTCATGCAGCTTAATATTAAAAAAAACAAACAACCCAATACAAAAATGGGCAGAAGATCTAAAGATACGTTTCTTCAAAGAAGACACAGAGATGGCCAAGACGCACATGAAAAGCTGCTCAACAGCACTAATTATTAGAGAAATGCAAATCAAAACTACAATGAGGTATCACCTCACACTGTTAGAATCGGCATCATCAGAAAATCTACAGACAACAAATTCTGGGGAGGGTGTGGACAAAAGGAGCCCTCTTCCACTATTGGTGGGAATGTAAATTGATACAGTCACTATGGAGAACAGTATGGAGTTTCGTTAAAAAAAAAAACTAGAAATAGAATTACCATCTGATCCAGCAATCCCACTTCTGGGCATATACCCAAAGAACACCATAAATCAAAAAGGCACATTCACCACAATGTTCATTGCAGCACTATTTACAATAGCCAGGTAATGGAAGCAACCTAAATGCCCACAGACAGATGAATGGATAAAGATGTGGTACATGTATAAAATGGAATATTACTCAGCCATAAAACGGAATGAAACTGGGTCATTTGTAGAGACATCGATGGATCTAGAGACTGTCATACAGAATGAAGTCAGTCAGAAAGAGGAAAACAAATATTGTATATTAATGCATATATGTGGAACCTAAAAACTGGTACAGATGAACTGGTTTGCAGGGAAGAAATAGAGACAGAGGTAGAGAACAAACGTATGGACACCAAGTGTGGGAAGCCATGGTGTGGTGGTGGTGGGATGAGTTGGGAGATTGGGATTGACCTGCATACATGTATATGCATAAAATACATAACTAATAATAACCTGCTGTATAAAAAAATAAATAAAATTAAATTTCAAAATTAAAAAAAATAATATTTAAAAATAATACAGAAAAAAGTTCTTCCCTTCACACAGATGTATTTACAGGAATGAATTATTTCCATGCTTATATCTATAAATACATAAAAGAGGAATAAAATCTAACTTGAACCATAAAAGAAAAAAAAAAACCTGAACCCACCAGTTATACAGAGGAAAACCCTATCAGGGCACTTGCTCCAGCGGTAAACAATTCTGAAATGGGTCTGAGGTGGGGAATCATCTCCCATACAGCCAGCAACCCACACCCCACGCAAGGAGCGTCCTCATTGCAAAGCTGGGGGATCGTGCAGAGGCATCTCTGAATAAAGGTGAGCTGAGCCCCAGGCCAGCTGCTGCTGAACTGTTCCCACCCTTCCCAGGTAAAACACCTGAATATGTACAAGGGCTTGAAAGACTAGAGGAAGGGCCATGGAGCCACACCAGCAACAGCACGCAGGCCAACTTGGTGCCTGCAGGCCAGCCAGGGTGGTCCTGCCCCCGGGCGCTCTTCCGGAAGCTTTCCATTGTCCTGCCTGAGATACCCAACCTGTCCCGGCCCCCACTGCTTTTTTCCTTCCTCACCTCTGTCCGGAGAGAAATTCCAGCGGAAGGTATGGGTGACACATCCTCTTCTTTACAGGTGGCAGCCTGGCAACTCCTGCAGAAAGGCCAGCAGAACCCCACTCACACCGGGCCACCAACAAAGCTGTGGCCCCTCATTCCCTCCCACCAGCACCGCCCCGAGACTGCTGACGGGGCAGAGAATATGGAGTCAGGAACAGCTTCAGGGGCTATTGCTGCCTGGAGCGCTGTTTATATTGACCTCAACCAGGCACACCTGGGGAGGGCTGGGCGGCAGGGTAAGGCTGCCCAGGTCAGCTAATCCACAACACTCAGACAATCACATTGTTGAAAACGGACCTCGCTAAGGCAGAAGAGAAGCCAAGGAAAAAAAGAACACAATGCCATTTGCACCACCGTAGATGAGTCTAGAGGTAATCACGTGACTTGCAGTAAGTCAGAAAGTGAAAGACACATATCATATCATATCACTTATAGGTGTTACCTAAAAATGGATACCAGGGCAGATATTTCCACCGAGAAGGGCAATCAGAGATTCATTAAACAAACTTATGGTTCACCAATGGAAAGGTGTGAGGATTGGTTTCATTACGATATCGGGGTTAACAGACTTATACAAACACAGGTGACATATATAATCACCAAAGACCTACGGAATACCAAAAGACTACTCAACATTCTGTCATAACGTACATGAGAAAAGGATCCCAGGAAAAACAGACATGTGTATATGTGTAAAAGAACCAACCACATCTTCCACACCTCCAACAATCAAACTTGCTGTAATAAAAAATAAAAATTAAATTAAAAACACGAACAAGAAGTAGGGAGACAAACTTGAGGGGCTTTCTCCTGGCACATTCCATTCTAAATTCCAATCTAGAACACGACTTCCATTGAGGCTCTCTTGCCCTAGTAACCAGAATTGGTAAGGGAGAACTGCTGCCACCTTGTGGCCGTTTCACACAACAGCAGCTTTAATCCCAGCGCTAATGGTCAGTTGATATTCAAAATCATTGCAGGCCCGTAAATGACACCTGCCCTGAAAACAAATGCTGGGGTCACATATCGACCAAAAATTTCAAAGGACGTCCATATTTCAAAACGACCATTTCAAAAGGCATATTTTATGCACATTAGTTTTCTGCTTCTTTTTCTTTCTTTCCTTTTTGGTTAAAAAAACGGGAATGGAAAAAGGCATCCCTCAGAAGGGGCGAAAAGTTGCAAACGAATCAATGGACAAAGGTTTAATCTCCAATATATATAAACAGCTCATGCAGCTTAATATTAAAAAAAACAAACAACCCAATACAAAAATGGGCAGAAGATCTAAAGATACGTTTCTTCAAAGAAGACACAGAGATGGCCAAGACGCACATGAAAAGCTGCTCAACAGCACTAATTATTAGAGAAATGCAAATCAAAACTACAATGAGGTATCACCTCACACTGTTAGAATCGGCATCATCAGAAAATCTACAGACAACAAATTCTGGGGAGGGTGTGGACAAAAGGAGCCCTCTTCCACTATTGGTGGGAATGTAAATTGATACAGTCACTATGGAGAACAGTATGGAGTTTCGTTAAAAAAAAAACTAGAAATAGAATTACCATCTGATCCAGCAATCCCACTTCTGGGCATATACCCAAAGAACACCATAAATCAAAAAGGCACATTCACCACAATGTTCATTGCAGCACTATTTACAATAGCCAGGTAATGGAAGCAACCTAAATGCCCACAGACAGATGAATGGATAAAGATGTGGTACATGTATAAAATGGAATATTACTCAGCCATAAAACGGAATGAAACTGGGTCATTTGTAGAGACATCGATGGATCTAGAGACTGTCATACAGAATGAAGTCAGTCAGAAAGAGGAAAACAAATATTGTATATTAATGCATATATGTGGAACCTAAAAACTGGTACAGATGAACTGGTTTGCAGGGAAGAAATAGAGACAGAGGTAGAGAACAAACGTATGGACACCAAGTGTGGGAAGCCATGGTGTGGTGGTGGTGGGATGAGTTGGGAGATTGGGATTGACCTGCATACATGTATATGCATAAAATACATAACTAATAATAACCTGCTGTATAAAAAAATAAATAAAATTAAATTTCAAAATTAAAAAAAATAATATTTAAAAATAATACAGAAAAAAGTTCTTCCCTTCACACAGATGTATTTACAGGAATGAATTATTTCCATGCTTATATCTATAAATACATAAAAGAGGAATAAAATCTAACTTGAACCATAAAAGAAAAAAAAAACCTGAACCCACCAGTTATACAGAGGAAAACCCTATCAGGGCACTTGCTCCAGCGGTAAACAATTCTGAAATGGGTCTGAGGTGGGGAATCATCTCCCATACAGCCAGCAACCCACACCCCACGCAAGGAGCGTCCTCATTGCAAAGCTGGGGGATCGTGCAGAGGCATCTCTGAATAAAGGTGAGCTGAGCCCCAGGCCAGCTGCTGCTGAACTGTTCCCACCCTTCCCAGGTAAAACACCTGAATATGTACAAGGGCTTGAAAGACTAGAGGAAGGGCCATGGAGCCACACCAGCAACAGCACGCAGGCCAACTTGGTGCCTGCAGGCCAGCCAGGGTGGTCCTGCCCCCGGGCGCTCTTCCGGAAGCTTTCCATTGTCCTGCCTGAGATACCCCACCTGTCCCGGCCCCCACTGCTTTTTTCCTTCCTCACCTCTGTCCAGAGAGAAATTCCAGCGGAAGGTATGGGTGACACATCCTCTTCTTTACAGGTGGCAGCCTGGCAACTCCTGCAGAAAGGCCAGCAGAACCCCACTCACACCGGGCCACCAACAAAGCTGTGGCCCCTCATTCCCTCCCACCAGCACCGCCCCGAGACTGCTGACGGGGCAGAGAATATGGAGTCAGGAACAGCTTCAGGGGCTATTGCTGCCTGGAGCGCTGTTTATATTGACCTCAACCAGGCACACCTGGGGAGGGCTGGGCGGCAGGGTAAGGCTGCCCAGGTCAGCTAATCCACAACACTCAGGCAATCACATTGTTGAAAACGGACCTCGCTAAGGCAGAAGAGAAGCCAAGGAAAAAAAGAACACAATGCCATTTGCACCACCGTAGATGAGTCTAGAGGTAATCACGTGACTTGCAGTAAGTCAGAAAGTGAAAGACACATATCATATCATATCACTTATAGGTGTTACCTAAAAATGGATACCAGGGCAGATATTTCCACCGAGAAGGGCAATCAGAGATTCATTAAACAAACTTATGGTTCACCAATGGAAAGGTGTGAGGATTGGTTTCATTACGATATCGGGGTTAACAGACTTATACAAACACAGGTGACATATATAATCACCAAAGACCTACGGAATACCAAAAGACTACTCAACATTCTGTCATAACGTACATGAGAAAAGGATCCCAGGAAAAACAGACATGTGTATATGTGTAAAAGAACCAACCACATCTTCCACACCTCCAACAAGCCAAACATTGTAATCAAACTTGCTGTAATAAAAAATAAAAATTAAATTAAAAACACGAACAAGAAGTAGGGAGACAAACTTGAGGGGCTTTCTCCTGGCACATTCCATTCTAAATTCCAATCTAGAACACGACTTCCATTGAGGCTCTCTTGCCCTAGTAACCAGAATTGGTAAGGGAGAACTGCTGCCACCTTGTGGCCGTTTCACACAACAGCAGCTTTAATCCCAGCGCTAATGGTCAGTTGATATTCAAAATCATTGCAGGCCCGTAAATGACACCTGCCCTGAAAACAAATGCTGGGGTCACATATCGACCAAAAATTTCAAAGGACGTCCATATTTCAAAACGACCATTTCAAAAGGCATATTTTATGCACATTAGTTTTCTGCTTCTTTTTCTTTCTTTCCTTTTTGGTTAAAAAAACGGGAATGGAAAAAGGCATCCCTCAGAAGGGGCGAAAAGTTGCAAACGAATCAATGGACAAAGGTTTAATCTCCAATATATATAAACAGCTCATGCAGCTTAATATTAAAAAAAACAAACAACCCAATACAAAAATGGGCAGAAGATCTAAAGATACGTTTCTTCAAAGAAGACACAGAGATGGCCAAGACGCACATGAAAAGCTGCTCAACAGCACTAATTATTAGAGAAATGCAAATCAAAACTACAATGAGGTATCACCTCACACTGTTAGAATCGGCATCATCAGAAAATCTACAGACAACAAATTCTGGGGAGGGTGTGGACAAAAGGAGCCCTCTTCCACTATTGGTGGGAATGTAAATTGATACAGTCACTATGGAGAACAGTATGGAGTTTCGTTAAAAAAAAAACTAGAAATAGAATTACCATCTGATCCAGCAATCCCACTTCTGGGCATATACCCAAAGAACACCATAAATCAAAAAGGCACATTCACCACAATGTTCATTGCAGCACTATTTACAATAGCCAGGTAATGGAAGCAACCTAAATGCCCACAGACAGATGAATGGATAAAGATGTGGTACATGTATAAAATGGAATATTACTCAGCCATAAAACGGAATGAAACTGGGTCATTTGTAGAGACATCGATGGATCTAGAGACTGTCATACAGAATGAAGTCAGTCAGAAAGAGGAAAACAAATATTGTATATTAATGCATATATGTGGAACCTAAAAACTGGTACAGATGAACTGGTTTGCAGGGAAGAAATAGAGACAGAGGTAGAGAACAAACGTATGGACACCAAGTGTGGGAAGCCATGGTGTGGTGGTGGTGGGATGAGTTGGGAGATTGGGATTGACCTGCATACATGTATATGCATAAAATACATAACTAATAATAACCTGCTGTATAAAAAAATAAATAAAATTAAATTTCAAAATTAAAAAAAATAATATTTAAAAATAATACAGAAAAAAGTTCTTCCCTTCACACAGATGTATTTACAGGAATGAATTATTTCCATGCTTATATCTATAAATACATAAAAGAGGAATAAAATCTAACTTGAACCATAAAAGAAAAAAAAAAACCTGAACCCACCAGTTATACAGAGGAAAACCCTATCAGGGCACTTGCTCCAGCGGTAAACAATTCTGAAATGGGTCTGAGGTGGGGAATCATCTCCCATACAGCCAGCAACCCACACCCCACGCAAGGAGCGTCCTCATTGCAAAGCTGGGGGATCGTGCAGAGGCATCTCTGAATAAAGGTGAGCTGAGCCCCAGGCCAGCTGCTGCTGAACTGTTCCCACCCTTCCCAGGTAAAACACCTGAATATGTACAAGGGCTTGAAAGACTAGAGGAAGGGCCATGGAGCCACACCAGCAACAGCACGCAGGCCAACTTGGTGCCTGCAGGCCAGCCAGGGTGGTCCTGCCCCCGGGCGCTCTTCCGGAAGCTTTCCATTGTCCTGCCTGAGATACCCAACCTGTCCCGGCCCCCACTGCTTTTTTCCTTCCTCACCTCTGTCCGGAGAGAAATTCCAGCGGAAGGTATGGGTGACACATCCTCTTCTTTACAGGTGGCAGCCTGGCAACTCCTGCAGAAAGGCCAGCAGAACCCCACTCACACCGGGCCACCAACAAAGCTGTGGCCCCTCATTCCCTCCCACCAGCACCGCCCCGAGACTGCTGACGGGGCAGAGAATATGGAGTCAGGAACAGCTTCAGGGGCTATTGCTGCCTGGAGCGCTGTTTATATTGACCTCAACCAGGCACACCTGGGGAGGGCTGGGCGGCAGGGTAAGGCTGCCCAGGTCAGCTAATCCACAACACTCAGGCAATCACATTGTTGAAAACGGACCTCGCTAAGGCAGAAGAGAAGCCAAGGAAAAAAAGAACACAATGCCATTTGCACCACCGTAGATGAGTCTAGAGGTAATCACGTGACTTGCAGTAAGTCAGAAAGTGAAAGACACATATCATATCATATCACTTATAGGTGTTACCTAAAAATGGATACCAGGGCAGATATTTCCACCGAGAAGGGCAATCAGAGATTCATTAAACAAACTTATGGTTCACCAATGGAAAGGTGTGAGGATTGGTTTCATTACGATATCGGGGTTAACAGACTTATACAAACACAGGTGACATATATAATCACCAAAGACCTACGGAATACCAAAAGACTACTCAACATTCTGTCATAACGTACATGAGAAAAGGATCCCAGGAAAAACAGACATGTGTATATGTGTAAAAGAACCAACCACATCTTCCACACCTCCAACAATCAAACTTGCTGTAATAAAAAATAAAAATTAAATTAAAAACACGAACAAGAAGTAGGGAGACAAACTTGAGGGGCTTTCTCCTGGCACATTCCATTCTAAATTCCAATCTAGAACACGACTTCCATTGAGGCTCTCTTGCCCTAGTAAGCAGAATTGGTAAGGGAGAACTGCTGCCACCTTGTGGCCGTTTCACACAACAGCAGCTTTAATCCCAGCGCTAATGGTCAGTTGATATTCAAAATCATTGCAGGCCCGTAAATGACACCTGCCCTGAAAACAAATGCTGGGGTCACATATCGACCAAAAATTTCAAAGGACGTCCATATTTCAAAACGACCATTTCAAAAGGCATATTTTATGCACATTAGTTTTCTGCTTCTTTTTCTTTCTTTCCTTTTTGGTTAAAAAAACGGGAATGGAAAAAGGCATCCCTCAGAAGGGGCGAAAAGTTGCAAACGAATCAATGGACAAAGGTTTAATCTCCAATATATATAAACAGCTCATGCAGCTTAATATTAAAAAAAACAAACAACCCAATACAAAAATGGGCAGAAGATCTAAAGATACGTTTCTTCAAAGAAGACACAGAGATGGCCAAGACGCACATGAAAAGCTGCTCAACAGCACTAATTATTAGAGAAATGCAAATCAAAACTACAATGAGGTATCACCTCACACTGTTAGAATCGGCATCATCAGAAAATCTACAGACAACAAATTCTGGGGAGGGTGTGGACAAAAGGAGCCCTCTTCCACTATTGGTGGGAATGTAAATTGATACAGTCACTATGGAGAACAGTATGGAGTTTCGTTAAAAAAAAAACTAGAAATAGAATTACCATCTGATCCAGCAATCCCACTTCTGGGCATATACCCAAAGAACACCATAAATCAAAAAGGCACATTCACCACAATGTTCATTGCAGCACTATTTACAATAGCCAGGTAATGGAAGCAACCTAAATGCCCACAGACAGATGAATGGATAAAGATGTGGTACATGTATAAAATGGAATATTACTCAGCCATAAAACGGAATGAAACTGGGTCATTTGTAGAGACATCGATGGATCTAGAGACTGTCATACAGAATGAAGTCAGTCAGAAAGAGGAAAACAAATATTGTATATTAATGCATATATGTGGAACCTAAAAACTGGTACAGATGAACTGGTTTGCAGGGAAGAAATAGAGACAGAGGTAGAGAACAAACGTATGGACACCAAGTGTGGGAAGCCATGGTGTGGTGGTGGTGGGATGAGTTGGGAGATTGGGATTGACCTGCATACATGTATATGCATAAAATACATAACTAATAATAACCTGCTGTATAAAAAAATAAATAAAATTAAATTTCAAAATTAAAAAAAATAATATTTAAAAATAATACAGAAAAAAGTTCTTCCCTTCACACAGATGTATTTACAGGAATGAATTATTTCCATGCTTATATCTATAAATACATAAAAGAGGAATAAAATCTAACTTGAACAATAAAAGAAAAATAAAAACCTGAACCCACCAGTTATACAGAGGAAAACCCTATCAGGGCACTTGCTCCAGCGGTAAACAATTCTGAAATGGGTCTGAGGTGGGGAATCATCTCCCATACAGCCAGCAACCCACACCCCACGCAAGGAGCGTCCTCATTGCAAAGCTGGGGGATCGTGCAGAGGCATCTCTGAATAAAGGTGAGCTGAGCCCCAGGCCAGCTGCTGCTGAACTGTTCCCACCCTTCCCAGGTAAAACACCTGAATATGTACAAGGGCTTGAAAGACTAGAGGAAGGGCCATGGAGCCACACCAGCAACAGCACGCAGGCCAACTTGGTGCCTGCAGGCCAGCCAGGGTGGTCCTGCCCCCGGGCGCTCTTCCGGAAGCTTTCCATTGTCCTGCCTGAGATACCCCACCTGTCCCGGCCCCCACTGCTTTTTTCCTTCCTCACCTCTGTCCAGAGAGAAATTCCAGCGGAAGGTATGGGTGACACATCCTCTTCTTTACAGGTGGCAGCCTGGCAACTCCTGCAGAAAGGCCAGCAGAACCCCACTCACACCGGGCCACCAACAAAGCTGTGGCCCCTCATTCCCTCCCACCAGCACCGCCCCGAGACTGCTGACGGGGCAGAGAATATGGAGTCAGGAACAGCTTCAGGGGCTATTGCTGCCTGGAGCGCTGTTTATATTGACCTCAACCAGGCACACCTGGGGAGGGCTGGGCGGCAGGGTAAGGCTGCCCAGGTCAGCTAATCCACAACACTCAGGCAATCACATTGTTGAAAACGGACCTCGCTAAGGCAGAAGAGAAGCCAAGGAAAAAAAGAACACAATGCCATTTGCACCACCGTAGATGAGTCTAGAGGTAATCACGTGACTTGCAGTAAGTCAGAAAGTGAAAGACACATATCATATCATATCACTTATAGGTGTTACCTAAAAATGGATACCAGGGCAGATATTTCCACCGAGAAGGGCAATCAGAGATTCATTAAACAAACTTATGGTTCACCAATGGAAAGGTGTGAGGATTGGTTTCATTACGATATCGGGGTTAACAGACTTATACAAACACAGGTGACATATATAATCACCAAAGACCTACGGAATACCAAAAGACTACTCAACATTCTGTCATAACGTACATGAGAAAAGGATCCCAGGAAAAACAGACATGTGTATATGTGTAAAAGAACCAACCACATCTTCCACACCTCCAACAAGCCAAACATTGTAATCAAACTTGCTGTAATAAAAAATAAAAATTAAATTAAAAACACGAACAAGAAGTAGGGAGACAAACTTGAGGGGCTTTCTCCTGGCACATTCCATTCTAAATTCCAATCTAGAACACGACTTCCATTGAGGCTCTCTTGCCCTAGTAACCAGAATTGGTAAGGGAGAACTGCTGCCACCTTGTGGCCGTTTCACACAACAGCAGCTTTAATCCCAGCGCTAATGGTCAGTTGATATTCAAAATCATTGCAGGCCCGTAAATGACACCTGCCCTGAAAACAAATGCTGGGGTCACATATCGACCAAAAATTTCAAAGGACGTCCATATTTCAAAACGACCATTTCAAAAGGCATATTTTATGCACATTAGTTTTCTGCTTCTTTTTCTTTCTTTCCTTTTTGGTTAAAAAAACGGGAATGGAAAAAGGCATCCCTCAGAAGGGGCGAAAAGTTGCAAACGAATCAATGGACAAAGGTTTAATCTCCAATATATATAAACAGCTCACGCAGCTTAATATTAAAAAAAACAAACAACCCAATACAAAAATGGGCAGAAGATCTAAAGATACGTTTCTTCAAAGAAGACACAGAGATGGCCAAGACGCACATGAAAAGCTGCTCAACAGCACTAATTATTAGAGAAATGCAAATCAAAACTACAATGAGGTATCACCTCACACTGTTAGAATCGGCATCATCAGAAAATCTACAGACAACAAATTCTGGGGAGGGTGTGGACAAAAGGAGCCCTCTTCCACTATTGGTGGGAATGTAAATTGATACAGTCACTATGGAGAACAGTATGGAGTTTCGTTAAAAAAAAACTAGAAATAGAATTACCATCTGATCCAGCAATCCCACTTCTGGGCATATACCCAAAGAACACCATAAATCAAAAAGGCACATTCACCACAATGTTCATTGCAGCACTATTTACAATAGCCAGGTAATGGAAGCAACCTAAATGCCCACAGACAGATGAATGGATAAAGATGTGGTACATGTATAAAATGGAATATTACTCAGCCATAAAACGGAATGAAACTGGGTCATTTGTAGAGACATCGATGGATCTAGAGACTGTCATACAGAATGAAGTCAGTCAGAAAGAGGAAAACAAATATTGTATATTAATGCATATATGTGGAACCTAAAAACTGGTACAGATGAACTGGTTTGCAGGGAAGAAAGAGAGACAGAGGTAGAGAACAAACGTATGGACACCAAGTGTGGGAAGCCATGGTGTGGTGGTGGTGGGATGAGTTGGGAGATTGGGATTGACCTGCATACATGTATATGCATAAAATACATAACTAATAATAACCTGCTGTATAAAAAAATAAATAAAATTAAATTTCAAAATTAAAAAAAATAATATTTAAAAATAATACAGAAAAAAGTTCTTCCCTTCACACAGATGTATTTACAGGAATGAATTATTTCCATGCTTATATCTATAAATACATAAAAGAGGAATAAAATCTAACTTGAACCATAAAAGAAAAAAAAAAACCTGAACCCACCAGTTATACAGAGGAAAACCCTATCAGGGCACTTGCTCCAGCGGTAAACAATTCTGAAATGGGTCTGAGGTGGGGAATCATCTCCCATACAGCCAGCAACCCACACCCCACGCAAGGAGCGTCCTCATTGCAAAGCTGGGGGATCGTGCAGAGGCATCTCTGAATAAAGGTGAGCTGAGCCCCAGGCCAGCTGCTGCTGAACTGTTCCCACCCTTCCCAGGTAAAACACCTGAATATGTACAAGGGCTTGAAAGACTAGAGGAAGGGCCATGGAGCCACACCAGCAACAGCACGCAGGCCAACTTGGTGCCTGCAGGCCAGCCAGGGTGGTCCTGCCCCCGGGCGCTCTTCCGGAAGCTTTCCATTGTCCTGCCTGAGATACCCCACCTGTCCCGGCCCCCACTGCTTTTTTCCTTCCTCACCTCTGTCCGGAGAGAAATTCCAGCGGAAGGTATGGGTGACACATCCTCTTCTTTACAGGTGGCAGCCTGGCAACTCCTGCAGAAAGGCCAGCAGAACCCCACTCACACCGGGCCACCAACAAAGCTGTGGCCCCTCATTCCCTCCCACCAGCACCACCCCGAGACTGCTGACGGGGCAGAGAATATGGAGTCAGGAACAGCTTCAGGGGCTATTGCTGCCTGGAGCGCTGTTTATATTGACCTCAACCAGGCACACCTGGGGAGGGCTGGGCGGCAGGGTAAGGCTGCCCAGGTCAGCTAATCCACAACACTCAGGCAATCACATTGTTGAAAACGGACCTCGCTAAGGCAGAAGAGAAGCCAAGGAAAAAAAGAACACAATGCCATTTGCACCACCGTAGATGAGTCTAGAGGTAATCACGTGACTTGCAGTAAGTCAGAAAGTGAAAGACACATATCATATCATATCACTTATAGGTGTTACCTAAAAATGGATACCAGGGCAGATATTTCCACCGAGAAGGGCAATCAGAGATTCATTAAACAAACTTATGGTTCACCAATGGAAAGGTGTGAGGATTGGTTTCATTACGATATCGGGGTTAACAGACTTATACAAACACAGGTGACATATATAATCACCAAAGACCTACGGAATACCAAAAGACTACTCAACATTCTGTCATAACGTACATGAGAAAAGGATCCCAGGAAAAACAGACATGTGTATATGTGTAAAAGAACCAACCACATCTTCCACACCTCCAACAAGCCAAACATTGTAATCAAACTTGCTGTAATAAAAAATAAAAATTAAATTAAAAACACGAACAAGAAGTAGGGAGACAAACTTGAGGGGCTTTCTCCTGGCACATTCCATTCTAAATTCCAATCTAGAACACGACTTCCATTGAGGCTCTCTTGCCCTAGTAACCAGAATTGGTAAGGGAGAACTGCTGCCACCTTGTGGCCGTTTCACACAACAGCAGCTTTAATCCCAGCGCTAATGGTCAGTTGATATTCAAAATCATTGCAGGCCCGTAAATGACACCTGCCCTGAAAACAAATGCTGGGGTCACATATCGACCAAAAATTTCAAAGGACGTCCATATTTCAAAACGACCATTTCAAAAGGCATATTTTATGCACATTAGTTTTCTGCTTCTTTTTCTTTCTTTCCTTTTTGGTTAAAAAAACGGGAATGGAAAAAGGCATCCCTCAGAAGGGGCGAAAAGTTGCAAACGAATCAATGGACAAAGGTTTAATCTCCAATATATATAAACAGCTCATGCAGCTTAATATTAAAAAAAACAAACAACCCAATACAAAAATGGGCAGAAGATCTAAAGATACGTTTCTTCAAAGAAGACACAGAGATGGCCAAGACGCACATGAAAAGCTGCTCAACAGCACTAATTATTAGAGAAATGCAAATCAAAACTACAATGAGGTATCACCTCACACTGTTAGAATCGGCATCATCAGAAAATCTACAGACAACAAATTCTGGGGAGGGTGTGGACAAAAGGAGCCCTCTTCCACTATTGGTGGGAATGTAAATTGATACAGTCACTATGGAGAACAGTATGGAGTTTCGTTAAAAAAAAAACTAGAAATAGAATTACCATCTGATCCAGCAATCCCACTTCTGGGCATATACCCAAAGAACACCATAAATCAAAAAGGCACATTCACCACAATGTTCATTGCAGCACTATTTACAATAGCCAGGTAATGGAAGCAACCTAAATGCCCACAGACAGATGAATGGATAAAGATGTGGTACATGTATAAAATGGAATATTACTCAGCCATAAAACGGAATGAAACTGGGTCATTTGTAGAGACATCGATGGATCTAGAGACTGTCATACAGAATGAAGTCAGTCAGAAAGAGGAAAACAAATATTGTATATTAATGCATATATGTGGAACCTAAAAACTGGTACAGATGAACTGGTTTGCAGGGAAGAAATAGAGACAGAGGTAGAGAACAAACGTATGGACACCAAGTGTGGGAAGCCATGGTGTGGTGGTGGTGGGATGAGTTGGGAGATTGGGATTGACCTGCATACATGTATATGCATAAAATACATAACTAATAATAACCTGCTGTATAAAAAAATAAATAAAATTAAATTTCAAAATTAAAAAAAATAATATTTAAAAATAATACAGAAAAAAGTTCTTCCCTTCACACAGATGTATTTACAGGAATGAATTATTTCCATGCTTATATCTATAAATACATAAAAGAGGAATAAAATCTAACTTGAACCATAAAAGAAAAAAAAAAACCTGAACCCACCAGTTATACAGAGGAAAACCCTATCAGGGCACTTGCTCCAGCGGTAAACAATTCTGAAATGGGTCTGAGGTGGGGAATCATCTCCCATACAGCCAGCAACCCACACCCCACACAAGGAGCGTCCTCATTGCAAAGCTGGGGGATCGTGCAGAGGCATCTCTGAATAAAGGTGAGCTGAGCCCCAGGCCAGCTGCTGCTGAACTGTTCCCACCCTTCCCAGGTAAAACACCTGAATATGTACAAGGGCTTGAAAGACTAGAGGAAGGGCCATGGAGCCACACCAGCAACAGCACGCAGGCCAACTTGGTGCCTGCAGGCCAGCCAGGGTGGTCCTGCCCCCGGGCGCTCTTCCGGAAGCTTTCCATTGTCCTGCCTGAGATACCCCACCTGTCCCGGCCCCCACTGCTTTTTTCCTTCCTCACCTCTGTCCGGAGAGAAATTCCAGCGGAAGGTATGGGTGACACATCCTCTTCTTTACAGGTGGCAGCCTGGCAACTCCTGCAGAAAGGCCAGCAGAACCCCACTCACACCGGGCCACCAACAAAGCTGTGGCCCCTCATTCCCTCCCACCAGCACCGCCCCGAGACTGCTGACGGGGCAGAGAATATGGAGTCAGGAACAGCTTCAGGGGCTATTGCTGCCTGGAGCGCTGTTTATATTGACCTCAACCAGGCACACCTGGGGAGGGCTGGGCGGCAGGGTAAGGCTGCCCAGGTCAGCTAATCCACAACACTCAGGCAATCACATTGTTGAAAACGGACCTCGCTAAGGCAGAAGAGAAGCCAAGGAAAAAAAGAACACAATGCCATTTGCACCACCGTAGATGAGTCTAGAGGTAATCACGTGACTTGCAGTAAGTCAGAAAGTGAAAGACACATATCATATCATATCACTTATAGGTGTTACCTAAAAATGGATACCAGGGCAGATATTTCCACCGAGAAGGGCAATCAGAGATTCATTAAACAAACTTATGGTTCACCAATGGAAAGGTGTGAGGATTGGTTTCATTACGATATCGGGGTTAACAGACTTATACAAACACAGGTGACATATATAATCACCAAAGACCTACGGAATACCAAAAGACTACTCAACATTCTGTCATAACGTACATGAGAAAAGGATCCCAGGAAAAACAGACATGTGTATATGTGTAAAAGAACCAACCACATCTTCCACACCTCCAACAAGCCAAACATTGTAATCAAACTTGCTGTAATAAAAAATAAAAATTAAATTAAAAACACGAACAAGAAGTAGGGAGACAAACTTGAGGGGCTTTCTCCTGGCACATTCCATTCTAAATTCCAATCTAGAACACGACTTCCATTGAGGCTCTCTTGCCCTAGTAACCAGAATTGGTAAGGGAGAACTGCTGCCACCTTGTGGCCGTTTCACACAACAGCAGCTTTAATCCCAGCGCTAATGGTCAGTTGATATTCAAAATCATTGCAGGCCCGTAAATGACACCTGCCCTGAAAACAAATGCTGGGGTCACATATCGACCAAAAATTTCAAAGGACGTCCATATTTCAAAACGACCATTTCAAAAGGCATATTTTATGCACATTAGTTTTCTGCTTCTTTTTCTTTCTTTCCTTTTTGGTTAAAAAAACGGGAATGGAAAAAGGCATCCCTCAGAAGGGGCGAAAAGTTGCAAACGAATCAATGGACAAAGGTTTAATCTCCAATATATATAAACAGCTCATGCAGCTTAATATTAAAAAAAACAAACAACCCAATACAAAAATGGGCAGAAGATCTAAAGATACGTTTCTTCAAAGAAGACACAGAGATGGCCAAGACGCACATGAAAAGCTGCTCAACAGCACTAATTATTAGAGAAATGCAAATCAAAACTACAATGAGGTATCACCTCACACTGTTAGAATCGGCATCATCAGAAAATCTACAGACAACAAATTCTGGGGAGGGTGTGGACAAAAGGAGCCCTCTTCCACTATTGGTGGGAATGTAAATTGATACAGTCACTATGGAGAACAGTATGGAGTTTCGTTAAAAAAAAACTAGAAATAGAATTACCATCTGATCCAGCAATCCCACTTCTGGGCATATACCCAAAGAACACCATAAATCAAAAAGGCACATTCACCACAATGTTCATTGCAGCACTATTTACAATAGCCAGGTAATGGAAGCAACCTAAATGCCCACAGACAGATGAAAGGATAAAGATGTGGTACATGTATAAAATGGAATATTACTCAGCCATAAAACGGAATGAAACTGGGTCATTTGTAGAGACATCGATGGATCTAGAGACTGTCATACAGAATGAAGTCAGTCAGAAAGAGGAAAACAAATATTGTATATTAATGCATATATGTGGAACCTAAAAACTGGTACAGATGAACTGGTTTGCAGGGAAGAAATAGAGACAGAGGTAGAGAACAAACGTATGGACACCAAGTGTGGGAAGCCATGGTGTGGTGGTGGTGGGATGAGTTGGGAGATTGGGATTGACCTGCATACATGTATATGCATAAAATACATAACTAATAATAACCTGCTGTATAAAAAAATAAATAAAATTAAATTTCAAAATTAAAAAAAATAATATTTAAAAATAATACAGAAAAAAATTTCTTCCCTTCACACAGATGTATTTACAGGAATGAATTATTTCCATGCTTATATCTATAAATACATAAAAGAGGAATAAAATCTAACTTGAACCATAAAAGAAAAAAAAAAAAACCTGAACCCACCAGTTATACAGAGGAAAACCCTATCAGGGCACTTGCTCCAGCGGTAAACAATTCTGAAATGGGTCTGAGGTGGGGAATCATCTCCCATACAGCCAGCAACCCACACCCCACGCAAGGAGCGTCCTCATTGCAAAGCTGGGGGATCGTGCAGAGGCATCTCTGAATAAAGGTGAGCTGAGCCCCAGGCCAGCTGCTGCTGAACTGTTCCCACCCTTCCCAGGTAAAACACCTGAATATGTACAAGGGCTTGAAAGACTAGAGGAAGGGCCATGGAGCCACACCAGCAACAGCACGCAGGCCAACTTGGTGCCTGCAGGCCAGCCAGGGTGGTCCTGCCCCCGGGCGCTCTTCCGGAAGCTTTCCATTGTCCTGCCTGAGATACCCCACCTGTCCCGGCCCCCACTGCTTTTTTCCTTCCTCACCTCTGTCCGGAGAGAAATTCCAGCGGAAGGTATGGGTGACACATCCTCTTCTTTACAGGTGGCAGCCTGGCAACTCCTGCAGAAAGGCCAGCAGAACCCCACTCACACCGGGCCACCAACAAAGCTGTGGCCCCTCATTCCCTCCCACCAGCACCGCCCCGAGACTGCTGACGGGGCAGAGAATATGGAGTCAGGAACAGCTTCAGGGGCTATTGCTGCCTGGAGCGCTGTTTATATTGACCTCAACCAGGCACACCTGGGGAGGGCTGGGCGGCAGGGTAAGGCTGCCCAGGTCAGCTAATCCACAACACTCAGGCAATCACATTGTTGAAAACGGACCTCGCTAAGGCAGAAGAGAAGCCAAGGAAAAAAAGAACACAATGCCATTTGCACCACCGTAGATGAGTCTAGAGGTAATCACGTGACTTGCAGTAAGTCAGAAAGTGAAAGACACATATCATATCATATCACTTATAGGTGTTACCTAAAAATGGATACCAGGGCAGATATTTCCACCGAGAAGGGCAATCAGAGATTCATTAAACAAACTTATGGTTCACCAATGGAAAGGTGTGAGGATTGGTTTCATTACGATATCGGGGTTAACAGACTTATACAAACACAGGTGACATATATAATCACCAAAGACCTACGGAATACCAAAAGACTACTCAACATTCTGTCATAACGTACATGAGAAAAGGATCCCAGGAAAAACAGACATGTGTATATGTGTAAAAGAACCAACCACATCTTCCACACCTCCAACAATCAAACTTGCTGTAATAAAAAATAAAAATTAAATTAAAAACACGAACAAGAAGTAGGGAGACAAACTTGAGGGGCTTTCTCCTGGCACATTCCATTCTAAATTCCAATCTAGAACACGACTTCCATTGAGGCTCTCTTGCCCTAGTAAGCAGAATTGGTAAGGGAGAACTGCTGCCACCTTGTGGCCGTTTCACACAACAGCAGCTTTAATCCCAGCGCTAATGGTCAGTTGATATTCAAAATCATTGCAGGCCCGTAAATGACACCTGCCCTGAAAACAAATGCTGGGGTCACATATCGACCAAAAATTTCAAAGGACGTCCATATTTCAAAACGACCATTTCAAAAGGCATATTTTATGCACATTAGTTTTCTGCTTCTTTTTCTTTCTTTCCTTTTTGGTTAAAAAAACGGGAATGGAAAAAGGCATCCCTCAGAAGGGGCGAAAAGTTGCAAACGAATCAATGGACAAAGGTTTAATCTCCAATATATATAAACAGCTCATGCAGCTTAATATTAAAAAAAACAAACAACCCAATACAAAAATGGGCAGAAGATCTAAAGATACGTTTCTTCAAAGAAGACACAGAGATGGCCAAGACGCACATGAAAAGCTGCTCAACAGCACTAATTATTAGAGAAATGCAAATCAAAACTACAATGAGGTATCACCTCACACTGTTAGAATCGGCATCATCAGAAAATCTACAGACAACAAATTCTGGGGAGGGTGTGGACAAAAGGAGCCCTCTTCCACTATTGGTGGGAATGTAAATTGATACAGTCACTATGGAGAACAGTATGGAGTTTCGTTAAAAAAAAAACTAGAAATAGAATTACCATCTGATCCAGCAATCCCACTTCTGGGCATATACCCAAAGAACACCATAAATCAAAAAGGCACATTCACCACAATGTTCATTGCAGCACTATTTACAATAGCCAGGTAATGGAAGCAACCTAAATGCCCACAGACAGATGAATGGATAAAGATGTGGTACATGTATAAAATGGAATATTACTCAGCCATAAAACGGAATGAAACTGGGTCATTTGTAGAGACATCGATGGATCTAGAGACTGTCATACAGAATGAAGTCAGTCAGAAAGAGGAAAACAAATATTGTATATTAATGCATATATGTGGAACCTAAAAACTGGTACAGATGAACTGGTTTGCAGGGAAGAAATAGAGACAGAGGTAGAGAACAAACGTATGGACACCAAGTGTGGGAAGCCATGGTGTGGTGGTGGTGGGATGAGTTGGGAGATTGGGATTGACCTGCATACATGTATATGCATAAAATACATAACTAATAATAACCTGCTGTATAAAAAAATAAATAAAATTAAATTTCAAAATTAAAAAAAATAATATTTAAAAATAATACAGAAAAAAGTTCTTCCCTTCACACAGATGTATTTACAGGAATGAATTATTTCCATGCTTATATCTATAAATACATAAAAGAGGAATAAAATCTAACTTGAACCATAAAAGAAAAAAAAAAACCTGAACCCACCAGTTATACAGAGGAAAACCCTATCAGGGCACTTGCTCCAGCGGTAAACAATTCTGAAATGGGTCTGAGGTGGGGAATCATCTCCCATACAGCCAGCAACCCACACCCCACACAAGGAGCGTCCTCATTGCAAAGCTGGGGGATCGTGCAGAGGCATCTCTGAATAAAGGTGAGCTGAGCCCCAGGCCAGCTGCTGCTGAACTGTTCCCACCCTTCCCAGGTAAAACACCTGAATATGTACAAGGGCTTGAAAGACTAGAGGAAGGGCCATGGAGCCACACCAGCAACAGCACGCAGGCCAACTTGGTGCCTGCAGGCCAGCCAGGGTGGTCCTGCCCCCGGGCGCTCTTCCGGAAGCTTTCCATTGTCCTGCCTGAGATACCCCACCTGTCCCGGCCCCCACTGCTTTTTTCCTTCCTCACCTCTGTCCGGAGAGAAATTCCAGCGGAAGGTATGGGTGACACATCCTCTTCTTTACAGGTGGCAGCCTGGCAACTCCTGCAGAAAGGCCAGCAGAACCCCACTCACACCGGGCCACCAACAAAGCTGTGGCCCCTCATTCCCTCCCACCAGCACCGCCCCGAGACTGCTGACGGGGCAGAGAATATGGAGTCAGGAACAGCTTCAGGGGCTATTGCTGCCTGGAGCGCTGTTTATATTGACCTCAACCAGGCACACCTGGGGAGGGCTGGGCGGCAGGGTAAGGCTGCCCAGGTCAGCTAATCCACAACACTCAGGCAATCACATTGTTGAAAACGGACCTCGCTAAGGCAGAAGAGAAGCCAAGGAAAAAAAGAACACAATGCCATTTGCACCACCGTAGATGAGTCTAGAGGTAATCACGTGACTTGCAGTAAGTCAGAAAGTGAAAGACACATATCATATCATATCACTTATAGGTGTTACCTAAAAATGGATACCAGGGCAGATATTTCCACCGAGAAGGGCAATCAGAGATTCATTAAACAAACTTATGGTTCACCAATGGAAAGGTGTGAGGATTGGTTTCATTACGATATCGGGGTTAACAGACTTATACAAACACAGGTGACATATATAATCACCAAAGACCTACGGAATACCAAAAGACTACTCAACATTCTGTCATAACGTACATGAGAAAAGGATCCCAGGAAAAACAGACATGTGTATATGTGTAAAAGAACCAACCACATCTTCCACACCTCCAACAAGCCAAACATTGTAATCAAACTTGCTGTAATAAAAAATAAAAATTAAATTAAAAACACGAACAAGAAGTAGGGAGACAAACTTGAGGGGCTTTCTCCTGGCACATTCCATTCTAAATTCCAATCTAGAACACGACTTCCATTGAGGCTCTCTTGCCCTAGTAACCAGAATTGGTAAGGGAGAACTGCTGCCACCTTGTGGCCGTTTCACACAACAGCAGCTTTAATCCCAGCGCTAATGGTCAGTTGATATTCAAAATCATTGCAGGCCCGTAAATGACACCTGCCCTGAAAACAAATGCTGGGGTCACATATCGACCAAAAATTTCAAAGGACGTCCATATTTCAAAACGACCATTTCAAAAGGCATATTTTATGCACATTAGTTTTCTGCTTCTTTTTCTTTCTTTCCTTTTTGGTTAAAAAAACGGGAATGGAAAAAGGCATCCCTCAGAAGGGGCGAAAAGTTGCAAACGAATCAATGGACAAAGGTTTAATCTCCAATATATATAAACAGCTCATGCAGCTTAATATTAAAAAAAACAAACAACCCAATACAAAAATGGGCAGAAGATCTAAAGATACGTTTCTTCAAAGAAGACACAGAGATGGCCAAGACGCACATGAAAAGCTGCTCAACAGCACTAATTATTAGAGAAATGCAAATCAAAACTACAATGAGGTATCACCTCACACTGTTAGAATCGGCATCATCAGAAAATCTACAGACAACAAATTCTGGGGAGGGTGTGGACAAAAGGAGCCCTCTTCCACTATTGGTGGGAATGTAAATTGATACAGTCACTATGGAGAACAGTATGGAGTTTCGTTAAAAAAAAACTAGAAATAGAATTACCATCTGATCCAGCAATCCCACTTCTGGGCATATACCCAAAGAACACCATAAATCAAAAAGGCACATTCACCACAATGTTCATTGCAGCACTATTTACAATAGCCAGGTAATGGAAGCAACCTAAATGCCCACAGACAGATGAAAGGATAAAGATGTGGTACATGTATAAAATGGAATATTACTCAGCCATAAAACGGAATGAAACTGGGTCATTTGTAGAGACATCGATGGATCTAGAGACTGTCATACAGAATGAAGTCAGTCAGAAAGAGGAAAACAAATATTGTATATTAATGCATATATGTGGAACCTAAAAACTGGTACAGATGAACTGGTTTGCAGGGAAGAAATAGAGACAGAGGTAGAGAACAAACGTATGGACACCAAGTGTGGGAAGCCATGGTGTGGTGGTGGTGGGATGAGTTGGGAGATTGGGATTGACCTGCATACATGTATATGCATAAAATACATAACTAATAATAACCTGCTGTATAAAAAAATAAATAAAATTAAATTTCAAAATTAAAAAAAATAATATTTAAAAATAATACAGAAAAAAATTTCTTCCCTTCACACAGATGTATTTACAGGAATGAATTATTTCCATGCTTATATCTATAAATACATAAAAGAGGAATAAAATCTAACTTGAACCATAAAAGAAAAAAAAAAAAACCTGAACCCACCAGTTATACAGAGGAAAACCCTATCAGGGCACTTGCTCCAGCGGTAAACAATTCTGAAATGGGTCTGAGGTGGGGAATCATCTCCCATACAGCCAGCAACCCACACCCCACGCAAGGAGCGTCCTCATTGCAAAGCTGGGGGATCGTGCAGAGGCATCTCTGAATAAAGGTGAGCTGAGCCCCAGGCCAGCTGCTGCTGAACTGTTCCCACCCTTCCCAGGTAAAACACCTGAATATGTACAAGGGCTTGAAAGACTAGAGGAAGGGCCATGGAGCCACACCAGCAACAGCACGCAGGCCAACTTGGTGCCTGCAGGCCAGCCAGGGTGGTCCTGCCCCCGGGCGCTCTTCCGGAAGCTTTCCATTGTCCTGCCTGAGATACCCCACCTGTCCCGGCCCCCACTGCTTTTTTCCTTCCTCACCTCTGTCCGGAGAGAAATTCCAGCGGAAGGTATGGGTGACACATCCTCTTCTTTACAGGTGGCAGCCTGGCAACTCCTGCAGAAAGGCCAGCAGAACCCCACTCACACCGGGCCACCAACAAAGCTGTGGCCCCTCATTCCCTCCCACCAGCACCGCCCCGAGACTGCTGACGGGGCAGAGAATATGGAGTCAGGAACAGCTTCAGGGGCTATTGCTGCCTGGAGCGCTGTTTATATTGACCTCAACCAGGCACACCTGGGGAGGGCTGGGCGGCAGGGTAAGGCTGCCCAGGTCAGCTAATCCACAACACTCAGGCAATCACATTGTTGAAAACGGACCTCGCTAAGGCAGAAGAGAAGCCAAGGAAAAAAAGAACACAATGCCATTTGCACCACCGTAGATGAGTCTAGAGGTAATCACGTGACTTGCAGTAAGTCAGAAAGTGAAAGACACATATCATATCATATCACTTATAGGTGTTACCTAAAAATGGATACCAGGGCAGATATTTCCACCGAGAAGGGCAATCAGAGATTCATTAAACAAACTTATGGTTCACCAATGGAAAGGTGTGAGGATTGGTTTCATTACGATATCGGGGTTAACAGACTTATACAAACACAGGTGACATATATAATCACCAAAGACCTACGGAATACCAAAAGACTACTCAACATTCTGTCATAACGTACATGAGAAAAGGATCCCAGGAAAAACAGACATGTGTATATGTGTAAAAGAACCAACCACATCTTCCACACCTCCAACAAGCCAAACATTGTAATCAAACTTGCTGTAATAAAAAATAAAAATTAAATTAAAAACACGAACAAGAAGTAGGGAGACAAACTTGAGGGGCTTTCTCCTGGCACATTCCATTCTAAATTCCAATCTAGAACACGACTTCCACTGAGGCTCTCTTGCCCTAGTAACCAGAATTGGTAAGGGAGAACTGCTGCCACCTTGTGGCCGTTTCACACAACAGCAGCTTTAATCCCAGCGCTAATGGTCAGTTGATATTCAAAATCATTGCAGGCCCGTAAATGACACCTGCCCTGAAAACAAATGCTGGGGTCACATATCGACCAAAAATTTCAAAGGACGTCCATATTTCAAAACGACCATTTCAAAAGGCATATTTTATGCACATTAGTTTTCTGCTTCTTTTTCTTTCTTTCCTTTTTGGTTAAAAAAACGGGAATGGAAAAAGGCATCCCTCAGAAGGGGCGAAAAGTTGCAAACGAATCAATGGACAAAGGTTTAATCTCCAATATATATAAACAGCTCATGCAGCTTAATATTAAAAAAAACAAACAACCCAATACAAAAATGGGCAGAAGATCTAAAGATACGTTTCTTCAAAGAAGACACAGAGATGGCCAAGACGCACATGAAAAGCTGCTCAACAGCACTAATTATTAGAGAAA
Organism: Mesoplodon bidens; assembly: GCF_964165515.1. NCBI lineage: Eukaryota > Metazoa > Chordata > Mammalia > Artiodactyla > Ziphiidae > Mesoplodon > Mesoplodon bidens. The sequence continues at coordinate 205,193 of NW_027672434.1, read as the reverse complement.
TGCAAATCAAAACTACAATGAGGTATCACCTCACACTGTTAGAATCGGCATCATCAGAAAATCTACAGACAACAAATTCTGGGGAGGGTGTGGACAAAAGGAGCCCTCTTCCACTATTGGTGGGAATGTAAATTGATACAGTCACTATGGAGAACAGTATGGAGTTTCGTTAAAAAAAAACTAGAAATAGAATTACCATCTGATCCAGCAATCCCACTTCTGGGCATATACCCAAAGAACACCATAAATCAAAAAGGCACATTCACCACAATGTTCATTGCAGCACTATTTACAATAGCCAGGTAATGGAAGCAACCTAAATGCCCACAGACAGATGAATGGATAAAGATGTGGTACATGTATAAAATGGAATATTACTCAGCCATAAAACGGAATGAAACTGGGTCATTTGTAGAGACATCGATGGATCTAGAGACTGTCATACAGAATGAAGTCAGTCAGAAAGAGGAAAACAAATATTGTATATTAATGCATATATGTGGAACCTAAAAACTGGTACAGATGAACTGGTTTGCAGGGAAGAAATAGAGACAGAGGTAGAGAACAAACGTATGGACACCAAGTGTGGGAAGCCATGGTGTGGTGGTGGTGGGATGAGTTGGGAGATTGGGATTGACCTGCATACATGTATATGCATAAAATACATAACTAATAATAACCTGCTGTATAAAAAAATAAATAAAATTAAATTTCAAAATTAAAAAAAATAATATTTAAAAATAATACAGAAAAAAATTTCTTCCCTTCACACAGATGTATTTACAGGAATGAATTATTTCCATGCTTATATCTATAAATACATAAAAGAGGAATAAAATCTAACTTGAACCATAAAAGAAAAAAAAAAAAACCTGAACCCACCAGTTATACAGAGGAAAACCCTATCAGGGCACTTGCTCCAGCGGTAAACAATTCTGAAATGGGTCTGAGGTGGGCAATCATCTCCCATACAGCCAGCAACCCACACCCCACGCAAGGAGCGTCCTCATTGCAAAGCTGGGGGATCGTGCAGAGGCATCTCTGAATAAAGGTGAGCTGAGCCCCAGGCCAGCTGCTGCTGAACTGTTCCCACCCTTCCCAGGTAAAACACCTGAATATGTACAAGGGCTTGAAAGACTAGAGGAAGGGCCATGGAGCCACACCAGCAACAGCACGCAGGCCAACTTGGTGCCTGCAGGCCAGCCAGGGTGGTCCTGCCCCCGGGCGCTCTTCCGGAAGCTTTCCATTGTCCTGCCTGAGATACCCCACCTGTCCCGGCCCCCACTGCTTTTTTCCTTCCTCACCTCTGTCCGGAGAGAAATTCCAGCGGAAGGTATGGGTGACACATCCTCTTCTTTACAGGTGGCAGCCTGGCAACTCCTGCAGAAAGGCCAGCAGAACCCCACTCACACCGGGCCACCAACAAAGCTGTGGCCCCTCATTCCCTCCCACCAGCACCGCCCCGAGACTGCTGACGGGGCAGAGAATATGGAGTCAGGAACAGCTTCAGGGGCTATTGCTGCCTGGAGCGCTGTTTATATTGACCTCAACCAGGCACACCTGGGGAGGGCTGGGCGGCAGGGTAAGGCTGCCCAGGTCAGCTAATCCACAACACTCAGGCAATCACATTGTTGAAAACGGACCTCGCTAAGGCAGAAGAGAAGCCAAGGAAAAAAAGAACACAATGCCATTTGCACCACCGTAGATGAGTCTAGAGGTAATCACGTGACTTGCAGTAAGTCAGAAAGTGAAAGACACATATCATATCATATCACTTATAGGTGTTACCTAAAAATGGATACCAGGGCAGATATTTCCACCGAGAAGGGCAATCAGAGATTCATTAAACAAACTTATGGTTCACCAATGGAAAGGTGTGAGGATTGGTTTCATTACGATATCGGGGTTAACAGACTTATACAAACACAGGTGACATATATAATCACCAAAGACCTACGGAATACCAAAAGACTACTCAACATTCTGTCATAACGTACATGAGAAAAGGATCCCAGGAAAAACAGACATGTGTATATGTGTAAAAGAACCAACCACATCTTCCACACCTCCAACAAGCCAAACATTGTAATCAAACTTGCTGTAATAAAAAATAAAAATTAAATTAAAAACACGAACAAGAAGTAGGGAGACAAACTTGAGGGGCTTTCTCCTGGCACATTCCATTCTAAATTCCAATCTAGAACACGACTTCCATTGAGGCTCTCTTGCCCTAGTAACCAGAATTGGTAAGGGAGAACTGCTGCCACCTTGTGGCCGTTTCACACAACAGCAGCTTTAATCCCAGCGCTAATGGTCAGTTGATATTCAAAATCATTGCAGGCCCGTAAATGACACCTGCCCTGAAAACAAATGCTGGGGTCACATATCGACCAAAAATTTCAAAGGACGTCCATATTTCAAAACGACCATTTCAAAAGGCATATTTTATGCACATTAGTTTTCTGCTTCTTTTTCTTTCTTTCCTTTTTGGTTAAAAAAACGGGAATGGAAAAAGGCATCCCTCAGAAGGGGCGAAAAGTTGCAAACGAATCAATGGACAAAGGTTTAATCTCCAATATATATAAACAGCTCATGCAGCTTAATATTAAAAAAAACAAACAACCCAATACAAAAATGGGCAGAAGATCTAAAGATACGTTTCTTCAAAGAAGACACAGAGATGGCCAAGACGCACATGAAAAGCTGCTCAACAGCACTAATTATTAGAGAAATGCAAATCAAAACTACAATGAGGTATCACCTCACACTGTTAGAATCGGCATCATCAGAAAATCTACAGACAACAAATTCTGGGGAGGGTGTGGACAAAAGGAGCCCTCTTCCACTATTGGTGGGAATGTAAATTGATACAGTCACTATGGAGAACAGTATGGAGTTTCGTTAAAAAAAAAAACTAGAAATAGAATTACCATCTGATCCAGCAATCCCACTTCTGGGCATATACCCAAAGAACACCATAAATCAAAAAGGCACATTCACCACAATGTTCATTGCAGCACTATTTACAATAGCCAGGTAATGGAAGCAACCTAAATGCCCACAGACAGATGAATGGATAAAGATGTGGTACATGTATAAAATGGAATATTACTCAGCCATAAAACGGAATGAAACTGGGTCATTTGTAGAGACATCGATGGATCTAGAGACTGTCATACAGAATGAAGTCAGTCAGAAAGAGGAAAACAAATATTGTATATTAATGCATATATGTGGAACCTAAAAACTGGTACAGATGAACTGGTTTGCAGGGAAGAAATAGAGACAGAGGTAGAGAACAAACGTATGGACACCAAGTGTGGGAAGCCATGGTGTGGTGGTGGTGGGATGAGTTGGGAGATTGGGATTGACCTGCATACATGTATATGCATAAAATACATAACTAATAATAACCTGCTGTATAAAAAAATAAATAAAATTAAATTTCAAAATTAAAAAAAATAATATTTAAAAATAATACAGAAAAAAAGTTCTTCCCTTCACACAGATGTATTTACAGGAATGAATTATTTCCATGCTTATATCTATAAATACATAAAAGAGGAATAAAATCTAACTTGAACCATAAAAGAAAAAAAAAAAAAACCTGAACCCACCAGTTATACAGAGGAAAACCCTATCAGGGCACTTGCTCCAGCGGTAAACAATTCTGAAATGGGTCTGAGGTGGGGAATCATCTCCCATACAGCCAGCAACCCACACCCCACGCAAGGAGCGTCCTCATTGCAAAGCTGGGGGATCGTGCAGAGGCATCTCTGAATAAAGGTGAGCTGAGCCCCAGGCCAGCTGCTGCTGAACTGTTCCCACCCTTCCCAGGTAAAACACCTGAATATGTACAAGGGCTTGAAAGACTAGAGGAAGGGCCATGGAGCCACACCAGCAACAGCACGCAGGCCAACTTGGTGCCTGCAGGCCAGCCAGGGTGGTCCTGCCCCCGGGCGCTCTTCCGGAAGCTTTCCATTGTCCTGCCTGAGATACCCCACCTGTCCCGGCCCCCACTGCTTTTTTCCTTCCTCACCTCTGTCCGGAGAGAAATTCCAGCGGAAGGTATGGGTGACACATCCTCTTCTTTACAGGTGGCAGCCTGGCAACTCCTGCAGAAAGGCCAGCAGAACCCCACTCACACCGGGCCACCAACAAAGCTGTGGCCCCTCATTCCCTCCCACCAGCACCGCCCCGAGACTGCTGACGGGGCAGAGAATATGGAGTCAGGAACAGCTTCAGGGGCTATTGCTGCCTGGAGCGCTGTTTATATTGACCTCAACCAGGCACACCTGGGGAGGGCTGGGCGGCAGGGTAAGGCTGCCCAGGTCAGCTAATCCACAACACTCAGGCAATCACATTGTTGAAAACGGACCTCGCTAAGGCAGAAGAGAAGCCAAGGAAAAAAAGAACACAATGCCATTTGCACCACCGTAGATGAGTCTAGAGGTAATCACGTGACTTGCAGTAAGTCAGAAAGTGAAAGACACATATCATATCATATCACTTATAGGTGTTACCTAAAAATGGATACCAGGGCAGATATTTCCACCGAGAAGGGCAATCAGAGATTCATTAAACAAACTTATGGTTCACCAATGGAAAGGTGTGAGGATTGGTTTCATTACGATATCGGGGTTAACAGACTTATACAAACACAGGTGACATATATAATCACCAAAGACCTACGGAATACCAAAAGACTACTCAACATTCTGTCATAACGTACATGAGAAAAGGATCCCAGGAAAAACAGACATGTGTATATGTGTAAAAGAACCAACCACATCTTCCACACCTCCAACAATCAAACTTGCTGTAATAAAAAATAAAAATTAAATTAAAAACACGAACAAGAAGTAGGGAGACAAACTTGAGGGGCTTTCTCCTGGCACATTCCATTCTAAATTCCAATCTAGAACACGACTTCCATTGAGGCTCTCTTGCCCTAGTAAGCAGAATTGGTAAGGGAGAACTGCTGCCACCTTGTGGCCGTTTCACACAACAGCAGCTTTAATCCCAGCGCTAATGGTCAGTTGATATTCAAAATCATTGCAGGCCCGTAAATGACACCTGCCCTGAAAACAAATGCTGGGGTCACATATCGACCAAAAATTTCAAAGGACGTCCATATTTCAAAACGACCATTTCAAAAGGCATATTTTATGCACATTAGTTTTCTGCTTCTTTTTCTTTCTTTCCTTTTTGGTTAAAAAAACGGGAATGGAAAAAGGCATCCCTCAGAAGGGGCGAAAAGTTGCAAACGAATCAATGGACAAAGGTTTAATCTCCAATATATATAAACAGCTCATGCAGCTTAATATTAAAAAAAACAAACAACCCAATACAAAAATGGGCAGAAGATCTAAAGATACGTTTCTTCAAAGAAGACACAGAGATGGCCAAGACGCACATGAAAAGCTGCTCAACAGCACTAATTATTAGAGAAATGCAAATCAAAACTACAATGAGGTATCACCTCACACTGTTAGAATCGGCATCATCAGAAAATCTACAGACAACAAATTCTGGGGAGGGTGTGGACAAAAGGAGCCCTCTTCCACTATTGGTGGGAATGTAAATTGATACAGTCACTATGGAGAACAGTATGGAGTTTCGTTAAAAAAAAAAACTAGAAATAGAATTACCATCTGATCCAGCAATCCCACTTCTGGGCATATACCCAAAGAACACCATAAATCAAAAAGGCACATTCACCACAATGTTCATTGCAGCACTATTTACAATAGCCAGGTAATGGAAGCAACCTAAATGCCCACAGACAGATGAATGGATAAAGATGTGGTACATGTATAAAATGGAATATTACTCAGCCATAAAACGGAATGAAACTGGGTCATTTGTAGAGACATCGATGGATCTAGAGACTGTCATACAGAATGAAGTCAGTCAGAAAGAGGAAAACAAATATTGTATATTAATGCATATATGTGGAACCTAAAAACTGGTACAGATGAACTGGTTTGCAGGGAAGAAATAGAGACAGAGGTAGAGAACAAACGTATGGACACCAAGTGTGGGAAGCCATGGTGTGGTGGTGGTGGGATGAGTTGGGAGATTGGGATTGACCTGCATACATGTATATGCATAAAATACATAACTAATAATAACCTGCTGTATAAAAAAATAAATAAAATTAAATTTCAAAATTAAAAAAAATAATATTTAAAAATAATACAGAAAAAAAGTTCTTCCCTTCACACAGATGTATTTACAGGAATGAATTATTTCCATGCTTATATCTATAAATACATAAAAGAGGAATAAAATCTAACTTGAACCATAAAAGAAAAAAAAAAAAAACCTGAACCCACCAGTTATACAGAGGAAAACCCTATCAGGGCACTTGCTCCAGCGGTAAACAATTCTGAAATGGGTCTGAGGTGGGGAATCATCTCCCATACAGCCAGCAACCCACACCCCACGCAAGGAGCGTCCTCATTGCAAAGCTGGGGGATCGTGCAGAGGCATCTCTGAATAAAGGTGAGCTGAGCCCCAGGCCAGCTGCTGCTGAACTGTTCCCACCCTTCCCAGGTAAAACACCTGAATATGTACAAGGGCTTGAAAGACTAGAGGAAGGGCCATGGAGCCACACCAGCAACAGCACGCAGGCCAACTTGGTGCCTGCAGGCCAGCCAGGGTGGTCCTGCCCCCGGGTGCTCTTCCGGAAGCTTTCCATTGTCCTGCCTGAGATACCCCACCTGTCCCGGCCCCCACTGCTTTTTTCCTTCCTCACCTCTGTCCGGAGAGAAATTCCAGCGGAAGGTATGGGTGACACATCCTCTTCTTTACAGGTGGCAGCCTGGCAACTCCTGCAGAAAGGCCAGCAGAACCCCACTCACACCGGGCCACCAACAAAGCTGTGGCCCCTCATTCCCTCCCACCAGCACCGCCCCGAGACTGCTGACGGGGCAGAGAATATGGAGTCAGGAACAGCTTCAGGGGCTATTGCTGCCTGGAGCGCTGTTTATATTGACCTCAACCAGGCACACCTGGGGAGGGCTGGGCGGCAGGGTAAGGCTGCCCAGGTCAGCTAATCCACAACACTCAGGCAATCACATTGTTGAAAACGGACCTCGCTAAGGCAGAAGAGAAGCCAAGGAAAAAAAGAACACAATGCCATTTGCACCACCGTAGATGAGTCTAGAGGTAATCACGTGACTTGCAGTAAGTCAGAAAGTGAAAGACACATATCATATCATATCACTTATAGGTGTTACCTAAAAATGGATACCAGGGCAGATATTTCCACCGAGAAGGGCAATCAGAGATTCATTAAACAAACTTATGGTTCACCAATGGAAAGGTGTGAGGATTGGTTTCATTACGATATCGGGGTTAACAGACTTATACAAACACAGGTGACATATATAATCACCAAAGACCTACGGAATACCAAAAGACTACTCAACATTCTGTCATAACGTACATGAGAAAAGGATCCCAGGAAAAACAGACATGTGTATATGTGTAAAAGAACCAACCACATCTTCCACACCTCCAACAATCAAACTTGCTGTAATAAAAAATAAAAATTAAATTAAAAACACGAACAAGAAGTAGGGAGACAAACTTGAGGGGCTTTCTCCTGGCACATTCCATTCTAAATTCCAATCTAGAACACGACTTCCATTGAGGCTCTCTTGCCCTAGTAAGCAGAATTGGTAAGGGAGAACTGCTGCCACCTTGTGGCCGTTTCACACAACAGCAGCTTTAATCCCAGCGCTAATGGTCAGTTGATATTCAAAATCATTGCAGGCCCGTAAATGACACCTGCCCTGAAAACAAATGCTGGGGTCACATATCGACCAAAAATTTCAAAGGACGTCCATATTTCAAAACGACCATTTCAAAAGGCATATTTTATGCACATTAGTTTTCTGCTTCTTTTTCTTTCTTTCCTTTTTGGTTAAAAAAACGGGAATGGAAAAAGGCATCCCTCAGAAGGGGCGAAAAGTTGCAAACGAATCAATGGACAAAGGTTTAATCTCCAATATATATAAACAGCTCATGCAGCTTAATATTAAAAAAAACAAACAACCCAATACAAAAATGGGCAGAAGATCTAAAGATACGTTTCTTCAAAGAAGACACAGAGATGGCCAAGACGCACATGAAAAGCTGCTCAACAGCACTAATTATTAGAGAAATGCAAATCAAAACTACAATGAGGTATCACCTCACACTGTTAGAATCGGCATCATCAGAAAATCTACAGACAACAAATTCTGGGGAGGGTGTGGACAAAAGGAGCCCTCTTCCACTATTGGTGGGAATGTAAATTGATACAGTCACTATGGAGAACAGTATGGAGTTTCGTTAAAAAAAAAAACTAGAAATAGAATTACCATCTGATCCAGCAATCCCACTTCTGGGCATATACCCAAAGAACACCATAAATCAAAAAGGCACATTCACCACAATGTTCATTGCAGCACTATTTACAATAGCCAGGTAATGGAAGCAACCTAAATGCCCACAGACAGATGAATGGATAAAGATGTGGTACATGTATAAAATGGAATATTACTCAGCCATAAAACGGAATGAAACTGGGTCATTTGTAGAGACATCGATGGATCTAGAGACTGTCATACAGAATGAAGTCAGTCAGAAAGAGGAAAACAAATATTGTATATTAATGCATATATGTGGAACCTAAAAACTGGTACAGATGAACTGGTTTGCAGGGAAGAAATAGAGACAGAGGTAGAGAACAAACGTATGGACACCAAGTGTGGGAAGCCATGGTGTGGTGGTGGTGGGATGAGTTGGGAGATTGGGATTGACCTGCATACATGTATATGCATAAAATACATAACTAATAATAACCTGCTGTATAAAAAAATAAATAAAATTAAATTTCAAAATTAAAAAAAATAATATTTAAAAATAATACAGAAAAAAAGTTCTTCCCTTCACACAGATGTATTTACAGGAATGAATTATTTCCATGCTTATATCTATAAATACATAAAAGAGGAATAAAATCTAACTTGAACCATAAAAGAAAAAAAAAAAAAACCTGAACCCACCAGTTATACAGAGGAAAACCCTATCAGGGCACTTGCTCCAGCGGTAAACAATTCTGAAATGGGTCTGAGGTGGGGAATCATCTCCCATACAGCCAGCAACCCACACCCCACGCAAGGAGCGTCCTCATTGCAAAGCTGGGGGATCGTGCAGAGGCATCTCTGAATAAAGGTGAGCTGAGCCCCAGGCCAGCTGCTGCTGAACTGTTCCCACCCTTCCCAGGTAAAACACCTGAATATGTACAAGGGCTTGAAAGACTAGAGGAAGGGCCATGGAGCCACACCAGCAACAGCACGCAGGCCAACTTGGTGCCTGCAGGCCAGCCAGGGTGGTCCTGCCCCCGGGCGCTCTTCCGGAAGCTTTCCATTGTCCTGCCTGAGATACCCCACCTGTCCCGGCCCCCACTGCTTTTTTCCTTCCTCACCTCTGTCCGGAGAGAAATTCCAGCGGAAGGTATGGGTGACACATCCTCTTCTTTACAGGTGGCAGCCTGGCAACTCCTGCAGAAAGGCCAGCAGAACCCCACTCACACCGGGCCACCAACAAAGCTGTGGCCCCTCATTCCCTCCCACCAGCACCGCCCCGAGACTGCTGACGGGGCAGAGAATATGGAGTCAGGAACAGCTTCAGGGGCTATTGCTGCCTGGAGCGCTGTTTATATTGACCTCAACCAGGCACACCTGGGGAGGGCTGGGCGGCAGGGTAAGGCTGCCCAGGTCAGCTAATCCACAACACTCAGGCAATCACATTGTTGAAAACGGACCTCGCTAAGGCAGAAGAGAAGCCAAGGAAAAAAAGAACACAATGCCATTTGCACCACCGTAGATGAGTCTAGAGGTAATCACGTGACTTGCAGTAAGTCAGAAAGTGAAAGACACATATCATATCATATCACTTATAGGTGTTACCTAAAAATGGATACCAGGGCAGATATTTCCACCGAGAAGGGCAATCAGAGATTCATTAAACAAACTTATGGTTCACCAATGGAAAGGTGTGAGGATTGGTTTCATTACGATATCGGGGTTAACAGACTTATACAAACACAGGTGACATATATAATCACCAAAGACCTACGGAATACCAAAAGACTACTCAACATTCTGTCATAACGTACATGAGAAAAGGATCCCAGGAAAAACAGACATGTGTATATGTGTAAAAGAACCAACCACATCTTCCACACCTCCAACAATCAAACTTGCTGTAATAAAAAATAAAAATTAAATTAAAAACACGAACAAGAAGTAGGGAGACAAACTTGAGGGGCTTTCTCCTGGCACATTCCATTCTAAATTCCAATCTAGAACACGACTTCCATTGAGGCTCTCTTGCCCTAGTAAGCAGAATTGGTAAGGGAGAACTGCTGCCACCTTGTGGCCGTTTCACACAACAGCAGCTTTAATCCCAGCGCTAATGGTCAGTTGATATTCAAAATCATTGCAGGCCCGTAAATGACACCTGCCCTGAAAACAAATGCTGGGGTCACATATCGACCAAAAATTTCAAAGGACGTCCATATTTCAAAACGACCATTTCAAAAGGCATATTTTATGCACATTAGTTTTCTGCTTCTTTTTCTTTCTTTCCTTTTTGGTTAAAAAAACGGGAATGGAAAAAGGCATCCCTCAGAAGGGGCGAAAAGTTGCAAACGAATCAATGGACAAAGGTTTAATCTCCAATATATATAAACAGCTCATGCAGCTTAATATTAAAAAAAACAAACAACCCAATACAAAAATGGGCAGAAGATCTAAAGATACGTTTCTTCAAAGAAGACACAGAGATGGCCAAGACGCACATGAAAAGCTGCTCAACAGCACTAATTATTAGAGAAATGCAAATCAAAACTACAATGAGGTATCACCTCACACTGTTAGAATCGGCATCATCAGAAAATCTACAGACAACAAATTCTGGGGAGGGTGTGGACAAAAGGAGCCCTCTTCCACTATTGGTGGGAATGTAAATTGATACAGTCACTATGGAGAACAGTATGGAGTTTCGTTAAAAAAAAAAACTAGAAATAGAATTACCATCTGATCCAGCAATCCCACTTCTGGGCATATACCCAAAGAACACCATAAATCAAAAAGGCACATTCACCACAATGTTCATTGCAGCACTATTTACAATAGCCAGGTAATGGAAGCAACCTAAATGCCCACAGACAGATGAATGGATAAAGATGTGGTACATGTATAAAATGGAATATTACTCAGCCATAAAACGGAATGAAACTGGGTCATTTGTAGAGACATCGATGGATCTAGAGACTGTCATACAGAATGAAGTCAGTCAGAAAGAGGAAAACAAATATTGTATATTAATGCATATATGTGGAACCTAAAAACTGGTACAGATGAACTGGTTTGCAGGGAAGAAAGAGAGACAGAGGTAGAGAACAAACGTATGGACACCAAGTGTGGGAAGCCATGGTGTGGTGGTGGTGGGATGAGTTGGGAGATTGGGATTGACCTGCATACATGTATATGCATAAAATACATAACTAATAATAACCTGCTGTATAAAAAAATAAATAAAATTAAATTTCAAAATTAAAAAAAATAATATTTAAAAATAATACAGAAAAAAGTTCTTCCCTTCACACAGATGTATTTACAGGAATGAATTATTTCCATGCTTATATCTATAAATACATAAAAGAGGAATAAAATCTAACTTGAACCATAAAAGAAAAAAAAAAACCTGAACCCACCAGTTATACAGAGGAAAACCCTATCAGGGCACTTGCTCCAGCGGTAAACAATTCTGAAATGGGTCTGAGGTGGGGAATCATCTCCCATACAGCCAGCAACCCACACCCCACGCAAGGAGCGTCCTCATTGCAAAGCTGGGGGATCGTGCAGAGGCATCTCTGAATAAAGGTGAGCTGAGCCCCAGGCCAGCTGCTGCTGAACTGTTCCCACCCTTCCCAGGTAAAACACCTGAATATGTACAAGGGCTTGAAAGACTAGAGGAAGGGCCATGGAGCCACACCAGCAACAGCACGCAGGCCAACTTGGTGCCTGCAGGCCAGCCAGGGTGGTCCTGCCCCCGGGCGCTCTTCCGGAAGCTTTCCATTGTCCTGCCTGAGATACCCCACCTGTCCCGGCCCCCACTGCTTTTTTCCTTCCTCACCTCTGTCCGGAGAGAAATTCCAGCGGAAGGTATGGGTGACACATCCTCTTCTTTACAGGTGGCAGCCTGGCAACTCCTGCAGAAAGGCCAGCAGAACCCCACTCACACCGGGCCACCAACAAAGCTGTGGCCCCTCATTCCCTCCCACCAGCACCGCCCCGAGACTGCTGACGGGGCAGAGAATATGGAGTCAGGAACAGCTTCAGGGGCTATTGCTGCCTGGAGCGCTGTTTATATTGACCTCAACCAGGCACACCTGGGGAGGGCTGGGCGGCAGGGTAAGGCTGCCCAGGTCAGCTAATCCACAACACTCAGGCAATCACATTGTTGAAAACGGACCTCGCTAAGGCAGAAGAGAAGCCAAGGAAAAAAAGAACACAATGCCATTTGCACCACCGTAGATGAGTCTAGAGGTAATCACGTGACTTGCAGTAAGTCAGAAAGTGAAAGACACATATCATATCATATCACTTATAGGTGTTACCTAAAAATGGATACCAGGGCAGATATTTCCACCGAGAAGGGCAATCAGAGATTCATTAAACAAACTTATGGTTCACCAATGGAAAGGTGTGAGGATTGGTTTCATTACGATATCGGGGTTAACAGACTTATACAAACACAGGTGACATATATAATCACCAAAGACCTACGGAATACCAAAAGACTACTCAACATTCTGTCATAACGTACATGAGAAAAGGATCCCAGGAAAAACAGACATGTGTATATGTGTAAAAGAACCAACCACATCTTCCACACCTCCAACAATCAAACTTGCTGTAATAAAAAATAAAAATTAAATTAAAAACACGAACAAGAAGTAGGGAGACAAACTTGAGGGGCTTTCTCCTGGCACATTCCATTCTAAATTCCAATCTAGAACACGACTTCCATTGAGGCTCTCTTGCCCTAGTAAGCAGAATTGGTAAGGGAGAACTGCTGCCACCTTGTGGCCGTTTCACACAACAGCAGCTTTAATCCCAGCGCTAATGGTCAGTTGATATTCAAAATCATTGCAGGCCCGTAAATGACACCTGCCCTGAAAACAAATGCTGGGGTCACATATCGACCAAAAATTTCAAAGGACGTCCATATTTCAAAACGACCATTTCAAAAGGCATATTTTATGCACATTAGTTTTCTGCTTCTTTTTCTTTCTTTCCTTTTTGGTTAAAAAAACGGGAATGGAAAAAGGCATCCCTCAGAAGGGGCGAAAAGTTGCAAACGAATCAATGGACAAAGGTTTAATCTCCAATATATATAAACAGCTCATGCAGCTTAATATTAAAAAAAACAAACAACCCAATACAAAAATGGGCAGAAGATCTAAAGATACGTTTCTTCAAAGAAGACACAGAGATGGCCAAGACGCACATGAAAAGCTGCTCAACAGCACTAATTATTAGAGAAATGCAAATCAAAACTACAATGAGGTATCACCTCACACTGTTAGAATCGGCATCATCAGAAAATCTACAGACAACAAATTCTGGGGAGGGTGTGGACAAAAGGAGCCCTCTTCCACTATTGGTGGGAATGTAAATTGATACAGTCACTATGGAGAACAGTATGGAGTTTCGTTAAAAAAAAAAACTAGAAATAGAATTACCATCTGATCCAGCAATCCCACTTCTGGGCATATACCCAAAGAACACCATAAATCAAAAAGGCACATTCACCACAATGTTCATTGCAGCACTATTTACAATAGCCAGGTAATGGAAGCAACCTAAATGCCCACAGACAGATGAATGGATAAAGATGTGGTACATGTATAAAATGGAATATTACTCAGCCATAAAACGGAATGAAACTGGGTCATTTGTAGAGACATCGATGGATCTAGAGACTGTCATACAGAATGAAGTCAGTCAGAAAGAGGAAAACAAATATTGTATATTAATGCATATATGTGGAACCTAAAAACTGGTACAGATGAACTGGTTTGCAGGGAAGAAAGAGAGACAGAGGTAGAGAACAAACGTATGGACACCAAGTGTGGGAAGCCATGGTGTGGTGGTGGTGGGATGAGTTGGGAGATTGGGATTGACCTGCATACATGTATATGCATAAAATACATAACTAATAATAACCTGCTGTATAAAAAAATAAATAAAATTAAATTTCAAAATTAAAAAAAATAATATTTAAAAATAATACAGAAAAAAGTTCTTCCCTTCACACAGATGTATTTACAGGAATGAATTATTTCCATGCTTATATCTATAAATACATAAAAGAGGAATAAAATCTAACTTGAACCATAAAAGAAAAAAAAAAACCTGAACCCACCAGTTATACAGAGGAAAACCCTATCAGGGCACTTGCTCCAGCGGTAAACAATTCTGAAATGGGTCTGAGGTGGGGAATCATCTCCCATACAGCCAGCAACCCACACCCCACGCAAGGAGCGTCCTCATTGCAAAGCTGGGGGATCGTGCAGAGGCATCTCTGAATAAAGGTGAGCTGAGCCCCAGGCCAGCTGCTGCTGAACTGTTCCCACCCTTCCCAGGTAAAACACCTGAATATGTACAAGGGCTTGAAAGACTAGAGGAAGGGCCATGGAGCCACACCAGCAACAGCACGCAGGCCAACTTGGTGCCTGCAGGCCAGCCAGGGTGGTCCTGCCCCCGGGCGCTCTTCCGGAAGCTTTCCATTGTCCTGCCTGAGATACCCCACCTGTCCCGGCCCCCACTGCTTTTTTCCTTCCTCACCTCTGTCCGGAGAGAAATTCCAGCGGAAGGTATGGGTGACACATCCTCTTCTTTACAGGTGGCAGCCTGGCAACTCCTGCAGAAAGGCCAGCAGAACCCCACTCACACCGGGCCACCAACAAAGCTGTGGCCCCTCATTCCCTCCCACCAGCACCGCCCCGAGACTGCTGACGGGGCAGAGAATATGGAGTCAGGAACAGCTTCAGGGGCTATTGCTGCCTGGAGCGCTGTTTATATTGACCTCAACCAGGCACACCTGGGGAGGGCTGGGCGGCAGGGTAAGGCTGCCCAGGTCAGCTAATCCACAACACTCAGGCAATCACATTGTTGAAAACGGACCTCGCTAAGGCAGAAGAGAAGCCAAGGAAAAAAAGAACACAATGCCATTTGCACCACCGTAGATGAGTCTAGAGGTAATCACGTGACTTGCAGTAAGTCAGAAAGTGAAAGACACATATCATATCATATCACTTATAGGTGTTACCTAAAAATGGATACCAGGGCAGATATTTCCACCGAGAAGGGCAATCAGAGATTCATTAAACAAACTTATGGTTCACCAATGGAAAGGTGTGAGGATTGGTTTCATTACGATATCGGGGTTAACAGACTTATACAAACACAGGTGACATATATAATCACCAAAGACCTACGGAATACCAAAAGACTACTCAACATTCTGTCATAACGTACATGAGAAAAGGATCCCAGGAAAAACAGACATGTGTATATGTGTAAAAGAACCAACCACATCTTCCACACCTCCAACAATCAAACTTGCTGTAATAAAAAATAAAAATTAAATTAAAAACACGAACAAGAAGTAGGGAGACAAACTTGAGGGGCTTTCTCCTGGCACATTCCATTCTAAATTCCAATCTAGAACACGACTTCCATTGAGGCTCTCTTGCCCTAGTAAGCAGAATTGGTAAGGGAGAACTGCTGCCACCTTGTGGCCGTTTCACACAACAGCAGCTTTAATCCCAGCGCTAATGGTCAGTTGATATTCAAAATCATTGCAGGCCCGTAAATGACACCTGCCCTGAAAACAAATGCTGGGGTCACATATCGACCAAAAATTTCAAAGGACGTCCATATTTCAAAACGACCATTTCAAAAGGCATATTTTATGCACATTAGTTTTCTGCTTCTTTTTCTTTCTTTCCTTTTTGGTTAAAAAAACGGGAATGGAAAAAGGCATCCCTCAGAAGGGGCGAAAAGTTGCAAACGAATCAATGGACAAAGGTTTAATCTCCAATATATATAAACAGCTCATGCAGCTTAATATTAAAAAAAACAAACAACCCAATACAAAAATGGGCAGAAGATCTAAAGATACGTTTCTTCAAAGAAGACACAGAGATGGCCAAGACGCACATGAAAAGCTGCTCAACAGCACTAATTATTAGAGAAATGCAAATCAAAACTACAATGAGGTATCACCTCACACTGTTAGAATCGGCATCATCAGAAAATCTACAGACAACAAATTCTGGGGAGGGTGTGGACAAAAGGAGCCCTCTTCCACTATTGGTGGGAATGTAAATTGATACAGTCACTATGGAGAACAGTATGGAGTTTCGTTAAAAAAAAAAACTAGAAATAGAATTACCATCTGATCCAGCAATCCCACTTCTGGGCATATACCCAAAGAACACCATAAATCAAAAAGGCACATTCACCACAATGTTCATTGCAGCACTATTTACAATAGCCAGGTAATGGAAGCAACCTAAATGCCCACAGACAGATGAATGGATAAAGATGTGGTACATGTATAAAATGGAATATTACTCAGCCATAAAACGGAATGAAACTGGGTCATTTGTAGAGACATCGATGGATCTAGAGACTGTCATACAGAATGAAGTCAGTCAGAAAGAGGAAAACAAATATTGTATATTAATGCATATATGTGGAACCTAAAAACTGGTACAGATGAACTGGTTTGCAGGGAAGAAAGAGAGACAGAGGTAGAGAACAAACGTATGGACACCAAGTGTGGGAAGCCATGGTGTGGTGGTGGTGGGATGAGTTGGGAGATTGGGATTGACCTGCATACATGTATATGCATAAAATACATAACTAATAATAACCTGCTGTATAAAAAAATAAATAAAATTAAATTTCAAAATTAAAAAAAATAATATTTAAAAATAATACAGAAAAAAGTTCTTCCCTTCACACAGATGTATTTACAGGAATGAATTATTTCCATGCTTATATCTATAAATACATAAAAGAGGAATAAAATCTAACCTGAACCATAAAAGAAAAAAAAAAACCTGAACCCACCAGTTATACAGAGGAAAACCCTATCAGGGCACTTGCTCCAGCGGTAAACAATTCTGAAATGGGTCTGAGGTGGGGAATCATCTCCCATACAGCCAGCAACCCACACCCCACGCAAGGAGCGTCCTCATTGCAAAGCTGGGGGATCGTGCAGAGGCATCTCTGAATAAAGGTGAGCTGAGCCCCAGGCCAGCTGCTGCTGAACTGTTCCCACCCTTCCCAGGTAAAACACCTGAATATGTACAAGGGCTTGAAAGACTAGAGGAAGGGCCATGGAGCCACACCAGCAACAGCACGCAGGCCAACTTGGTGCCTGCAGGCCAGCCAGGGTGGTCCTGCCCCCGGGCGCTCTTCCGGAAGCTTTCCATTGTCCTGCCTGAGATACCCCACCTGTCCCGGCCCCCACTGCTTTTTTCCTTCCTCACCTCTGTCCGGAGAGAAATTCCAGCGGAAGGTATGGGTGACACATCCTCTTCTTTACAGGTGGCAGCCTGGCAACTCCTGCAGAAAGGCCAGCAGAACCCCACTCACACCGGGCCACCAACAAAGCTGTGGCCCCTCATTCCCTCCCACCAGCACCGCCCCGAGACTGCTGACGGGGCAGAGAATATGGAGTCAGGAACAGCTTCAGGGGCTATTGCTGCCTGGAGCGCTGTTTATATTGACCTCAACCAGGCACACCTGGGGAGGGCTGGGCGGCAGGGTAAGGCTGCCCAGGTCAGCTAATCCACAACACTCAGGCAATCACATTGTTGAAAACGGACCTCGCTAAGGCAGAAGAGAAGCCAAGGAAAAAAAGAACACAATGCCATTTGCACCACCGTAGATGAGTCTAGAGGTAATCACGTGACTTGCAGTAAGTCAGAAAGTGAAAGACACATATCATATCATATCACTTATAGGTGTTACCTAAAAATGGATACCAGGGCAGATATTTCCACCGAGAAGGGCAATCAGAGATTCATTAAACAAACTTATGGTTCACCAATGGAAAGGTGTGAGGATTGGTTTCATTACGATATCGGGGTTAACAGACTTATACAAACACAGGTGACATATATAATCACCAAAGACCTACGGAATACCAAAAGACTACTCAACATTCTGTCATAACGTACATGAGAAAAGGATCCCAGGAAAAACAGACATGTGTATATGTGTAAAAGAACCAACCACATCTTCCACACCTCCAACAATCAAACTTGCTGTAATAAAAAATAAAAATTAAATTAAAAACACGAACAAGAAGTAGGGAGACAAACTTGAGGGGCTTTCTCCTGGCACATTCCATTCTAAATTCCAATCTAGAACACGACTTCCATTGAGGCTCTCTTGCCCTAGTAAGCAGAATTGGTAAGGGAGAACTGCTGCCACCTTGTGGCCGTTTCACACAACAGCAGCTTTAATCCCAGCGCTAATGGTCAGTTGATATTCAAAATCATTGCAGGCCCGTAAATGACACCTGCCCTGAAAACAAATGCTGGGGTCACATATCGACCAAAAATTTCAAAGGACGTCCATATTTCAAAACGACCATTTCAAAAGGCATATTTTATGCACATTAGTTTTCTGCTTCTTTTTCTTTCTTTCCTTTTTGGTTAAAAAAACGGGAATGGAAAAAGGCATCCCTCAGAAGGGGCGAAAAGTTGCAAACGAATCAATGGACAAAGGTTTAATCTCCAATATATATAAACAGCTCATGCAGCTTAATATTAAAAAAAACAAACAACCCAATACAAAAATGGGCAGAAGATCTAAAGATACGTTTCTTCAAAGAAGACACAGAGATGGCCAAGACGCACATGAAAAGCTGCTCAACAGCACTAATTATTAGAGAAATGCAAATCAAAACTACAATGAGGTATCACCTCACACTGTTAGAATCGGCATCATCAGAAAATCTACAGACAACAAATTCTGGGGAGGGTGTGGACAAAAGGAGCCCTCTTCCACTATTGGTGGGAATGTAAATTGATACAGTCACTATGGAGAACAGTATGGAGTTTCGTTAAAAAAAAAAACTAGAAATAGAATTACCATCTGATCCAGCAATCCCACTTCTGGGCATATACCCAAAGAACACCATAAATCAAAAAGGCACATTCACCACAATGTTCATTGCAGCACTATTTACAATAGCCAGGTAATGGAAGCAACCTAAATGCCCACAGACAGATGAATGGATAAAGATGTGGTACATGTATAAAATGGAATATTACTCAGCCATAAAACGGAATGAAACTGGGTCATTTGTAGAGACATCGATGGATCTAGAGACTGTCATACAGAATGAAGTCAGTCAGAAAGAGGAAAACAAATATTGTATATTAATGCATATATGTGGAACCTAAAAACTGGTACAGATGAACTGGTTTGCAGGGAAGAAAGAGAGACAGAGGTAGAGAACAAACGTATGGACACCAAGTGTGGGAAGCCATGGTGTGGTGGTGGTGGGATGAGTTGGGAGATTGGGATTGACCTGCATACATGTATATGCATAAAATACATAACTAATAATAACCTGCTGTATAAAAAAATAAATAAAATTAAATTTCAAAATTAAAAAAAATAATATTTAAAAATAATACAGAAAAAAGTTCTTCCCTTCACACAGATGTATTTACAGGAATGAATTATTTCCATGCTTATATCTATAAATACATAAAAGAGGAATAAAATCTAACCTGAACCATAAAAGAAAAAAAAAAACCTGAACCCACCAGTTATACAGAGGAAAACCCTATCAGGGCACTTGCTCCAGCGGTAAACAATTCTGAAATGGGTCTGAGGTGGGGAATCATCTCCCATACAGCCAGCAACCCACACCCCACGCAAGGAGCGTCCTCATTGCAAAGCTGGGGGATCGTGCAGAGGCATCTCTGAATAAAGGTGAGCTGAGCCCCAGGCCAGCTGCTGCTGAACTGTTCCCACCCTTCCCAGGTAAAACACCTGAATATGTACAAGGGCTTGAAAGACTAGAGGAAGGGCCATGGAGCCACACCAGCAACAGCACGCAGGCCAACTTGGTGCCTGCAGGCCAGCCAGGGTGGTCCTGCCCCCGGGCGCTCTTCCGGAAGCTTTCCATTGTCCTGCCTGAGATACCCCACCTGTCCCGGCCCCCACTGCTTTTTTCCTTCCTCACCTCTGTCCGGAGAGAAATTCCAGCGGAAGGTATGGGTGACACATCCTCTTCTTTACAGGTGGCAGCCTGGCAACTCCTGCAGAAAGGCCAGCAGAACCCCACTCACACCGGGCCACCAACAAAGCTGTGGCCCCTCATTCCCTCCCACCAGCACCGCCCCGAGACTGCTGACGGGGCAGAGAATATGGAGTCAGGAACAGCTTCAGGGGCTATTGCTGCCTGGAGCGCTGTTTATATTGACCTCAACCAGGCACACCTGGGGAGGGCTGGGCGGCAGGGTAAGGCTGCCCAGGTCAGCTAATCCACAACACTCAGGCAATCACATTGTTGAAAACGGACCTCGCTAAGGCAGAAGAGAAGCCAAGGAAAAAAAGAACACAATGCCATTTGCACCACCGTAGATGAGTCTAGAGGTAATCACGTGACTTGCAGTAAGTCAGAAAGTGAAAGACACATATCATATCATATCACTTATAGGTGTTACCTAAAAATGGATACCAGGGCAGATATTTCCACCGAGAAGGGCAATCAGAGATTCATTAAACAAACTTATGGTTCACCAATGGAAAGGTGTGAGGATTGGTTTCATTACGATATCGGGGTTAACAGACTTATACAAACACAGGTGACATATATAATCACCAAAGACCTACGGAATACCAAAAGACTACTCAACATTCTGTCATAACGTACATGAGAAAAGGATCCCAGGAAAAACAGACATGTGTATATGTGTAAAAGAACCAACCACATCTTCCACACCTCCAACAATCAAACTTGCTGTAATAAAAAATAAAAATTAAATTAAAAACACGAACAAGAAGTAGGGAGACAAACTTGAGGGGCTTTCTCCTGGCACATTCCATTCTAAATTCCAATCTAGAACACGACTTCCATTGAGGCTCTCTTGCCCTAGTAACCAGAATTGGTAAGGGAGAACTGCTGCCACCTTGTGGCCGTTTCACACAACAGCAGCTTTAATCCCAGCGCTAATGGTCAGTTGATATTCAAAATCATTGCAGGCCCGTAAATGACACCTGCCCTGAAAACAAATGCTGGGGTCACATATCGACCAAAAATTTCAAAGGACGTCCATATTTCAAAACGACCATTTCAAAAGGCATATTTTATGCACATTAGTTTTCTGCTTCTTTTTCTTTCTTTCCTTTTTGGTTAAAAAAACGGGAATGGAAAAAGGCATCCCTCAGAAGGGGCGAAAAGTTGCAAACGAATCAATGGACAAAGGTTTAATCTCCAATATATATAAACAGCTCATGCAGCTTAATATTAAAAAAAACAAACAACCCAATACAAAAATGGGCAGAAGATCTAAAGATACGTTTCTTCAAAGAAGACACAGAGATGGCCAAGACGCACATGAAAAGCTGCTCAACAGCACTAATTATTAGAGAAATGCAAATCAAAACTACAATGAGGTATCACCTCACACTGTTAGAATCGGCATCATCAGAAAATCTACAGACAACAAATTCTGGGGAGGGTGTGGACAAAAGGAGCCCTCTTCCACTATTGGTGGGAATGTAAATTGATACAGTCACTATGGAGAACAGTATGGAGTTTCGTTAAAAAAAAAACTAGAAATAGAATTACCATCTGATCCAGCAATCCCACTTCTGGGCATATACCCAAAGAACACCATAAATCAAAAAGGCACATTCACCACAATGTTCATTGCAGCACTATTTACAATAGCCAGGTAATGGAAGCAACCTAAATGCCCACAGACAGATGAATGGATAAAGATGTGGTACATGTATAAAATGGAATATTACTCAGCCATAAAACGGAATGAAACTGGGTCATTTGTAGAGACATCGATGGATCTAGAGACTGTCATACAGAATGAAGTCAGTCAGAAAGAGGAAAACAAATATTGTATATTAATGCATATATGTGGAACCTAAAAACTGGTACAGATGAACTGGTTTGCAGGGAAGAAAGAGAGACAGAGGTAGAGAACAAACGTATGGACACCAAGTGTGGGAAGCCATGGTGTGGTGGTGGTGGGATGAGTTGGGAGATTGGGATTGACCTGCATACATGTATATGCATAAAATACATAACTAATAATAACCTGCTGTATAAAAAAATAAATAAAATTAAATTTCAAAATTAAAAAAAATAATATTTAAAAATAATACAGAAAAAAGTTCTTCCCTTCACACAGATGTATTTACAGGAATGAATTATTTCCATGCTTATATCTATAAATACATAAAAGAGGAATAAAATCTAACTTGAACCATAAAAGAAAAAAAAAAAACCTGAACCCACCAGTTATACAGAGGAAAACCCTATCAGGGCACTTGCTCCAGCGGTAAACAATTCTGAAATGGGTCTGAGGTGGGGAATCATCTCCCATACAGCCAGCAACCCACACCCCACGCAAGGAGCGTCCTCATTGCAAAGCTGGGGGATCGTGCAGAGGCATCTCTGAATAAAGGTGAGCTGAGCCCCAGGCCAGCTGCTGCTGAACTGTTCCCACCCTTCCCAGGTAAAACACCTGAATATGTACAAGGGCTTGAAAGACTAGAGGAAGGGCCATGGAGCCACACCAGCAACAGCACGCAGGCCAACTTGGTGCCTGCAGGCCAGCCAGGGTGGTCCTGCCCCCGGGCGCTCTTCCGGAAGCTTTCCATTGTCCTGCCTGAGATACCCCACCTGTCCCGGCCCCCACTGCTTTTTTCCTTCCTCACCTCTGTCCGGAGAGAAATTCCAGCGGAAGGTATGGGTGACACATCCTCTTCTTTACAGGTGGCAGCCTGGCAACTCCTGCAGAAAGGCCAGCAGAACCCCACTCACACCGGGCCACCAACAAAGCTGTGGCCCCTCATTCCCTCCCACCAGCACCGCCCCGAGACTGCTGACGGGGCAGAGAATATGGAGTCAGGAACAGCTTCAGGGGCTATTGCTGCCTGGAGCGCTGTTTATATTGACCTCAACCAGGCACACCTGGGGAGGGCTGGGCGGCAGGGTAAGGCTGCCCAGGTCAGCTAATCCACAACACTCAGGCAATCACATTGTTGAAAACGGACCTCGCTAAGGCAGAAGAGAAGCCAAGGAAAAAAAGAACACAATGCCATTTGCACCACCGTAGATGAGTCTAGAGGTAATCACGTGACTTGCAGTAAGTCAGAAAGTGAAAGACACATATCATATCATATCACTTATAGGTGTTACCTAAAAATGGATACCAGGGCAGATATTTCCACCGAGAAGGGCAATCAGAGATTCATTAAACAAACTTATGGTTCACCAATGGAAAGGTGTGAGGATTGGTTTCATTACGATATCGGGGTTAACAGACTTATAGAAACACAGGTGACATATATAATCACCAAAGACCTACGGAATACCAAAAGACTACTCAACATTCTGTCATAACGTACATGAGAAAAGGATCCCAGGAAAAACAGACATGTGTATATGTGTAAAAGAACCAACCACATCTTCCACACCTCCAACAATCAAACTTGCTGTAATAAAAAATAAAAATTAAATTAAAAACACGAACAAGAAGTAGGGAGACAAACTTGAGGGGCTTTCTCCTGGCACATTCCATTCTAAATTCCAATCTAGAACACGACTTCCATTGAGGCTCTCTTGCCCTAGTAACCAGAATTGGTAAGGGAGAACTGCTGCCACCTTGTGGCCGTTTCACACAACAGCAGCTTTAATCCCAGCGCTAATGGTCAGTTGATATTCAAAATCATTGCAGGCCCGTAAATGACACCTGCCCTGAAAACAAATGCTGGGGTCACATATCGACCAAAAATTTCAAAGGACGTCCATATTTCAAAACGACCATTTCAAAAGGCATATTTTATGCACATTAGTTTTCTGCTTCTTTTTCTTTCTTTCCTTTTTGGTTAAAAAAACGGGAATGGAAAAAGGCATCCCTCAGAAGGGGCGAAAAGTTGCAAACGAATCAATGGACAAAGGTTTAATCTCCAATATATATAAACAGCTCATGCAGCTTAATATTAAAAAAAACAAACAACCCAATACAAAAATGGGCAGAAGATCTAAAGATACGTTTCTTCAAAGAAGACACAGAGATGGCCAAGACGCACATGAAAAGCTGCTCAACAGCACTAATTATTAGAGAAATGCAAATCAAAACTACAATGAGGTATCACCTCACACTGTTAGAATCGGCATCATCAGAAAATCTACAGACAACAAATTCTGGGGAGGGTGTGGACAAAAGGAGCCCTCTTCCACTATTGGTGGGAATGTAAATTGATACAGTCACTATGGAGAACAGTATGGAGTTTCGTTAAAAAAAAAAACTAGAAATAGAATTACCATCTGATCCAGCAATCCCACTTCTGGGCATATACCCAAAGAACACCATAAATCAAAAAGGCACATTCACCACAATGTTCATTGCAGCACTATTTACAATAGCCAGGTAATGGAAGCAACCTAAATGCCCACAGACAGATGAATGGATAAAGATGTGGTACATGTATAAAATGGAATATTACTCAGCCATAAAACGGAATGAAACTGGGTCATTTGTAGAGACATCGATGGATCTAGAGACTGTCATACAGAATGAAGTCAGTCAGAAAGAGGAAAACAAATATTGTATATTAATGCATATATGTGGAACCTAAAAACTGGTACAGATGAACTGGTTTGCAGGGAAGAAATAGAGACAGAGGTAGAGAACAAACGTATGGACACCAAGTGTGGGAAGCCATGGTGTGGTGGTGGTGGGATGAGTTGGGAGATTGGGATTGACCTGCATACATGTATATGCATAAAATACATAACTAATAATAACCTGCTGTATAAAAAAATAAATAAAATTAAATTTCAAAATTAAAAAAAATAATATTTAAAAATAATACAGAAAAAAGTTCTTCCCTTCACACAGATGTATTTACAGGAATGAATTATTTCCATGCTTATATCTATAAATACATAAAAGAGGAATAAAATCTAACTTGAACCATAAAAGAAAAAAAAAAACCTGAACCCACCAGTTATACAGAGGAAAACCCTATCAGGGCACTTGCTCCAGCGGTAAACAATTCTGAAATGGGTCTGAGGTGGGGAATCATCTCCCATACAGCCAGCAACCCACACCCCACGCAAGGAGCGTCCTCATTGCAAAGCTGGGGGATCGTGCAGAGGCATCTCTGAATAAAGGTGAGCTGAGCCCCAGGCCAGCTGCTGCTGAACTGTTCCCACCCTTCCCAGGTAAAACACCTGAATATGTACAAGGGCTTGAAAGACTAGAGGAAGGGCCATGGAGCCACACCAGCAACAGCACGCAGGCCAACTTGGTGCCTGCAGGCCAGCCAGGGTGGTCCTGCCCCCGGGCGCTCTTCGGGAAGCTTTCCATTGTCCTGCCTGAGATACCCCACCTGTCCCGGCCCCCACTGCTTTTTTCCTTCCTCACCTCTGTCCGGAGAGAAATTCCAGCGGAAGGTATGGGTGACACATCCTCTTCTTTACAGGTGGCAGCCTGGCAACTCCTGCAGAAAGGCCAGCAGAACCCCACTCACACCGGGCCACCAACAAAGCTGTGGCCCCTCATTCCCTCCCACCAGCACCGCCCCGAGACTGCTGACGGGGCA
The DNA here is from genome assembly GCF_964165515.1 of Mesoplodon bidens. NCBI lineage: Eukaryota > Metazoa > Chordata > Mammalia > Artiodactyla > Ziphiidae > Mesoplodon > Mesoplodon bidens. The sequence goes on along the minus strand of NW_027672434.1, from coordinate 179,232 downwards.
GAGAATATGGAGTCAGGAACAGCTTCAGGGGCTATTGCTGCCTGGAGCGCTGTTTATATTGACCTCAACCAGGCACACCTGGGGAGGGCTGGGCGGCAGGGTAAGGCTGCCCAGGTCAGCTAATCCACAACACTCAGGCAATCACATTGTTGAAAACGGACCTCGCTAAGGCAGAAGAGAAGCCAAGGAAAAAAAGAACACAATGCCATTTGCACCACCGTAGATGAGTCTAGAGGTAATCACGTGACTTGCAGTAAGTCAGAAAGTGAAAGACACATATCATATCATATCACTTATAGGTGTTACCTAAAAATGGATACCAGGGCAGATATTTCCACCGAGAAGGGCAATCAGAGATTCATTAAACAAACTTATGGTTCACCAATGGAAAGGTGTGAGGATTGGTTTCATTACGATATCGGGGTTAACAGACTTATACAAACACAGGTGACATATATAATCACCAAAGACCTACGGAATACCAAAAGACTACTCAACATTCTGTCATAACGTACATGAGAAAAGGATCCCAGGAAAAACAGACATGTGTATATGTGTAAAAGAACCAACCACATCTTCCACACCTCCAACAATCAAACTTGCTGTAATAAAAAATAAAAATTAAATTAAAAACACGAACAAGAAGTAGGGAGACAAACTTGAGGGGCTTTCTCCTGGCACATTCCATTCTAAATTCCAATCTAGAACACGACTTCCATTGAGGCTCTCTTGCCCTAGTAACCAGAATTGGTAAGGGAGAACTGCTGCCACCTTGTGGCCGTTTCACACAACAGCAGCTTTAATCCCAGCGCTAATGGTCAGTTGATATTCAAAATCATTGCAGGCCCGTAAATGACACCTGCCCTGAAAACAAATGCTGGGGTCACATATCGACCAAAAATTTCAAAGGACGTCCATATTTCAAAACGACCATTTCAAAAGGCATATTTTATGCACATTAGTTTTCTGCTTCTTTTTCTTTCTTTCCTTTTTGGTTAAAAAAACGGGAATGGAAAAAGGCATCCCTCAGAAGGGGCGAAAAGTTGCAAACGAATCAACGGACAAAGGTTTAATCTCCAATATATATAAACAGCTCATGCAGCTTAATATTAAAAAAAACAAACAACCCAATACAAAAATGGGCAGAAGATCTAAAGATACGTTTCTTCAAAGAAGACACAGAGATGGCCAAGACGCACATGAAAAGCTGCTCAACAGCACTAATTATTAGAGAAATGCAAATCAAAACTACAATGAGGTATCACCTCACACTGTTAGAATCGGCATCATCAGAAAATCTACAGACAACAAATTCTGGGGAGGGTGTGGACAAAAGGAGCCCTCTTCCACTATTGGTGGGAATGTAAATTGATACAGTCACTATGGAGAACAGTATGGAGTTTCGTTAAAAAAAAAAACTAGAAATAGAATTACCATCTGATCCAGCAATCCCACTTCTGGGCATATACCCAAAGAACACCATAAATCAAAAAGGCACATTCACCACAATGTTCATTGCAGCACTATTTACAATAGCCAGGTAATGGAAGCAACCTAAATGCCCACAGACAGATGAATGGATAAAGATGTGGTACATGTATAAAATGGAATATTACTCAGCCATAAAACGGAATGAAACTGGGTCATTTGTAGAGACATCGATGGATCTAGAGACTGTCATACAGAATGAAGTCAGTCAGAAAGAGGAAAACAAATATTGTATATTAATGCATATATGTGGAACCTAAAAACTGGTACAGATGAACTGGTTTGCAGGGAAGAAATAGAGACAGAGGTAGAGAACAAACGTATGGACACCAAGTGTGGGAAGCCATGGTGTGGTGGTGGTGGGATGAGTTGGGAGATTGGGATTGACCTGCATACATGTATATGCATAAAATACATAACTAATAATAACCTGCTGTATAAAAAAATAAATAAAATTAAATTTCAAAATTAAAAAAAATAATATTTAAAAATAATACAGAAAAAAGTTCTTCCCTTCACACAGATGTATTTACAGGAATGAATTATTTCCATGCTTATATCTATAAATACATAAAAGAGGAATAAAATCTAACTTGAACCATAAAAGAAAAAAAAAAACCTGAACCCACCAGTTATACAGAGGAAAACCCTATCAGGGCACTTGCTCCAGCGGTAAACAATTCTGAAATGGGTCTGAGGTGGGGAATCATCTCCCATACAGCCAGCAACCCACACCCCACGCAAGGAGCGTCCTCATTGCAAAGCTGGGGGATCGTGCAGAGGCATCTCTGAATAAAGGTGAGCTGAGCCCCAGGCCAGCTGCTGCTGAACTGTTCCCACCCTTCCCAGGTAAAACACCTGAATATGTACAAGGGCTTGAAAGACTAGAGGAAGGGCCATGGAGCCACACCAGCAACAGCACGCAGGCCAACTTGGTGCCTGCAGGCCAGCCAGGGTGGTCCTGCCCCCGGGCGCTCTTCCGGAAGCTTTCCATTGTCCTGCCTGAGATACCCCACCTGTCCCGGCCCCCACTGCTTTTTTCCTTCCTCACCTCTGTCCGGAGAGAAATTCCAGCGGAAGGTATGGGTGACACATCCTCTTCTTTACAGGTGGCAGCCTGGCAACTCCTGCAGAAAGGCCAGCAGAACCCCACTCACACCGGGCCACCAACAAAGCTGTGGCCCCTCATTCCCTCCCACCAGCACCGCCCCGAGACTGCTGACGGGGCAGAGAATATGGAGTCAGGAACAGCTTCAGGGGCTATTGCTGCCTGGAGCGCTGTTTATATTGACCTCAACCAGGCACACCTGGGGAGGGCTGGGCGGCAGGGTAAGGCTGCCCAGGTCAGCTAATCCACAACACTCAGGCAATCACATTGTTGAAAACGGACCTCGCTAAGGCAGAAGAGAAGCCAAGGAAAAAAAGAACACAATGCCATTTGCACCACCGTAGATGAGTCTAGAGGTAATCACGTGACTTGCAGTAAGTCAGAAAGTGAAAGACACATATCATATCATATCACTTATAGGTGTTACCTAAAAATGGATACCAGGGCAGATATTTCCACCGAGAAGGGCAATCAGAGATTCATTAAACAAACTTATGGTTCACCAATGGAAAGGTGTGAGGATTGGTTTCATTACGATATCGGGGTTAACAGACTTATACAAACACAGGTGACATATATAATCACCAAAGACCTACGGAATACCAAAAGACTACTCAACATTCTGTCATAACGTACATGAGAAAAGGATCCCAGGAAAAACAGACATGTGTATATGTGTAAAAGAACCAACCACATCTTCCACACCTCCAACAATCAAACTTGCTGTAATAAAAAATAAAAATTAAATTAAAAACACGAACAAGAAGTAGGGAGACAAACTTGAGGGGCTTTCTCCTGGCACATTCCATTCTAAATTCCAATCTAGAACACGACTTCCATTGAGGCTCTCTTGCCCTAGTAACCAGAATTGGTAAGGGAGAACTGCTGCCACCTTGTGGCCGTTTCACACAACAGCAGCTTTAATCCCAGCGCTAATGGTCAGTTGATATTCAAAATCATTGCAGGCCCGTAAATGACACCTGCCCTGAAAACAAATGCTGGGGTCACATATCGACCAAAAATTTCAAAGGACGTCCATATTTCAAAACGACCATTTCAAAAGGCATATTTTATGCACATTAGTTTTCTGCTTCTTTTTCTTTCTTTCCTTTTTGGTTAAAAAAACGGGAATGGAAAAAGGCATCCCTCAGAAGGGGCGAAAAGTTGCAAACGAATCAATGGACAAAGGTTTAATCTCCAATATATATAAACAGCTCATGCAGCTTAATATTAAAAAAAACAAACAACCCAATACAAAAATGGGCAGAAGATCTAAAGATACGTTTCTTCAAAGAAGACACAGAGATGGCCAAGACGCACATGAAAAGCTGCTCAACAGCACTAATTATTAGAGAAATGCAAATCAAAACTACAATGAGGTATCACCTCACACTGTTAGAATCGGCATCATCAGAAAATCTACAGACAACAAATTCTGGGGAGGGTGTGGACAAAAGGAGCCCTCTTCCACTATTGGTGGGAATGTAAATTGATACAGTCACTATGGAGAACAGTATGGAGTTTCGTTAAAAAAAAAACTAGAAATAGAATTACCATCTGATCCAGCAATCCCACTTCTGGGCATATACCCAAAGAACACCATAAATCAAAAAGGCACATTCACCACAATGTTCATTGCAGCACTATTTACAATAGCCAGGTAATGGAAGCAACCTAAATGCCCACAGACAGATGAATGGATAAAGATGTGGTACATGTATAAAATGGAATATTACTCAGCCATAAAACGGAATGAAACTGGGTCATTTGTAGAGACATCGATGGATCTAGAGACTGTCATACAGAATGAAGTCAGTCAGAAAGAGGAAAACAAATATTGTATATTAATGCATATATGTGGAACCTAAAAACTGGTACAGATGAACTGGTTTGCAGGGAAGAAAGAGAGACAGAGGTAGAGAACAAACGTATGGACACCAAGTGTGGGAAGCCATGGTGTGGTGGTGGTGGGATGAGTTGGGAGATTGGGATTGACCTGCATACATGTATATGCATAAAATACATAACTAATAATAACCTGCTGTATAAAAAAATAAATAAAATTAAATTTCAAAATTAAAAAAAATAATATTTAAAAATAATACAGAAAAAAGTTCTTCCCTTCACACAGATGTATTTACAGGAATGAATTATTTCCATGCTTATATCTATAAATACATAAAAGAGGAATAAAATCTAACCTGAACCATAAAAGAAAAAAAAAAACCTGAACCCACCAGTTATACAGAGGAAAACCCTATCAGGGCACTTGCTCCAGCGGTAAACAATTCTGAAATGGGTCTGAGGTGGGGAATCATCTCCCATACAGCCAGCAACCCACACCCCACGCAAGGAGCGTCCTCATTGCAAAGCTGGGGGATCGTGCAGAGGCATCTCTGAATAAAGGTGAGCTGAGCCCCAGGCCAGCTGCTGCTGAACTGTTCCCACCCTTCCCAGGTAAAACACCTGAATATGTACAAGGGCTTGAAAGACTAGAGGAAGGGCCATGGAGCCACACCAGCAACAGCACGCAGGCCAACTTGGTGCCTGCAGGCCAGCCAGGGTGGTCCTGCCCCCGGGCGCTCTTCCGGAAGCTTTCCATTGTCCTGCCTGAGATACCCCACCTGTCCCGGCCCCCACTGCTTTTTTCCTTCCTCACCTCTGTCCGGAGAGAAATTCCAGCGGAAGGTATGGGTGACACATCCTCTTCTTTACAGGTGGCAGCCTGGCAACTCCTGCAGAAAGGCCAGCAGAACCCCACTCACACCGGGCCACCAACAAAGCTGTGGCCCCTCATTCCCTCCCACCAGCACCGCCCCGAGACTGCTGACGGGGCAGAGAATATGGAGTCAGGAACAGCTTCAGGGGCTATTGCTGCCTGGAGCGCTGTTTATATTGACCTCAACCAGGCACACCTGGGGAGGGCTGGGCGGCAGGGTAAGGCTGCCCAGGTCAGCTAATCCACAACACTCAGGCAATCACATTGTTGAAAACGGACCTCGCTAAGGCAGAAGAGAAGCCAAGGAAAAAAAGAACACAATGCCATTTGCACCACCGTAGATGAGTCTAGAGGTAATCACGTGACTTGCAGTAAGTCAGAAAGTGAAAGACACATATCATATCATATCACTTATAGGTGTTACCTAAAAATGGATACCAGGGCAGATATTTCCACCGAGAAGGGCAATCAGAGATTCATTAAACAAACTTATGGTTCACCAATGGAAAGGTGTGAGGATTGGTTTCATTACGATATCGGGGTTAACAGACTTATACAAACACAGGTGACATATATAATCACCAAAGACCTACGGAATACCAAAAGACTACTCAACATTCTGTCATAACGTACATGAGAAAAGGATCCCAGGAAAAACAGACATGTGTATATGTGTAAAAGAACCAACCACATCTTCCACACCTCCAACAATCAAACTTGCTGTAATAAAAAATAAAAATTAAATTAAAAACACGAACAAGAAGTAGGGAGACAAACTTGAGGGGCTTTCTCCTGGCACATTCCATTCTAAATTCCAATCTAGAACACGACTTCCATTGAGGCTCTCTTGCCCTAGTAAGCAGAATTGGTAAGGGAGAACTGCTGCCACCTTGTGGCCGTTTCACACAACAGCAGCTTTAATCCCAGCGCTAATGGTCAGTTGATATTCAAAATCATTGCAGGCCCGTAAATGACACCTGCCCTGAAAACAAATGCTGGGGTCACATATCGACCAAAAATTTCAAAGGACGTCCATATTTCAAAACGACCATTTCAAAAGGCATATTTTATGCACATTAGTTTTCTGCTTCTTTTTCTTTCTTTCCTTTTTGGTTAAAAAAACGGGAATGGAAAAAGGCATCCCTCAGAAGGGGCGAAAAGTTGCAAACGAATCAATGGACAAAGGTTTAATCTCCAATATATATAAACAGCTCATGCAGCTTAATATTAAAAAAAACAAACAACCCAATACAAAAATGGGCAGAAGATCTAAAGATACGTTTCTTCAAAGAAGACACAGAGATGGCCAAGACGCACATGAAAAGCTGCTCAACAGCACTAATTATTAGAGAAATGCAAATCAAAACTACAATGAGGTATCACCTCACACTGTTAGAATCGGCATCATCAGAAAATCTACAGACAACAAATTCTGGGGAGGGTGTGGACAAAAGGAGCCCTCTTCCACTATTGGTGGGAATGTAAATTGATACAGTCACTATGGAGAACAGTATGGAGTTTCGTTAAAAAAAAAACTAGAAATAGAATTACCATCTGATCCAGCAATCCCACTTCTGGGCATATACCCAAAGAACACCATAAATCAAAAAGGCACATTCACCACAATGTTCATTGCAGCACTATTTACAATAGCCAGGTAATGGAAGCAACCTAAATGCCCACAGACAGATGAATGGATAAAGATGTGGTACATGTATAAAATGGAATATTACTCAGCCATAAAACGGAATGAAACTGGGTCATTTGTAGAGACATCGATGGATCTAGAGACTGTCATACAGAATGAAGTCAGTCAGAAAGAGGAAAACAAATATTGTATATTAATGCATATATGTGGAACCTAAAAACTGGTACAGATGAACTGGTTTGCAGGGAAGAAAGAGAGACAGAGGTAGAGAACAAACGTATGGACACCAAGTGTGGGAAGCCATGGTGTGGTGGTGGTGGGATGAGTTGGGAGATTGGGATTGACCTGCATACATGTATATGCATAAAATACATAACTAATAATAACCTGCTGTATAAAAAAATAAATAAAATTAAATTTCAAAATTAAAAAAAATAATATTTAAAAATAATACAGAAAAAAGTTCTTCCCTTCACACAGATGTATTTACAGGAATGAATTATTTCCATGCTTATATCTATAAATACATAAAAGAGGAATAAAATCTAACCTGAACCATAAAAGAAAAAAAAAAACCTGAACCCACCAGTTATACAGAGGAAAACCCTATCAGGGCACTTGCTCCAGCGGTAAACAATTCTGAAATGGGTCTGAGGTGGGGAATCATCTCCCATACAGCCAGCAACCCACACCCCACGCAAGGAGCGTCCTCATTGCAAAGCTGGGGGATCGTGCAGAGGCATCTCTGAATAAAGGTGAGCTGAGCCCCAGGCCAGCTGCTGCTGAACTGTTCCCACCCTTCCCAGGTAAAACACCTGAATATGTACAAGGGCTTGAAAGACTAGAGGAAGGGCCATGGAGCCACACCAGCAACAGCACGCAGGCCAACTTGGTGCCTGCAGGCCAGCCAGGGTGGTCCTGCCCCCGGGCGCTCTTCGGGAAGCTTTCCATTGTCCTGCCTGAGATACCCCACCTGTCCCGGCCCCCACTGCTTTTTTCCTTCCTCACCTCTGTCCGGAGAGAAATTCCAGCGGAAGGTATGGGTGACACATCCTCTTCTTTACAGGTGGCAGCCTGGCAACTCCTGCAGAAAGGCCAGCAGAACCCCACTCACACCGGGCCACCAACAAAGCTGTGGCCCCTCATTCCCTCCCACCAGCACCGCCCCGAGACTGCTGACGGGGCAGAGAATATGGAGTCAGGAACAGCTTCAGGGGCTATTGCTGCCTGGAGCGCTGTTTATATTGACCTCAACCAGGCACACCTGGGGAGGGCTGGGCGGCAGGGTAAGGCTGCCCAGGTCAGCTAATCCACAACACTCAGGCAATCACATTGTTGAAAACGGACCTCGCTAAGGCAGAAGAGAAGCCAAGGAAAAAAAGAACACAATGCCATTTGCACCACCGTAGATGAGTCTAGAGGTAATCACGTGACTTGCAGTAAGTCAGAAAGTGAAAGACACATATCATATCATATCACTTATAGGTGTTACCTAAAAATGGATACCAGGGCAGATATTTCCACCGAGAAGGGCAATCAGAGATTCATTAAACAAACTTATGGTTCACCAATGGAAAGGTGTGAGGATTGGTTTCATTACGATATCGGGGTTAACAGACTTATACAAACACAGGTGACATATATAATCACCAAAGACCTACGGAATACCAAAAGACTACTCAACATTCTGTCATAACGTACATGAGAAAAGGATCCCAGGAAAAACAGACATGTGTATATGTGTAAAAGAACCAACCACATCTTCCACACCTCCAACAATCAAACTTGCTGTAATAAAAAATAAAAATTAAATTAAAAACACGAACAAGAAGTAGGGAGACAAACTTGAGGGGCTTTCTCCTGGCACATTCCATTCTAAATTCCAATCTAGAACACGACTTCCATTGAGGCTCTCTTGCCCTAGTAAGCAGAATTGGTAAGGGAGAACTGCTGCCACCTTGTGGCCGTTTCACACAACAGCAGCTTTAATCCCAGCGCTAATGGTCAGTTGATATTCAAAATCATTGCAGGCCCGTAAATGACACCTGCCCTGAAAACAAATGCTGGGGTCACATATCGACCAAAAATTTCAAAGGACGTCCATATTTCAAAACGACCATTTCAAAAGGCATATTTTATGCACATTAGTTTTCTGCTTCTTTTTCTTTCTTTCCTTTTTGGTTAAAAAAACGGGAATGGAAAAAGGCATCCCTCAGAAGGGGCGAAAAGTTGCAAACGAATCAATGGACAAAGGTTTAATCTCCAATATATATAAACAGCTCATGCAGCTTAATATTAAAAAAAACAAACAACCCAATACAAAAATGGGCAGAAGATCTAAAGATACGTTTCTTCAAAGAAGACACAGAGATGGCCAAGACGCACATGAAAAGCTGCTCAACAGCACTAATTATTAGAGAAATGCAAATCAAAACTACAATGAGGTATCACCTCACACTGTTAGAATCGGCATCATCAGAAAATCTACAGACAACAAATTCTGGGGAGGGTGTGGACAAAAGGAGCCCTCTTCCACTATTGGTGGGAATGTAAATTGATACAGTCACTATGGAGAACAGTATGGAGTTTCGTTAAAAAAAAAACTAGAAATAGAATTACCATCTGATCCAGCAATCCCACTTCTGGGCATATACCCAAAGAACACCATAAATCAAAAAGGCACATTCACCACAATGTTCATTGCAGCACTATTTACAATAGCCAGGTAATGGAAGCAACCTAAATGCCCACAGACAGATGAATGGATAAAGATGTGGTACATGTATAAAATGGAATATTACTCAGCCATAAAACGGAATGAAACTGGGTCATTTGTAGAGACATCGATGGATCTAGAGACTGTCATACAGAATGAAGTCAGTCAGAAAGAGGAAAACAAATATTGTATATTAATGCATATATGTGGAACCTAAAAACTGGTACAGATGAACTGGTTTGCAGGGAAGAAAGAGAGACAGAGGTAGAGAACAAACGTATGGACACCAAGTGTGGGAAGCCATGGTGTGGTGGTGGTGGGATGAGTTGGGAGATTGGGATTGACCTGCATACATGTATATGCATAAAATACATAACTAATAATAACCTGCTGTATAAAAAAATAAATAAAATTAAATTTCAAAATTAAAAAAAATAATATTTAAAAATAATACAGAAAAAAGTTCTTCCCTTCACACAGATGTATTTACAGGAATGAATTATTTCCATGCTTATATCTATAAATACATAAAAGAGGAATAAAATCTAACTTGAACCATAAAAGAAAAAAAAAAACCTGAACCCACCAGTTATACAGAGGAAAACCCTATCAGGGCACTTGCTCCAGCGGTAAACAATTCTGAAATGGGTCTGAGGTGGGGAATCATCTCCCATACAGCCAGCAACCCACACCCCACGCAAGGAGCGTCCTCATTGCAAAGCTGGGGGATCGTGCAGAGGCATCTCTGAATAAAGGTGAGCTGAGCCCCAGGCCAGCTGCTGCTGAACTGTTCCCACCCTTCCCAGGTAAAACACCTGAATATGTACAAGGGCTTGAAAGACTAGAGGAAGGGCCATGGAGCCACACCAGCAACAGCACGCAGGCCAACTTGGTGCCTGCAGGCCAGCCAGGGTGGTCCTGCCCCCGGGCGCTCTTCGGGAAGCTTTCCATTGTCCTGCCTGAGATACCCCACCTGTCCCGGCCCCCACTGCTTTTTTCCTTCCTCACCTCTGTCCGGAGAGAAATTCCAGCGGAAGGTATGGGTGACACATCCTCTTCTTTACAGGTGGCAGCCTGGCAACTCCTGCAGAAAGGCCAGCAGAACCCCACTCACACCGGGCCACCAACAAAGCTGTGGCCCCTCATTCCCTCCCACCAGCACCGCCCCGAGACTGCTGACGGGGCAGAGAATATGGAGTCAGGAACAGCTTCAGGGGCTATTGCTGCCTGGAGCGCTGTTTATATTGACCTCAACCAGGCACACCTGGGGAGGGCTGGGCGGCAGGGTAAGGCTGCCCAGGTCAGCTAATCCACAACACTCAGGCAATCACATTGTTGAAAACGGACCTCGCTAAGGCAGAAGAGAAGCCAAGGAAAAAAAGAACACAATGCCATTTGCACCACCGTAGATGAGTCTAGAGGTAATCACGTGACTTGCAGTAAGTCAGAAAGTGAAAGACACATATCATATCATATCACTTATAGGTGTTACCTAAAAATGGATACCAGGGCAGATATTTCCACCGAGAAGGGCAATCAGAGATTCATTAAACAAACTTATGGTTCACCAATGGAAAGGTGTGAGGATTGGTTTCATTACGATATCGGGGTTAACAGACTTATAGAAACACAGGTGACATATATAATCACCAAAGACCTACGGAATACCAAAAGACTACTCAACATTCTGTCATAACGTACATGAGAAAAGGATCCCAGGAAAAACAGACATGTGTATATGTGTAAAAGAACCAACCACATCTTCCACACCTCCAACAATCAAACTTGCTGTAATAAAAAATAAAAATTAAATTAAAAACACGAACAAGAAGTAGGGAGACAAACTTGAGGGGCTTTCTCCTGGCACATTCCATTCTAAATTCCAATCTAGAACACGACTTCCATTGAGGCTCTCTTGCCCTAGTAACCAGAATTGGTAAGGGAGAACTGCTGCCACCTTGTGGCCGTTTCACACAACAGCAGCTTTAATCCCAGCGCTAATGGTCAGTTGATATTCAAAATCATTGCAGGCCCGTAAATGACACCTGCCCTGAAAACAAATGCTGGGGTCACATATCGACCAAAAATTTCAAAGGACGTCCATATTTCAAAACGACCATTTCAAAAGGCATATTTTATGCACATTAGTTTTCTGCTTCTTTTTCTTTCTTTCCTTTTTGGTTAAAAAAACGGGAATGGAAAAAGGCATCCCTCAGAAGGGGCGAAAAGTTGCAAACGAATCAATGGACAAAGGTTTAATCTCCAATATATATAAACAGCTCATGCAGCTTAATATTAAAAAAAACAAACAACCCAATACAAAAATGGGCAGAAGATCTAAAGATACGTTTCTTCAAAGAAGACACAGAGATGGCCAAGACGCACATGAAAAGCTGCTCAACAGCACTAATTATTAGAGAAATGCAAATCAAAACTACAATGAGGTATCACCTCACACTGTTAGAATCGGCATCATCAGAAAATCTACAGACAACAAATTCTGGGGAGGGTGTGGACAAAAGGAGCCCTCTTCCACTATTGGTGGGAATGTAAATTGATACAGTCACTATGGAGAACAGTATGGAGTTTCGTTAAAAAAAAAACTAGAAATAGAATTACCATCTGATCCAGCAATCCCACTTCTGGGCATATACCCAAAGAACACCATAAATCAAAAAGGCACATTCACCACAATGTTCATTGCAGCACTATTTACAATAGCCAGGTAATGGAAGCAACCTAAATGCCCACAGACAGATGAATGGATAAAGATGTGGTACATGTATAAAATGGAATATTACTCAGCCATAAAACGGAATGAAACTGGGTCATTTGTAGAGACATCGATGGATCTAGAGACTGTCATACAGAATGAAGTCAGTCAGAAAGAGGAAAACAAATATTGTATATTAATGCATATATGTGGAACCTAAAAACTGGTACAGATGAACTGGTTTGCAGGGAAGAAAGAGAGACAGAGGTAGAGAACAAACGTATGGACACCAAGTGTGGGAAGCCATGGTGTGGTGGTGGTGGGATGAGTTGGGAGATTGGGATTGACCTGCATACATGTATATGCATAAAATACATAACTAATAATAACCTGCTGTATAAAAAAATAAATAAAATTAAATTTCAAAATTAAAAAAAATAATATTTAAAAATAATACAGAAAAAAGTTCTTCCCTTCACACAGATGTATTTACAGGAATGAATTATTTCCATGCTTATATCTATAAATACATAAAAGAGGAATAAAATCTAACTTGAACCATAAAAGAAAAAAAAAAACCTGAACCCACCAGTTATACAGAGGAAAACCCTATCAGGGCACTTGCTCCAGCGGTAAACAATTCTGAAATGGGTCTGAGGTGGGGAATCATCTCCCATACAGCCAGCAACCCACACCCCACGCAAGGAGCGTCCTCATTGCAAAGCTGGGGGATCGTGCAGAGGCATCTCTGAATAAAGGTGAGCTGAGCCCCAGGCCAGCTGCTGCTGAACTGTTCCCACCCTTCCCAGGTAAAACACCTGAATATGTACAAGGGCTTGAAAGACTAGAGGAAGGGCCATGGAGCCACACCAGCAACAGCACGCAGGCCAACTTGGTGCCTGCAGGCCAGCCAGGGTGGTCCTGCCCCCGGGCGCTCTTCGGGAAGCTTTCCATTGTCCTGCCTGAGATACCCCACCTGTCCCGGCCCCCACTGCTTTTTTCCTTCCTCACCTCTGTCCGGAGAGAAATTCCAGCGGAAGGTATGGGTGACACATCCTCTTCTTTACAGGTGGCAGCCTGGCAACTCCTGCAGAAAGGCCAGCAGAACCCCACTCACACCGGGCCACCAACAAAGCTGTGGCCCCTCATTCCCTCCCACCAGCACCGCCCCGAGACTGCTGACGGGGCAGAGAATATGGAGTCAGGAACAGCTTCAGGGGCTATTGCTGCCTGGAGCGCTGTTTATATTGACCTCAACCAGGCACACCTGGGGAGGGCTGGGCGGCAGGGTAAGGCTGCCCAGGTCAGCTAATCCACAACACTCAGGCAATCACATTGTTGAAAACGGACCTCGCTAAGGCAGAAGAGAAGCCAAGGAAAAAAAGAACACAATGCCATTTGCACCACCGTAGATGAGTCTAGAGGTAATCACGTGACTTGCAGTAAGTCAGAAAGTGAAAGACACATATCATATCATATCACTTATAGGTGTTACCTAAAAATGGATACCAGGGCAGATATTTCCACCGAGAAGGGCAATCAGAGATTCATTAAACAAACTTATGGTTCACCAATGGAAAGGTGTGAGGATTGGTTTCATTACGATATCGGGGTTAACAGACTTATAGAAACACAGGTGACATATATAATCACCAAAGACCTACGGAATACCAAAAGACTACTCAACATTCTGTCATAACGTACATGAGAAAAGGATCCCAGGAAAAACAGACATGTGTATATGTGTAAAAGAACCAACCACATCTTCCACACCTCCAACAATCAAACTTGCTGTAATAAAAAATAAAAATTAAATTAAAAACACGAACAAGAAGTAGGGAGACAAACTTGAGGGGCTTTCTCCTGGCACATTCCATTCTAAATTCCAATCTAGAACACGACTTCCATTGAGGCTCTCTTGCCCTAGTAACCAGAATTGGTAAGGGAGAACTGCTGCCACCTTGTGGCCGTTTCACACAACAGCAGCTTTAATCCCAGCGCTAATGGTCAGTTGATATTCAAAATCATTGCAGGCCCGTAAATGACACCTGCCCTGAAAACAAATGCTGGGGTCACATATCGACCAAAAATTTCAAAGGACGTCCATATTTCAAAACGACCATTTCAAAAGGCATATTTTATGCACATTAGTTTTCTGCTTCTTTTTCTTTCTTTCCTTTTTGGTTAAAAAAACGGGAATGGAAAAAGGCATCCCTCAGAAGGGGCGAAAAGTTGCAAACGAATCAATGGACAAAGGTTTAATCTCCAATATATATAAACAGCTCATGCAGCTTAATATTAAAAAAAACAAACAACCCAATACAAAAATGGGCAGAAGATCTAAAGATACGTTTCTTCAAAGAAGACACAGAGATGGCCAAGACGCACATGAAAAGCTGCTCAACAGCACTAATTATTAGAGAAATGCAAATCAAAACTACAATGAGGTATCACCTCACACTGTTAGAATCGGCATCATCAGAAAATCTACAGACAACAAATTCTGGGGAGGGTGTGGACAAAAGGAGCCCTCTTCCACTATTGGTGGGAATGTAAATTGATACAGTCACTATGGAGAACAGTATGGAGTTTCGTTAAAAAAAAAACTAGAAATAGAATTACCATCTGATCCAGCAATCCCACTTCTGGGCATATACCCAAAGAACACCATAAATCAAAAAGGCACATTCACCACAATGTTCATTGCAGCACTATTTACAATAGCCAGGTAATGGAAGCAACCTAAATGCCCACAGACAGATGAATGGATAAAGATGTGGTACATGTATAAAATGGAATATTACTCAGCCATAAAACGGAATGAAACTGGGTCATTTGTAGAGACATCGATGGATCTAGAGACTGTCATACAGAATGAAGTCAGTCAGAAAGAGGAAAACAAATATTGTATATTAATGCATATATGTGGAACCTAAAAACTGGTACAGATGAACTGGTTTGCAGGGAAGAAAGAGAGACAGAGGTAGAGAACAAACGTATGGACACCAAGTGTGGGAAGCCATGGTGTGGTGGTGGTGGGATGAGTTGGGAGATTGGGATTGACCTGCATACATGTATATGCATAAAATACATAACTAATAATAACCTGCTGTATAAAAAAATAAATAAAATTAAATTTCAAAATTAAAAAAAATAATATTTAAAAATAATACAGAAAAAAGTTCTTCCCTTCACACAGATGTATTTACAGGAATGAATTATTTCCATGCTTATATCTATAAATACATAAAAGAGGAATAAAATCTAACTTGAACCATAAAAGAAAAAAAAAAACCTGAACCCACCAGTTATACAGAGGAAAACCCTATCAGGGCACTTGCTCCAGCGGTAAACAATTCTGAAATGGGTCTGAGGTGGGGAATCATCTCCCATACAGCCAGCAACCCACACCCCACGCAAGGAGCGTCCTCATTGCAAAGCTGGGGGATCGTGCAGAGGCATCTCTGAATAAAGGTGAGCTGAGCCCCAGGCCAGCTGCTGCTGAACTGTTCCCACCCTTCCCAGGTAAAACACCTGAATATGTACAAGGGCTTGAAAGACTAGAGGAAGGGCCATGGAGCCACACCAGCAACAGCACGCAGGCCAACTTGGTGCCTGCAGGCCAGCCAGGGTGGTCCTGCCCCCGGGCGCTCTTCCGGAAGCTTTCCATTGTCCTGCCTGAGATACCCCACCTGTCCCGGCCCCCACTGCTTTTTTCCTTCCTCACCTCTGTCCGGAGAGAAATTCCAGCGGAAGGTATGGGTGACACATCCTCTTCTTTACAGGTGGCAGCCTGGCAACTCCTGCAGAAAGGCCAGCAGAACCCCACTCACACCGGGCCACCAACAAAGCTGTGGCCCCTCATTCCCTCCCACCAGCACCGCCCCGAGACTGCTGACGGGGCAGAGAATATGGAGTCAGGAACAGCTTCAGGGGCTATTGCTGCCTGGAGCGCTGTTTATATTGACCTCAACCAGGCACACCTGGGGAGGGCTGGGCGGCAGGGTAAGGCTGCCCAGGTCAGCTAATCCACAACACCCAGGCAATCACATTGTTGAAAACGGACCTCGCTAAGGCAGAAGAGAAGCCAAGGAAAAAAAGAACACAATGCCATTTGCACCACCGTAGATGAGTCTAGAGGTAATCACGTGACTTGCAGTAAGTCAGAAAGTGAAAGACACATATCATATCATATCACTTATAGGTGTTACCTAAAAATGGATACCAGGGCAGATATTTCCACCGAGAAGGGCAATCAGAGATTCATTAAACAAACTTATGGTTCACCAATGGAAAGGTGTGAGGATTGGTTTCATTACGATATCGGGGTTAACAGACTTATACAAACACAGGTGACATATATAATCACCAAAGACCTACGGAATACCAAAAGACTACTCAACATTCTGTCATAACGTACATGAGAAAAGGATCCCAGGAAAAACAGACATGTGTATATGTGTAAAAGAACCAACCACATCTTCCACACCTCCAACAATCAAACTTGCTGTAATAAAAAATAAAAATTAAATTAAAAACACGAACAAGAAGTAGGGAGACAAACTTGAGGGGCTTTCTCCTGGCACATTCCATTCTAAATTCCAATCTAGAACACGACTTCCATTGAGGCTCTCTTGCCCTAGTAACCAGAATTGGTAAGGGAGAACTGCTGCCACCTTGTGGCCGTTTCACACAACAGCAGCTTTAATCCCAGCGCTAATGGTCAGTTGATATTCAAAATCATTGCAGGCCCGTAAATGACACCTGCCCTGAAAACAAATGCTGGGGTCACATATCGACCAAAAATTTCAAAGGACGTCCATATTTCAAAACGACCATTTCAAAAGGCATATTTTATGCACATTAGTTTTCTGCTTCTTTTTCTTTCTTTCCTTTTTGGTTAAAAAAACGGGAATGGAAAAAGGCATCCCTCAGAAGGGGCGAAAAGTTGCAAACGAATCAACGGACAAAGGTTTAATCTCCAATATATATAAACAGCTCATGCAGCTTAATATTAAAAAAAACAAACAACCCAATACAAAAATGGGCAGAAGATCTAAAGATACGTTTCTTCAAAGAAGACACAGAGATGGCCAAGACGCACATGAAAAGCTGCTCAACAGCACTAATTATTAGAGAAATGCAAATCAAAACTACAATGAGGTATCACCTCACACTGTTAGAATCGGCATCATCAGAAAATCTACAGACAACAAATTCTGGGGAGGGTGTGGACAAAAGGAGCCCTCTTCCACTATTGGTGGGAATGTAAATTGATACAGTCACTATGGAGAACAGTATGGAGTTTCGTTAAAAAAAAAACTAGAAATAGAATTACCATCTGATCCAGCAATCCCACTTCTGGGCATATACCCAAAGAACACCATAAATCAAAAAGGCACATTCACCACAATGTTCATTGCAGCACTATTTACAATAGCCAGGTAATGGAAGCAACCTAAATGCCCACAGACAGATGAATGGATAAAGATGTGGTACATGTATAAAATGGAATATTACTCAGCCATAAAACGGAATGAAACTGGGTCATTTGTAGAGACATCGATGGATCTAGAGACTGTCATACAGAATGAAGTCAGTCAGAAAGAGGAAAACAAATATTGTATATTAATGCATATATGTGGAACCTAAAAACTGGTACAGATGAACTGGTTTGCAGGGAAGAAATAGAGACAGAGGTAGAGAACAAACGTATGGACACCAAGTGTGGGAAGCCATGGTGTGGTGGTGGTGGGATGAGTTGGGAGATTGGGATTGACCTGCATACATGTATATGCATAAAATACATAACTAATAATAACCTGCTGTATAAAAAAATAAATAAAATTAAATTTCAAAATTAAAAAAAATAATATTTAAAAATAATACAGAAAAAAGTTCTTCCCTTCACACAGATGTATTTACAGGAATGAATTATTTCCATGCTTATATCTATAAATACATAAAAGAGGAATAAAATCTAACTTGAACCATAAAAGAAAAAAAAAAACCTGAACCCACCAGTTATACAGAGGAAAACCCTATCAGGGCACTTGCTCCAGCGGTAAACAATTCTGAAATGGGTCTGAGGTGGGGAATCATCTCCCATACAGCCAGCAACCCACACCCCACGCAAGGAGCGTCCTCATTGCAAAGCTGGGGGATCGTGCAGAGGCATCTCTGAATAAAGGTGAGCTGAGCCCCAGGCCAGCTGCTGCTGAACTGTTCCCACCCTTCCCAGGTAAAACACCTGAATATGTACAAGGGCTTGAAAGACTAGAGGAAGGGCCATGGAGCCACACCAGCAACAGCACGCAGGCCAACTTGGTGCCTGCAGGCCAGCCAGGGTGGTCCTGCCCCCGGGCGCTCTTCCGGAAGCTTTCCATTGTCCTGCCTGAGATACCCCACCTGTCCCGGCCCCCACTGCTTTTTTCCTTCCTCACCTCTGTCCGGAGAGAAATTCCAGCGGAAGGTATGGGTGACACATCCTCTTCTTTACAGGTGGCAGCCTGGCAACTCCTGCAGAAAGGCCAGCAGAACCCCACTCACACCGGGCCACCAACAAAGCTGTGGCCCCTCATTCCCTCCCACCAGCACCGCCCCGAGACTGCTGACGGGGCAGAGAATATGGAGTCAGGAACAGCTTCAGGGGCTATTGCTGCCTGGAGCGCTGTTTATATTGACCTCAACCAGGCACACCTGGGGAGGGCTGGGCGGCAGGGTAAGGCTGCCCAGGTCAGCTAATCCACAACACTCAGGCAATCACATTGTTGAAAACGGACCTCGCTAAGGCAGAAGAGAAGCCAAGGAAAAAAAGAACACAATGCCATTTGCACCACCGTAGATGAGTCTAGAGGTAATCACGTGACTTGCAGTAAGTCAGAAAGTGAAAGACACATATCATATCATATCACTTATAGGTGTTACCTAAAAATGGATACCAGGGCAGATATTTCCACCGAGAAGGGCAATCAGAGATTCATTAAACAAACTTATGGTTCACCAATGGAAAGGTGTGAGGATTGGTTTCATTACGATATCGGGGTTAACAGACTTATACAAACACAGGTGACATATATAATCACCAAAGACCTACGGAATACCAAAAGACTACTCAACATTCTGTCATAACGTACATGAGAAAAGGATCCCAGGAAAAACAGACATGTGTATATGTGTAAAAGAACCAACCACATCTTCCACACCTCCAACAATCAAACTTGCTGTAATAAAAAATAAAAATTAAATTAAAAACACGAACAAGAAGTAGGGAGACAAACTTGAGGGGCTTTCTCCTGGCACATTCCATTCTAAATTCCAATCTAGAACACGACTTCCATTGAGGCTCTCTTGCCCTAGTAACCAGAATTGGTAAGGGAGAACTGCTGCCACCTTGTGGCCGTTTCACACAACAGCAGCTTTAATCCCAGCGCTAATGGTCAGTTGATATTCAAAATCATTGCAGGCCCGTAAATGACACCTGCCCTGAAAACAAATGCTGGGGTCACATATCGACCAAAAATTTCAAAGGACGTCCATATTTCAAAACGACCATTTCAAAAGGCATATTTTATGCACATTAGTTTTCTGCTTCTTTTTCTTTCTTTCCTTTTTGGTTAAAAAAACGGGAATGGAAAAAGGCATCCCTCAGAAGGGGCGAAAAGTTGCAAACGAATCAATGGACAAAGGTTTAATCTCCAATATATATAAACAGCTCATGCAGCTTAATATTAAAAAAAACAAACAACCCAATACAAAAATGGGCAGAAGATCTAAAGATACGTTTCTTCAAAGAAGACACAGAGATGGCCAAGACGCACATGAAAAGCTGCTCAACAGCACTAATTATTAGAGAAATGCAAATCAAAACTACAATGAGGTATCACCTCACACTGTTAGAATCGGCATCATCAGAAAATCTACAGACAACAAATTCTGGGGAGGGTGTGGACAAAAGGAGCCCTCTTCCACTATTGGTGGGAATGTAAATTGATACAGTCACTATGGAGAACAGTATGGAGTTTCGTTAAAAAAAAAACTAGAAATAGAATTACCATCTGATCCAGCAATCCCACTTCTGGGCATATACCCAAAGAACACCATAAATCAAAAAGGCACATTCACCACAATGTTCATTGCAGCACTATTTACAATAGCCAGGTAATGGAAGCAACCTAAATGCCCACAGACAGATGAATGGATAAAGATGTGGTACATGTATAAAATGGAATATTACTCAGCCATAAAACGGAATGAAACTGGGTCATTTGTAGAGACATCGATGGATCTAGAGACTGTCATACAGAATGAAGTCAGTCAGAAAGAGGAAAACAAATATTGTATATTAATGCATATATGTGGAACCTAAAAACTGGTACAGATGAACTGGTTTGCAGGGAAGAAAGAGAGACAGAGGTAGAGAACAAACGTATGGACACCAAGTGTGGGAAGCCATGGTGTGGTGGTGGTGGGATGAGTTGGGAGATTGGGATTGACCTGCATACATGTATATGCATAAAATACATAACTAATAATAACCTGCTGTATAAAAAAATAAATAAAATTAAATTTCAAAATTAAAAAAAATAATATTTAAAAATAATACAGAAAAAAGTTCTTCCCTTCACACAGATGTATTTACAGGAATGAATTATTTCCATGCTTATATCTATAAATACATAAAAGAGGAATAAAATCTAACTTGAACCATAAAAGAAAAAAAAAAAACCTGAACCCACCAGTTATACAGAGGAAAACCCTATCAGGGCACTTGCTCCAGCGGTAAACAATTCTGAAATGGGTCTGAGGTGGGGAATCATCTCCCATACAGCCAGCAACCCACACCCCACGCAAGGAGCGTCCTCATTGCAAAGCTGGGGGATCGTGCAGAGGCATCTCTGAATAAAGGTGAGCTGAGCCCCAGGCCAGCTGCTGCTGAACTGTTCCCACCCTTCCCAGGTAAAACACCTGAATATGTACAAGGGCTTGAAAGACTAGAGGAAGGGCCATGGAGCCACACCAGCAACAGCACGCAGGCCAACTTGGTGCCTGCAGGCCAGCCAGGGTGGTCCTGCCCCCGGGCGCTCTTCCGGAAGCTTTCCATTGTCCTGCCTGAGATACCCCACCTGTCCCGGCCCCCACTGCTTTTTTCCTTCCTCACCTCTGTCCGGAGAGAAATTCCAGCGGAAGGTATGGGTGACACATCCTCTTCTTTACAGGTGGCAGCCTGGCAACTCCTGCAGAAAGGCCAGCAGAACCCCACTCACACCGGGCCACCAACAAAGCTGTGGCCCCTCATTCCCTCCCACCAGCACCGCCCCGAGACTGCTGACGGGGCAGAGAATATGGAGTCAGGAACAGCTTCAGGGGCTATTGCTGCCTGGAGCGCTGTTTATATTGACCTCAACCAGGCACACCTGGGGAGGGCTGGGCGGCAGGGTAAGGCTGCCCAGGTCAGCTAATCCACAACACTCAGGCAATCACATTGTTGAAAACGGACCTCGCTAAGGCAGAAGAGAAGCCAAGGAAAAAAAGAACACAATGCCATTTGCACCACCGTAGATGAGTCTAGAGGTAATCACGTGACTTGCAGTAAGTCAGAAAGTGAAAGACACATATCATATCATATCACTTATAGGTGTTACCTAAAAATGGATACCAGGGCAGATATTTCCACCGAGAAGGGCAATCAGAGATTCATTAAACAAACTTATGGTTCACCAATGGAAAGGTGTGAGGATTGGTTTCATTACGATATCGGGGTTAACAGACTTATAGAAACACAGGTGACATATATAATCACCAAAGACCTACGGAATACCAAAAGACTACTCAACATTCTGTCATAACGTACATGAGAAAAGGATCCCAGGAAAAACAGACATGTGTATATGTGTAAAAGAACCAACCACATCTTCCACACCTCCAACAATCAAACTTGCTGTAATAAAAAATAAAAATTAAATTAAAAACACGAACAAGAAGTAGGGAGACAAACTTGAGGGGCTTTCTCCTGGCACATTCCATTCTAAATTCCAATCTAGAACACGACTTCCATTGAGGCTCTCTTGCCCTAGTAACCAGAATTGGTAAGGGAGAACTGCTGCCACCTTGTGGCCGTTTCACACAACAGCAGCTTTAATCCCAGCGCTAATGGTCAGTTGATATTCAAAATCATTGCAGGCCCGTAAATGACACCTGCCCTGAAAACAAATGCTGGGGTCACATATCGACCAAAAATTTCAAAGGACGTCCATATTTCAAAACGACCATTTCAAAAGGCATATTTTATGCACATTAGTTTTCTGCTTCTTTTTCTTTCTTTCCTTTTTGGTTAAAAAAACGGGAATGGAAAAAGGCATCCCTCAGAAGGGGCGAAAAGTTGCAAACGAATCAATGGACAAAGGTTTAATCTCCAATATATATAAACAGCTCATGCAGCTTAATATTAAAAAAAACAAACAACCCAATACAAAAATGGGCAGAAGATCTAAAGATACGTTTCTTCAAAGAAGACACAGAGATGGCCAAGACGCACATGAAAAGCTGCTCAACAGCACTAATTATTAGAGAAATGCAAATCAAAACTACAATGAGGTATCACCTCACACTGTTAGAATCGGCATCATCAGAAAATCTACAGACAACAAATTCTGGGGAGGGTGTGGACAAAAGGAGCCCTCTTCCACTATTGGTGGGAATGTAAATTGATACAGTCACTATGGAGAACAGTATGGAGTTTCGTTAAAAAAAAAACTAGAAATAGAATTACCATCTGATCCAGCAATCCCACTTCTGGGCATATACCCAAAGAACACCATAAATCAAAAAGGCACATTCACCACAATGTTCATTGCAGCACTATTTACAATAGCCAGGTAATGGAAGCAACCTAAATGCCCACAGACAGATGAATGGATAAAGATGTGGTACATGTATAAAATGGAATATTACTCAGCCATAAAACGGAATGAAACTGGGTCATTTGTAGAGACATCGATGGATCTAGAGACTGTCATACAGAATGAAGTCAGTCAGAAAGAGGAAAACAAATATTGTATATTAATGCATATATGTGGAACCTAAAAACTGGTACAGATGAACTGGTTTGCAGGGAAGAAAGAGAGACAGAGGTAGAGAACAAACGTATGGACACCAAGTGTGGGAAGCCATGGTGTGGTGGTGGTGGGATGAGTTGGGAGATTGGGATTGACCTGCATACATGTATATGCATAAAATACATAACTAATAATAACCTGCTGTATAAAAAAATAAATAAAATTAAATTTCAAAATTAAAAAAAATAATATTTAAAAATAATACAGAAAAAAGTTCTTCCCTTCACACAGATGTATTTACAGGAATGAATTATTTCCATGCTTATATCTATAAATACATAAAAGAGGAATAAAATCTAACTTGAACCATAAAAGAAAAAAAAAAAACCTGAACCCACCAGTTATACAGAGGAAAACCCTATCAGGGCACTTGCTCCAGCGGTAAACAATTCTGAAATGGGTCTGAGGTGGGGAATCATCTCCCATACAGCCAGCAACCCACACCCCACGCAAGGAGCGTCCTCATTGCAAAGCTGGGGGATCGTGCAGAGGCATCTCTGAATAAAGGTGAGCTGAGCCCCAGGCCAGCTGCTGCTGAACTGTTCCCACCCTTCCCAGGTAAAACACCTGAATATGTACAAGGGCTTGAAAGACTAGAGGAAGGGCCATGGAGCCACACCAGCAACAGCACGCAGGCCAACTTGGTGCCTGCAGGCCAGCCAGGGTGGTCCTGCCCCCGGGCGCTCTTCCGGAAGCTTTCCATTGTCCTGCCTGAGATACCCCACCTGTCCCGGCCCCCACTGCTTTTTTCCTTCCTCACCTCTGTCCGGAGAGAAATTCCAGCGGAAGGTATGGGTGACACATCCTCTTCTTTACAGGTGGCAGCCTGGCAACTCCTGCAGAAAGGCCAGCAGAACCCCACTCACACCGGGCCACCAACAAAGCTGTGGCCCCTCATTCCCTCCCACCAGCACCGCCCCGAGACTGCTGACGGGGCAGAGAATATGGAGTCAGGAACAGCTTCAGGGGCTATTGCTGCCTGGAGCGCTGTTTATATTGACCTCAACCAGGCACACCTGGGGAGGGCTGGGCGGCAGGGTAAGGCTGCCCAGGTCAGCTAATCCACAACACTCAGGCAATCACATTGTTGAAAACGGACCTCGCTAAGGCAGAAGAGAAGCCAAGGAAAAAAAGAACACAATGCCATTTGCACCACCGTAGATGAGTCTAGAGGTAATCACGTGACTTGCAGTAAGTCAGAAAGTGAAAGACACATATCATATCATATCACTTATAGGTGTTACCTAAAAATGGATACCAGGGCAGATATTTCCACCGAGAAGGGCAATCAGAGATTCATTAAACAAACTTATGGTTCACCAATGGAAAGGTGTGAGGATTGGTTTCATTACGATATCGGGGTTAACAGACTTATACAAACACAGGTGACATATATAATCACCAAAGACCTACGGAATACCAAAAGACTACTCAACATTCTGTCATAACGTACATGAGAAAAGGATCCCAGGAAAAACAGACATGTGTATATGTGTAAAAGAACCAACCACATCTTCCACACCTCCAACAATCAAACTTGCTGTAATAAAAAATAAAAATTAAATTAAAAACACGAACAAGAAGTAGGGAGACAAACTTGAGGGGCTTTCTCCTGGCACATTCCATTCTAAATTCCAATCTAGAACACGACTTCCATTGAGGCTCTCTTGCCCTAGTAACCAGAATTGGTAAGGGAGAACTGCTGCCACCTTGTGGCCGTTTCACACAACAGCAGCTTTAATCCCAGCGCTAATGGTCAGTTGATATTCAAAATCATTGCAGGCCCGTAAATGACACCTGCCCTGAAAACAAATGCTGGGGTCACATATCGACCAAAAATTTCAAAGGACGTCCATATTTCAAAACGACCATTTCAAAAGGCATATTTTATGCACATTAGTTTTCTGCTTCTTTTTCTTTCTTTCCTTTTTGGTTAAAAAAACGGGAATGGAAAAAGGCATCCCTCAGAAGGGGCGAAAAGTTGCAAACGAATCAATGGACAAAGGTTTAATCTCCAATATATATAAACAGCTCATGCAGCTTAATATTAAAAAAAACAAACAACCCAATACAAAAATGGGCAGAAGATCTAAAGATACGTTTCTTCAAAGAAGACACAGAGATGGCCAAGACGCACATGAAAAGCTGCTCAACAGCACTAATTATTAGAGAAATGCAAATCAAAACTACAATGAGGTATCACCTCACACTGTTAGAATCGGCATCATCAGAAAATCTACAGACAACAAATTCTGGGGAGGGTGTGGACAAAAGGAGCCCTCTTCCACTATTGGTGGGAATGTAAATTGATACAGTCACTATGGAGAACAGTATGGAGTTTCGTTAAAAAAAAAACTAGAAATAGAATTACCATCTGATCCAGCAATCCCACTTCTGGGCATATACCCAAAGAACACCATAAATCAAAAAGGCACATTCACCACAATGTTCATTGCAGCACTATTTACAATAGCCAGGTAATGGAAGCAACCTAAATGCCCACAGACAGATGAATGGATAAAGATGTGGTACATGTATAAAATGGAATATTACTCAGCCATAAAACGGAATGAAACTGGGTCATTTGTAGAGACATCGATGGATCTAGAGACTGTCATACAGAATGAAGTCAGTCAGAAAGAGGAAAACAAATATTGTATATTAATGCATATATGTGGAACCTAAAAACTGGTACAGATGAACTGGTTTGCAGGGAAGAAAGAGAGACAGAGGTAGAGAACAAACGTATGGACACCAAGTGTGGGAAGCCATGGTGTGGTGGTGGTGGGATGAGTTGGGAGATTGGGATTGACCTGCATACATGTATATGCATAAAATACATAACTAATAATAACCTGCTGTATAAAAAAATAAATAAAATTAAATTTCAAAATTAAAAAAAATAATATTTAAAAATAATACAGAAAAAAGTTCTTCCCTTCACACAGATGTATTTACAGGAATGAATTATTTCCATGCTTATATCTATAAATACATAAAAGAGGAATAAAATCTAACTTGAACCATAAAAGAAAAAAAAAAAACCTGAACCCACCAGTTATACAGAGGAAAACCCTATCAGGGCACTTGCTCCAGCGGTAAACAATTCTGAAATGGGTCTGAGGTGGGGAATCATCTCCCATACAGCCAGCAACCCACACCCCACGCAAGGAGCGTCCTCATTGCAAAGCTGGGGGATCGTGCAGAGGCATCTCTGAATAAAGGTGAGCTGAGCCCCAGGCCAGCTGCTGCTGAACTGTTCCCACCCTTCCCAGGTAAAACACCTGAATATGTACAAGGGCTTGAAAGACTAGAGGAAGGGCCATGGAGCCACACCAGCAACAGCACGCAGGCCAACTTGGTGCCTGCAGGCCAGCCAGGGTGGTCCTGCCCCCGGGCGCTCTTCCGGAAGCTTTCCATTGTCCTGCCTGAGATACCCCACCTGTCCCGGCCCCCACTGCTTTTTTCCTTCCTCACCTCTGTCCGGAGAGAAATTCCAGCGGAAGGTATGGGTGACACATCCTCTTCTTTACAGGTGGCAGCCTGGCAACTCCTGCAGAAAGGCCAGCAGAACCCCACTCACACCGGGCCACCAACAAAGCTGTGGCCCCTCATTCCCTCCCACCAGCACCGCCCCGAGACTGCTGACGGGGCAGAGAATATGGAGTCAGGAACAGCTTCAGGGGCTATTGCTGCCTGGAGCGCTGTTTATATTGACCTCAACCAGGCACACCTGGGGAGGGCTGGGCGGCAGGGTAAGGCTGCCCAGGTCAGCTAATCCACAACACTCAGGCAATCACATTGTTGAAAACGGACCTCGCTAAGGCAGAAGAGAAGCCAAGGAAAAAAAGAACACAATGCCATTTGCACCACCGTAGATGAGTCTAGAGGTAATCACGTGACTTGCAGTAAGTCAGAAAGTGAAAGACACATATCATATCATATCACTTATAGGTGTTACCTAAAAATGGATACCAGGGCAGATATTTCCACCGAGAAGGGCAATCAGAGATTCATTAAACAAACTTATGGTTCACCAATGGAAAGGTGTGAGGATTGGTTTCATTACGATATCGGGGTTAACAGACTTATAGAAACACAGGTGACATATATAATCACCAAAGACCTACGGAATACCAAAAGACTACTCAACATTCTGTCATAACGTACATGAGAAAAGGATCCCAGGAAAAACAGACATGTGTATATGTGTAAAAGAACCAACCACATCTTCCACACCTCCAACAATCAAACTTGCTGTAATAAAAAATAAAAATTAAATTAAAAACACGAACAAGAAGTAGGGAGACAAACTTGAGGGGCTTTCTCCTGGCACATTCCATTCTAAATTCCAATCTAGAACACGACTTCCATTGAGGCTCTCTTGCCCTAGTAACCAGAATTGGTAAGGGAGAACTGCTGCCACCTTGTGGCCGTTTCACACAACAGCAGCTTTAATCCCAGCGCTAATGGTCAGTTGATATTCAAAATCATTGCAGGCCCGTAAATGACACCTGCCCTGAAAACAAATGCTGGGGTCACATATCGACCAAAAATTTCAAAGGACGTCCATATTTCAAAACGACCATTTCAAAAGGCATATTTTATGCACATTAGTTTTCTGCTTCTTTTTCTTTCTTTCCTTTTTGGTTAAAAAAACGGGAATGGAAAAAGGCATCCCTCAGAAGGGGCGAAAAGTTGCAAACGAATCAATGGACAAAGGTTTAATCTCCAATATATATAAACAGCTCATGCAGCTTAATATTAAAAAAAACAAACAACCCAATACAAAAATGGGCAGAAGATCTAAAGATACGTTTCTTCAAAGAAGACACAGAGATGGCCAAGACGCACATGAAAAGCTGCTCAACAGCACTAATTATTAGAGAAATGCAAATCAAAACTACAATGAGGTATCACCTCACACTGTTAGAATCGGCATCATCAGAAAATCTACAGACAACAAATTCTGGGGAGGGTGTGGACAAAAGGAGCCCTCTTCCACTATTGGTGGGAATGTAAATTGATACAGTCACTATGGAGAACAGTATGGAGTTTCGTTAAAAAAAAAACTAGAAATAGAATTACCATCTGATCCAGCAATCCCACTTCTGGGCATATACCCAAAGAACACCATAAATCAAAAAGGCACATTCACCACAATGTTCATTGCAGCACTATTTACAATAGCCAGGTAATGGAAGCAACCTAAATGCCCACAGACAGATGAATGGATAAAGATGTGGTACATGTATAACATGGAATATTACTCAGCCATAAAACGGAATGAAACTGGGTCATTTGTAGAGACATCGATGGATCTAGAGACTGTCATACAGAATGAAGTCAGTCAGAAAGAGGAAAACAAATATTGTATATTAATGCATATATGTGGAACCTAAAAACTGGTACAGATGAACTGGTTTGCAGGGAAGAAATAGAGACAGAGGTAGAGAACAAACGTATGGACACCAAGTGTGGGAAGCCATGGTGTGGTGGTGGTGGGATGAGTTGGGAGATTGGGATTGACCTGCATACATGTATATGCATAAAATACATAACTAATAATAACCTGCTGTATAAAAAAATAAATAAAATTAAATTTCAAAATTAAAAAAAATAATATTTAAAAATAATACAGAAAAAAGTTCTTCCCTTCACACAGATGTATTTACAGGAATGAATTATTTCCATGCTTATATCTATAAATACATAAAAGAGGAATAAAATCTAACTTGAACCATAAAAGAAAAAAAAAAACCTGAACCCACCAGTTATACAGAGGAAAACCCTATCAGGGCACTTGCTCCAGCGGTAAACAATTCTGAAATGGGTCTGAGGTGGGGAATCATCTCCCATACAGCCAGCAACCCACACCCCACGCAAGGAGCGTCCTCATTGCAAAGCTGGGGGATCGTGCAGAGGCATCTCTGAATAAAGGTGAGCTGAGCCCCAGGCCAGCTGCTGCTGAACTGTTCCCACCCTTCCCAGGTAAAACACCTGAATATGTACAAGGGCTTGAAAGACTAGAGGAAGGGCCATGGAGCCACACCAGCAACAGCACGCAGGCCAACTTGGTGCCTGCAGGCCAGCCAGGGTGGTCCTGCCCCCGGGCGCTCTTCCGGAAGCTTTCCATTGTCCTGCCTGAGATACCCCACCTGTCCCGGCCCCCACTGCTTTTTTCCTTCCTCACCTCTGTCCGGAGAGAAATTCCAGCGGAAGGTATGGGTGACACATCCTCTTCTTTACAGGTGGCAGCCTGGCAACTCCTGCAGAAAGGCCAGCAGAACCCCACTCACACCGGGCCACCAACAAAGCTGTGGCCCCTCATTCCCTCCCACCAGCACCGCCCCGAGACTGCTGACGGGGCAGAGAATATGGAGTCAGGAACAGCTTCAGGGGCTATTGCTGCCTGGAGCGCTGTTTATATTGACCTCAACCAGGCACACCTGGGGAGGGCTGGGCGGCAGGGTAAGGCTGCCCAGGTCAGCTAATCCACAACACTCAGGCAATCACATTGTTGAAAACGGACCTCGCTAAGGCAGAAGAGAAGCCAAGGAAAAAAAGAACACAATGCCATTTGCACCACCGTAGATGAGTCTAGAGGTAATCACGTGACTTGCAGTAAGTCAGAAAGTGAAAGACACATATCATATCATATCACTTATAGGTGTTACCTAAAAATGGATACCAGGGCAGATATTTCCACCGAGAAGGGCAATCAGAGATTCATTAAACAAACTTATGGTTCACCAATGGAAAGGTGTGAGGATTGGTTTCATTACGATATCGGGGTTAACAGACTTATACAAACACAGGTGACATATATAATCACCAAAGACCTACGGAATACCAAAAGACTACTCAACATTCTGTCATAACGTACATGAGAAAAGGATCCCAGGAAAAACAGACATGTGTATATGTGTAAAAGAACCAACCACATCTTCCACACCTCCAACAATCAAACTTGCTGTAATAAAAAATAAAAATTAAATTAAAAACACGAACAAGAAGTAGGGAGACAAAC
Source organism: Mesoplodon bidens (assembly GCF_964165515.1). NCBI lineage: Eukaryota > Metazoa > Chordata > Mammalia > Artiodactyla > Ziphiidae > Mesoplodon > Mesoplodon bidens. The sequence continues at coordinate 148,693 of NW_027672434.1, read as the reverse complement.
TTGAGGGGCTTTCTCCTGGCACATTCCATTCTAAATTCCAATCTAGAACACGACTTCCATTGAGGCTCTCTTGCCCTAGTAACCAGAATTGGTAAGGGAGAACTGCTGCCACCTTGTGGCCGTTTCACACAACAGCAGCTTTAATCCCAGCGCTAATGGTCAGTTGATATTCAAAATCATTGCAGGCCCGTAAATGACACCTGCCCTGAAAACAAATGCTGGGGTCACATATCGACCAAAAATTTCAAAGGACGTCCATATTTCAAAACGACCATTTCAAAAGGCATATTTTATGCACATTAGTTTTCTGCTTCTTTTTCTTTCTTTCCTTTTTGGTTAAAAAAACGGGAATGGAAAAAGGCATCCCTCAGAAGGGGCGAAAAGTTGCAAACGAATCAACGGACAAAGGTTTAATCTCCAATATATATAAACAGCTCATGCAGCTTAATATTAAAAAAAACAAACAACCCAATACAAAAATGGGCAGAAGATCTAAAGATACGTTTCTTCAAAGAAGACACAGAGATGGCCAAGACGCACATGAAAAGCTGCTCAACAGCACTAATTATTAGAGAAATGCAAATCAAAACTACAATGAGGTATCACCTCACACTGTTAGAATCGGCATCATCAGAAAATCTACAGACAACAAATTCTGGGGAGGGTGTGGACAAAAGGAGCCCTCTTCCACTATTGGTGGGAATGTAAATTGATACAGTCACTATGGAGAACAGTATGGAGTTTCGTTAAAAAAAAAACTAGAAATAGAATTACCATCTGATCCAGCAATCCCACTTCTGGGCATATACCCAAAGAACACCATAAATCAAAAAGGCACATTCACCACAATGTTCATTGCAGCACTATTTACAATAGCCAGGTAATGGAAGCAACCTAAATGCCCACAGACAGATGAATGGATAAAGATGTGGTACATGTATAAAATGGAATATTACTCAGCCATAAAACGGAATGAAACTGGGTCATTTGTAGAGACATCGATGGATCTAGAGACTGTCATACAGAATGAAGTCAGTCAGAAAGAGGAAAACAAATATTGTATATTAATGCATATATGTGGAACCTAAAAACTGGTACAGATGAACTGGTTTGCAGGGAAGAAATAGAGACAGAGGTAGAGAACAAACGTATGGACACCAAGTGTGGGAAGCCATGGTGTGGTGGTGGTGGGATGAGTTGGGAGATTGGGATTGACCTGCATACATGTATATGCATAAAATACATAACTAATAATAACCTGCTGTATAAAAAAATAAATAAAATTAAATTTCAAAATTAAAAAAAATAATATTTAAAAATAATACAGAAAAAAGTTCTTCCCTTCACACAGATGTATTTACAGGAATGAATTATTTCCATGCTTATATCTATAAATACATAAAAGAGGAATAAAATCTAACTTGAACCATAAAAGAAAAAAAAAACCTGAACCCACCAGTTATACAGAGGAAAACCCTATCAGGGCACTTGCTCCAGCGGTAAACAATTCTGAAATGGGTCTGAGGTGGGGAATCATCTCCCATACAGCCAGCAACCCACACCCCACGCAAGGAGCGTCCTCATTGCAAAGCTGGGGGATCGTGCAGAGGCATCTCTGAATAAAGGTGAGCTGAGCCCCAGGCCAGCTGCTGCTGAACTGTTCCCACCCTTCCCAGGTAAAACACCTGAATATGTACAAGGGCTTGAAAGACTAGAGGAAGGGCCATGGAGCCACACCAGCAACAGCACGCAGGCCAACTTGGTGCCTGCAGGCCAGCCAGGGTGGTCCTGCCCCCGGGCGCTCTTCCGGAAGCTTTCCATTGTCCTGCCTGAGATACCCCACCTGTCCCGGCCCCCACTGCTTTTTTCCTTCCTCACCTCTGTCCGGAGAGAAATTCCAGCGGAAGGTATGGGTGACACATCCTCTTCTTTACAGGTGGCAGCCTGGCAACTCCTGCAGAAAGGCCAGCAGAACCCCACTCACACCGGGCCACCAACAAAGCTGTGGCCCCTCATTCCCTCCCACCAGCACCGCCCCGAGACTGCTGACGGGGCAGAGAATATGGAGTCAGGAACAGCTTCAGGGGCTATTGCTGCCTGGAGCGCTGTTTATATTGACCTCAACCAGGCACACCTGGGGAGGGCTGGGCGGCAGGGTAAGGCTGCCCAGGTCAGCTAATCCACAACACTCAGGCAATCACATTGTTGAAAACGGACCTCGCTAAGGCAGAAGAGAAGCCAAGGAAAAAAAGAACACAATGCCATTTGCACCACCGTAGATGAGTCTAGAGGTAATCACGTGACTTGCAGTAAGTCAGAAAGTGAAAGACACATATCATATCATATCACTTATAGGTGTTACCTAAAAATGGATACCAGGGCAGATATTTCCACCGAGAAGGGCAATCAGAGATTCATTAAACAAACTTATGGTTCACCAATGGAAAGGTGTGAGGATTGGTTTCATTACGATATCGGGGTTAACAGACTTATACAAACACAGGTGACATATATAATCACCAAAGACCTACGGAATACCAAAAGACTACTCAACATTCTGTCATAACGTACATGAGAAAAGGATCCCAGGAAAAACAGACATGTGTATATGTGTAAAAGAACCAACCACATCTTCCACACCTCCAACAATCAAACTTGCTGTAATAAAAAATAAAAATTAAATTAAAAACACGAACAAGAAGTAGGGAGACAAACTTGAGGGGCTTTCTCCTGGCACATTCCATTCTAAATTCCAATCTAGAACACGACTTCCATTGAGGCTCTCTTGCCCTAGTAACCAGAATTGGTAAGGGAGAACTGCTGCCACCTTGTGGCCGTTTCACACAACAGCAGCTTTAATCCCAGCGCTAATGGTCAGTTGATATTCAAAATCATTGCAGGCCCGTAAATGACACCTGCCCTGAAAACAAATGCTGGGGTCACATATCGACCAAAAATTTCAAAGGACGTCCATATTTCAAAACGACCATTTCAAAAGGCATATTTTATGCACATTAGTTTTCTGCTTCTTTTTCTTTCTTTCCTTTTTGGTTAAAAAAACGGGAATGGAAAAAGGCATCCCTCAGAAGGGGCGAAAAGTTGCAAACGAATCAATGGACAAAGGTTTAATCTCCAATATATATAAACAGCTCATGCAGCTTAATATTAAAAAAAACAAACAACCCAATACAAAAATGGGCAGAAGATCTAAAGATACGTTTCTTCAAAGAAGACACAGAGATGGCCAAGACGCACATGAAAAGCTGCTCAACAGCACTAATTATTAGAGAAATGCAAATCAAAACTACAATGAGGTATCACCTCACACTGTTAGAATCGGCATCATCAGAAAATCTACAGACAACAAATTCTGGGGAGGGTGTGGACAAAAGGAGCCCTCTTCCACTATTGGTGGGAATGTAAATTGATACAGTCACTATGGAGAACAGTATGGAGTTTCGTTAAAAAAAAAACTAGAAATAGAATTACCATCTGATCCAGCAATCCCACTTCTGGGCATATACCCAAAGAACACCATAAATCAAAAAGGCACATTCACCACAATGTTCATTGCAGCACTATTTACAATAGCCAGGTAATGGAAGCAACCTAAATGCCCACAGACAGATGAATGGATAAAGATGTGGTACATGTATAAAATGGAATATTACTCAGCCATAAAACGGAATGAAACTGGGTCATTTGTAGAGACATCGATGGATCTAGAGACTGTCATACAGAATGAAGTCAGTCAGAAAGAGGAAAACAAATATTGTATATTAATGCATATATGTGGAACCTAAAAACTGGTACAGATGAACTGGTTTGCAGGGAAGAAATAGAGACAGAGGTAGAGAACAAACGTATGGACACCAAGTGTGGGAAGCCATGGTGTGGTGGTGGTGGGATGAGTTGGGAGATTGGGATTGACCTGCATACATGTATATGCATAAAATACATAACTAATAATAACCTGCTGTATAAAAAAATAAATAAAATTAAATTTCAAAATTAAAAAAAATAATATTTAAAAATAATACAGAAAAAAGTTCTTCCCTTCACACAGATGTATTTACAGGAATGAATTATTTCCATGCTTATATCTATAAATACATAAAAGAGGAATAAAATCTAACTTGAACCATAAAAGAAAAAAAAAAACCTGAACCCACCAGTTATACAGAGGAAAACCCTATCAGGGCACTTGCTCCAGCGGTAAACAATTCTGAAATGGGTCTGAGGTGGGGAATCATCTCCCATACAGCCAGCAACCCACACCCCACGCAAGGAGCGTCCTCATTGCAAAGCTGGGGGATCGTGCAGAGGCATCTCTGAATAAAGGTGAGCTGAGCCCCAGGCCAGCTGCTGCTGAACTGTTCCCACCCTTCCCAGGTAAAACACCTGAATATGTACAAGGGCTTGAAAGACTAGAGGAAGGGCCATGGAGCCACACCAGCAACAGCACGCAGGCCAACTTGGTGCCTGCAGGCCAGCCAGGGTGGTCCTGCCCCCGGGCGCTCTTCGGGAAGCTTTCCATTGTCCTGCCTGAGATACCCCACCTGTCCCGGCCCCCACTGCTTTTTTCCTTCCTCACCTCTGTCCGGAGAGAAATTCCAGCGGAAGGTATGGGTGACACATCCTCTTCTTTACAGGTGGCAGCCTGGCAACTCCTGCAGAAAGGCCAGCAGAACCCCACTCACACCGGGCCACCAACAAAGCTGTGGCCCCTCATTCCCTCCCACCAGCACCGCCCCGAGACTGCTGACGGGGCAGAGAATATGGAGTCAGGAACAGCTTCAGGGGCTATTGCTGCCTGGAGCGCTGTTTATATTGACCTCAACCAGGCACACCTGGGGAGGGCTGGGCGGCAGGGTAAGGCTGCCCAGGTCAGCTAATCCACAACACTCAGGCAATCACATTGTTGAAAACGGACCTCGCTAAGGCAGAAGAGAAGCCAAGGAAAAAAAGAACACAATGCCATTTGCACCACCGTAGATGAGTCTAGAGGTAATCACGTGACTTGCAGTAAGTCAGAAAGTGAAAGACACATATCATATCATATCACTTATAGGTGTTACCTAAAAATGGATACCAGGGCAGATATTTCCACCGAGAAGGGCAATCAGAGATTCATTAAACAAACTTATGGTTCACCAATGGAAAGGTGTGAGGATTGGTTTCATTACGATATCGGGGTTAACAGACTTATACAAACACAGGTGACATATATAATCACCAAAGACCTACGGAATACCAAAAGACTACTCAACATTCTGTCATAACGTACATGAGAAAAGGATCCCAGGAAAAACAGACATGTGTATATGTGTAAAAGAACCAACCACATCTTCCACACCTCCAACAATCAAACTTGCTGTAATAAAAAATAAAAATTAAATTAAAAACACGAACAAGAAGTAGGGAGACAAACTTGAGGGGCTTTCTCCTGGCACATTCCATTCTAAATTCCAATCTAGAACACGACTTCCATTGAGGCTCTCTTGCCCTAGTAACCAGAATTGGTAAGGGAGAACTGCTGCCACCTTGTGGCCGTTTCACACAACAGCAGCTTTAATCCCAGCGCTAATGGTCAGTTGATATTCAAAATCATTGCAGGCCCGTAAATGACACCTGCCCTGAAAACAAATGCTGGGGTCACATATCGACCAAAAATTTCAAAGGACGTCCATATTTCAAAACGACCATTTCAAAAGGCATATTTTATGCACATTAGTTTTCTGCTTCTTTTTCTTTCTTTCCTTTTTGGTTAAAAAAACGGGAATGGAAAAAGGCATCCCTCAGAAGGGGCGAAAAGTTGCAAACGAATCAATGGACAAAGGTTTAATCTCCAATATATATAAACAGCTCATGCAGCTTAATATTAAAAAAAACAAACAACCCAATACAAAAATGGGCAGAAGATCTAAAGATACGTTTCTTCAAAGAAGACACAGAGATGGCCAAGACGCACATGAAAAGCTGCTCAACAGCACTAATTATTAGAGAAATGCAAATCAAAACTACAATGAGGTATCACCTCACACTGTTAGAATCGGCATCATCAGAAAATCTACAGACAACAAATTCTGGGGAGGGTGTGGACAAAAGGAGCCCTCTTCCACTATTGGTGGGAATGTAAATTGATACAGTCACTATGGAGAACAGTATGGAGTTTCGTTAAAAAAAAAACTAGAAATAGAATTACCATCTGATCCAGCAATCCCACTTCTGGGCATATACCCAAAGAACACCATAAATCAAAAAGGCACATTCACCACAATGTTCATTGCAGCACTATTTACAATAGCCAGGTAATGGAAGCAACCTAAATGCCCACAGACAGATGAATGGATAAAGATGTGGTACATGTATAAAATGGAATATTACTCAGCCATAAAACGGAATGAAACTGGGTCATTTGTAGAGACATCGATGGATCTAGAGACTGTCATACAGAATGAAGTCAGTCAGAAAGAGGAAAACAAATATTGTATATTAATGCATATATGTGGAACCTAAAAACTGGTACAGATGAACTGGTTTGCAGGGAAGAAAGAGAGACAGAGGTAGAGAACAAACGTATGGACACCAAGTGTGGGAAGCCATGGTGTGGTGGTGGTGGGATGAGTTGGGAGATTGGGATTGACCTGCATACATGTATATGCATAAAATACATAACTAATAATAACCTGCTGTATAAAAAAATAAATAAAATTAAATTTCAAAATTAAAAAAAATAATATTTAAAAATAATACAGAAAAAAGTTCTTCCCTTCACACAGATGTATTTACAGGAATGAATTATTTCCATGCTTATATCTATAAATACATAAAAGAGGAATAAAATCTAACTTGAACCATAAAAGAAAAAAAAATACCTGAACCCACCAGTTATACAGAGGAAAACCCTATCAGGGCACTTGCTCCAGCGGTAAACAATTCTGAAATGGGTCTGAGGTGGGGAATCATCTCCCATACAGCCAGCAACCCACACCCCACGCAAGGAGCGTCCTCATTGCAAAGCTGGGGGATCGTGCAGAGGCATCTCTGAATAAAGGTGAGCTGAGCCCCAGGCCAGCTGCTGCTGAACTGTTCCCACCCTTCCCAGGTAAAACACCTGAATATGTACAAGGGCTTGAAAGACTAGAGGAAGGGCCATGGAGCCACACCAGCAACAGCACGCAGGCCAACTTGGTGCCTGCAGGCCAGCCAGGGTGGTCCTGCCCCCGGGCGCTCTTCCGGAAGCTTTCCATTGTCCTGCCTGAGATACCCCACCTGTCCCGGCCCCCACTGCTTTTTTCCTTCCTCACCTCTGTCCGGAGAGAAATTCCAGCGGAAGGTATGGGTGACACATCCTCTTCTTTACAGGTGGCAGCCTGGCAACTCCTGCAGAAAGGCCAGCAGAACCCCACTCACACCGGGCCACCAACAAAGCTGTGGCCCCTCATTCCCTCCCACCAGCACCGCCCCGAGACTGCTGACGGGGCAGAGAATATGGAGTCAGGAACAGCTTCAGGGGCTATTGCTGCCTGGAGCGCTGTTTATATTGACCTCAACCAGGCACACCTGGGGAGGGCTGGGCGGCAGGGTAAGGCTGCCCAGGTCAGCTAATCCACAACACTCAGGCAATCACATTGTTGAAAACGGACCTCGCTAAGGCAGAAGAGAAGCCAAGGAAAAAAAGAACACAATGCCATTTGCACCACCGTAGATGAGTCTAGAGGTAATCACGTGACTTGCAGTAAGTCAGAAAGTGAAAGACACATATCATATCATATCACTTATAGGTGTTACCTAAAAATGGATACCAGGGCAGATATTTCCACCGAGAAGGGCAATCAGAGATTCATTAAACAAACTTATGGTTCACCAATGGAAAGGTGTGAGGATTGGTTTCATTACGATATCGGGGTTAACAGACTTATACAAACACAGGTGACATATATAATCACCAAAGACCTACGGAATACCAAAAGACTACTCAACATTCTGTCATAACGTACATGAGAAAAGGATCCCAGGAAAAACAGACATGTGTATATGTGTAAAAGAACCAACCACATCTTCCACACCTCCAACAATCAAACTTGCTGTAATAAAAAATAAAAATTAAATTAAAAACACGAACAAGAAGTAGGGAGACAAACTTGAGGGGCTTTCTCCTGGCACATTCCATTCTAAATTCCAATCTAGAACACGACTTCCATTGAGGCTCTCTTGCCCTAGTAACCAGAATTGGTAAGGGAGAACTGCTGCCACCTTGTGGCCGTTTCACACAACAGCAGCTTTAATCCCAGCGCTAATGGTCAGTTGATATTCAAAATCATTGCAGGCCCGTAAATGACACCTGCCCTGAAAACAAATGCTGGGGTCACATATCGACCAAAAATTTCAAAGGACGTCCATATTTCAAAACGACCATTTCAAAAGGCATATTTTATGCACATTAGTTTTCTGCTTCTTTTTCTTTCTTTCCTTTTTGGTTAAAAAAACGGGAATGGAAAAAGGCATCCCTCAGAAGGGGCGAAAAGTTGCAAACGAATCAATGGACAAAGGTTTAATCTCCAATATATATAAACAGCTCATGCAGCTTAATATTAAAAAAAACAAACAACCCAATACAAAAATGGGCAGAAGATCTAAAGATACGTTTCTTCAAAGAAGACACAGAGATGGCCAAGACGCACATGAAAAGCTGCTCAACAGCACTAATTATTAGAGAAATGCAAATCAAAACTACAATGAGGTATCACCTCACACTGTTAGAATCGGCATCATCAGAAAATCTACAGACAACAAATTCTGGGGAGGGTGTGGACAAAAGGAGCCCTCTTCCACTATTGGTGGGAATGTAAATTGATACAGTCACTATGGAGAACAGTATGGAGTTTCGTTAAAAAAAAAACTAGAAATAGAATTACCATCTGATCCAGCAATCCCACTTCTGGGCATATACCCAAAGAACACCATAAATCAAAAAGGCACATTCACCACAATGTTCATTGCAGCACTATTTACAATAGCCAGGTAATGGAAGCAACCTAAATGCCCACAGACAGATGAATGGATAAAGATGTGGTACATGTATAAAATGGAATATTACTCAGCCATAAAACGGAATGAAACTGGGTCATTTGTAGAGACATCGATGGATCTAGAGACTGTCATACAGAATGAAGTCAGTCAGAAAGAGGAAAACAAATATTGTATATTAATGCATATATGTGGAACCTAAAAACTGGTACAGATGAACTGGTTTGCAGGGAAGAAAGAGAGACAGAGGTAGAGAACAAACGTATGGACACCAAGTGTGGGAAGCCATGGTGTGGTGGTGGTGGGATGAGTTGGGAGATTGGGATTGACCTGCATACATGTATATGCATAAAATACATAACTAATAATAACCTGCTGTATAAAAAAATAAATAAAATTAAATTTCAAAATTAAAAAAAATAATATTTAAAAATAATACAGAAAAAAGTTCTTCCCTTCACACAGATGTATTTACAGGAATGAATTATTTCCATGCTTATATCTATAAATACATAAAAGAGGAATAAAATCTAACTTGAACCATAAAAGAAAAAAAAATACCTGAACCCACCAGTTATACAGAGGAAAACCCTATCAGGGCACTTGCTCCAGCGGTAAACAATTCTGAAATGGGTCTGAGGTGGGGAATCATCTCCCATACAGCCAGCAACCCACACCCCACGCAAGGAGCGTCCTCATTGCAAAGCTGGGGGATCGTGCAGAGGCATCTCTGAATAAAGGTGAGCTGAGCCCCAGGCCAGCTGCTGCTGAACTGTTCCCACCCTTCCCAGGTAAAACACCTGAATATGTACAAGGGCTTGAAAGACTAGAGGAAGGGCCATGGAGCCACACCAGCAACAGCACGCAGGCCAACTTGGTGCCTGCAGGCCAGCCAGGGTGGTCCTGCCCCCGGGCGCTCTTCCGGAAGCTTTCCATTGTCCTGCCTGAGATACCCCACCTGTCCCGGCCCCCACTGCTTTTTTCCTTCCTCACCTCTGTCCGGAGAGAAATTCCAGCGGAAGGTATGGGTGACACATCCTCTTCTTTACAGGTGGCAGCCTGGCAACTCCTGCAGAAAGGCCAGCAGAACCCCACTCACACCGGGCCACCAACAAAGCTGTGGCCCCTCATTCCCTCCCACCAGCACCGCCCCGAGACTGCTGACGGGGCAGAGAATATGGAGTCAGGAACAGCTTCAGGGGCTATTGCTGCCTGGAGCGCTGTTTATATTGACCTCAACCAGGCACACCTGGGGAGGGCTGGGCGGCAGGGTAAGGCTGCCCAGGTCAGCTAATCCACAACACTCAGGCAATCACATTGTTGAAAACGGACCTCGCTAAGGCAGAAGAGAAGCCAAGGAAAAAAAGAACACAATGCCATTTGCACCACCGTAGATGAGTCTAGAGGTAATCACGTGACTTGCAGTAAGTCAGAAAGTGAAAGACACATATCATATCATATCACTTATAGGTGTTACCTAAAAATGGATACCAGGGCAGATATTTCCACCGAGAAGGGCAATCAGAGATTCATTAAACAAACTTATGGTTCACCAATGGAAAGGTGTGAGGATTGGTTTCATTACGATATCGGGGTTAACAGACTTATACAAACACAGGTGACATATATAATCACCAAAGACCTACGGAATACCAAAAGACTACTCAACATTCTGTCATAACGTACATGAGAAAAGGATCCCAGGAAAAACAGACATGTGTATATGTGTAAAAGAACCAACCACATCTTCCACACCTCCAACAATCAAACTTGCTGTAATAAAAAATAAAAATTAAATTAAAAACACGAACAAGAAGTAGGGAGACAAACTTGAGGGGCTTTCTCCTGGCACATTCCATTCTAAATTCCAATCTAGAACACGACTTCCATTGAGGCTCTCTTGCCCTAGTAACCAGAATTGGTAAGGGAGAACTGCTGCCACCTTGTGGCCGTTTCACACAACAGCAGCTTTAATCCCAGCGCTAATGGTCAGTTGATATTCAAAATCATTGCAGGCCCGTAAATGACACCTGCCCTGAAAACAAATGCTGGGGTCACATATCGACCAAAAATTTCAAAGGACGTCCATATTTCAAAACGACCATTTCAAAAGGCATATTTTATGCACATTAGTTTTCTGCTTCTTTTTCTTTCTTTCCTTTTTGGTTAAAAAAACGGGAATGGAAAAAGGCATCCCTCAGAAGGGGCGAAAAGTTGCAAACGAATCAATGGACAAAGGTTTAATCTCCAATATATATAAACAGCTCATGCAGCTTAATATTAAAAAAAACAAACAACCCAATACAAAAATGGGCAGAAGATCTAAAGATACGTTTCTTCAAAGAAGACACAGAGATGGCCAAGACGCACATGAAAAGCTGCTCAACAGCACTAATTATTAGAGAAATGCAAATCAAAACTACAATGAGGTATCACCTCACACTGTTAGAATCGGCATCATCAGAAAATCTACAGACAACAAATTCTGGGGAGGGTGTGGACAAAAGGAGCCCTCTTCCACTATTGGTGGGAATGTAAATTGATACAGTCACTATGGAGAACAGTATGGAGTTTCGTTAAAAAAAAAACTAGAAATAGAATTACCATCTGATCCAGCAATCCCACTTCTGGGCATATACCCAAAGAACACCATAAATCAAAAAGGCACATTCACCACAATGTTCATTGCAGCACTATTTACAATAGCCAGGTAATGGAAGCAACCTAAATGCCCACAGACAGATGAATGGATAAAGATGTGGTACATGTATAAAATGGAATATTACTCAGCCATAAAACGGAATGAAACTGGGTCATTTGTAGAGACATCGATGGATCTAGAGACTGTCATACAGAATGAAGTCAGTCAGAAAGAGGAAAACAAATATTGTATATTAATGCATATATGTGGAACCTAAAAACTGGTACAGATGAACTGGTTTGCAGGGAAGAAAGAGAGACAGAGGTAGAGAACAAACGTATGGACACCAAGTGTGGGAAGCCATGGTGTGGTGGTGGTGGGATGAGTTGGGAGATTGGGATTGACCTGCATACATGTATATGCATAAAATACATAACTAATAATAACCTGCTGTATAAAAAAATAAATAAAATTAAATTTCAAAATTAAAAAAAATAATATTTAAAAATAATACAGAAAAAAGTTCTTCCCTTCACACAGATGTATTTACAGGAATGAATTATTTCCATGCTTATATCTATAAATACATAAAAGAGGAATAAAATCTAACCTGAACCATAAAAGAAAAAAAAAAACCTGAACCCACCAGTTATACAGAGGAAAACCCTATCAGGGCACTTGCTCCAGCGGTAAACAATTCTGAAATGGGTCTGAGGTGGGGAATCATCTCCCATACAGCCAGCAACCCACACCCCACGCAAGGAGCGTCCTCATTGCAAAGCTGGGGGATCGTGCAGAGGCATCTCTGAATAAAGGTGAGCTGAGCCCCAGGCCAGCTGCTGCTGAACTGTTCCCACCCTTCCCAGGTAAAACACCTGAATATGTACAAGGGCTTGAAAGACTAGAGGAAGGGCCATGGAGCCACACCAGCAACAGCACGCAGGCCAACTTGGTGCCTGCAGGCCAGCCAGGGTGGTCCTGCCCCCGGGCGCTCTTCCGGAAGCTTTCCATTGTCCTGCCTGAGATACCCCACCTGTCCCGGCCCCCACTGCTTTTTTCCTTCCTCACCTCTGTCCGGAGAGAAATTCCAGCGGAAGGTATGGGTGACACATCCTCTTCTTTACAGGTGGCAGCCTGGCAACTCCTGCAGAAAGGCCAGCAGAACCCCACTCACACCGGGCCACCAACAAAGCTGTGGCCCCTCATTCCCTCCCACCAGCACCGCCCCGAGACTGCTGACGGGGCAGAGAATATGGAGTCAGGAACAGCTTCAGGGGCTATTGCTGCCTGGAGCGCTGTTTATATTGACCTCAACCAGGCACACCTGGGGAGGGCTGGGCGGCAGGGTAAGGCTGCCCAGGTCAGCTAATCCACAACACTCAGGCAATCACATTGTTGAAAACGGACCTCGCTAAGGCAGAAGAGAAGCCAAGGAAAAAAAGAACACAATGCCATTTGCACCACCGTAGATGAGTCTAGAGGTAATCACGTGACTTGCAGTAAGTCAGAAAGTGAAAGACACATATCATATCATATCACTTATAGGTGTTACCTAAAAATGGATACCAGGGCAGATATTTCCACCGAGAAGGGCAATCAGAGATTCATTAAACAAACTTATGGTTCACCAATGGAAAGGTGTGAGGATTGGTTTCATTACGATATCGGGGTTAACAGACTTATACAAACACAGGTGACATATATAATCACCAAAGACCTACGGAATACCAAAAGACTACTCAACATTCTGTCATAACGTACATGAGAAAAGGATCCCAGGAAAAACAGACATGTGTATATGTGTAAAAGAACCAACCACATCTTCCACACCTCCAACAATCAAACTTGCTGTAATAAAAAATAAAAATTAAATTAAAAACACGAACAAGAAGTAGGGAGACAAACTTGAGGGGCTTTCTCCTGGCACATTCCATTCTAAATTCCAATCTAGAACACGACTTCCATTGAGGCTCTCTTGCCCTAGTAACCAGAATTGGTAAGGGAGAACTGCTGCCACCTTGTGGCCGTTTCACACAACAGCAGCTTTAATCCCAGCGCTAATGGTCAGTTGATATTCAAAATCATTGCAGGCCCGTAAATGACACCTGCCCTGAAAACAAATGCTGGGGTCACATATCGACCAAAAATTTCAAAGGACGTCCATATTTCAAAACGACCATTTCAAAAGGCATATTTTATGCACATTAGTTTTCTGCTTCTTTTTCTTTCTTTCCTTTTTGGTTAAAAAAACGGGAATGGAAAAAGGCATCCCTCAGAAGGGGCGAAAAGTTGCAAACGAATCAATGGACAAAGGTTTAATCTCCAATATATATAAACAGCTCATGCAGCTTAATATTAAAAAAAACAAACAACCCAATACAAAAATGGGCAGAAGATCTAAAGATACGTTTCTTCAAAGAAGACACAGAGATGGCCAAGACGCACATGAAAAGCTGCTCAACAGCACTAATTATTAGAGAAATGCAAATCAAAACTACAATGAGGTATCACCTCACACTGTTAGAATCGGCATCATCAGAAAATCTACAGACAACAAATTCTGGGGAGGGTGTGGACAAAAGGAGCCCTCTTCCACTATTGGTGGGAATGTAAATTGATACAGTCACTATGGAGAACAGTATGGAGTTTCGTTAAAAAAAAAACTAGAAATAGAATTACCATCTGATCCAGCAATCCCACTTCTGGGCATATACCCAAAGAACACCATAAATCAAAAAGGCACATTCACCACAATGTTCATTGCAGCACTATTTACAATAGCCAGGTAATGGAAGCAACCTAAATGCCCACAGACAGATGAATGGATAAAGATGTGGTACATGTATAAAATGGAATATTACTCAGCCATAAAACGGAATGAAACTGGGTCATTTGTAGAGACATCGATGGATCTAGAGACTGTCATACAGAATGAAGTCAGTCAGAAAGAGGAAAACAAATATTGTATATTAATGCATATATGTGGAACCTAAAAACTGGTACAGATGAACTGGTTTGCAGGGAAGAAAGAGAGACAGAGGTAGAGAACAAACGTATGGACACCAAGTGTGGGAAGCCATGGTGTGGTGGTGGTGGGATGAGTTGGGAGATTGGGATTGACCTGCATACATGTATATGCATAAAATACATAACTAATAATAACCTGCTGTATAAAAAAATAAATAAAATTAAATTTCAAAATTAAAAAAAATAATATTTAAAAATAATACAGAAAAAAGTTCTTCCCTTCACACAGATGTATTTACAGGAATGAATTATTTCCATGCTTATATCTATAAATACATAAAAGAGGAATAAAATCTAACCTGAACCATAAAAGAAAAAAAAAAACCTGAACCCACCAGTTATACAGAGGAAAACCCTATCAGGGCACTTGCTCCAGCGGTAAACAATTCTGAAATGGGTCTGAGGTGGGGAATCATCTCCCATACAGCCAGCAACCCACACCCCACGCAAGGAGCGTCCTCATTGCAAAGCTGGGGGATCGTGCAGAGGCATCTCTGAATAAAGGTGAGCTGAGCCCCAGGCCAGCTGCTGCTGAACTGTTCCCACCCTTCCCAGGTAAAACACCTGAATATGTACAAGGGCTTGAAAGACTAGAGGAAGGGCCATGGAGCCACACCAGCAACAGCACGCAGGCCAACTTGGTGCCTGCAGGCCAGCCAGGGTGGTCCTGCCCCCGGGCGCTCTTCGGGAAGCTTTCCATTGTCCTGCCTGAGATACCCCACCTGTCCCGGCCCCCACTGCTTTTTTCCTTCCTCACCTCTGTCCGGAGAGAAATTCCAGCGGAAGGTATGGGTGACACATCCTCTTCTTTACAGGTGGCAGCCTGGCAACTCCTGCAGAAAGGCCAGCAGAACCCCACTCACACCGGGCCACCAACAAAGCTGTGGCCCCTCATTCCCTCCCACCAGCACCGCCCCGAGACTGCTGACGGGGCAGAGAATATGGAGTCAGGAACAGCTTCAGGGGCTATTGCTGCCTGGAGCGCTGTTTATATTGACCTCAACCAGGCACACCTGGGGAGGGCTGGGCGGCAGGGTAAGGCTGCCCAGGTCAGCTAATCCACAACACTCAGGCAATCACATTGTTGAAAACGGACCTCGCTAAGGCAGAAGAGAAGCCAAGGAAAAAAAGAACACAATGCCATTTGCACCACCGTAGATGAGTCTAGAGGTAATCACGTGACTTGCAGTAAGTCAGAAAGTGAAAGACACATATCATATCATATCACTTATAGGTGTTACCTAAAAATGGATACCAGGGCAGATATTTCCACCGAGAAGGGCAATCAGAGATTCATTAAACAAACTTATGGTTCACCAATGGAAAGGTGTGAGGATTGGTTTCATTACGATATCGGGGTTAACAGACTTATACAAACACAGGTGACATATATAATCACCAAAGACCTACGGAATACCAAAAGACTACTCAACATTCTGTCATAACGTACATGAGAAAAGGATCCCAGGAAAAACAGACATGTGTATATGTGTAAAAGAACCAACCACATCTTCCACACCTCCAACAATCAAACTTGCTGTAATAAAAAATAAAAATTAAATTAAAAACACGAACAAGAAGTAGGGAGACAAACTTGAGGGGCTTTCTCCTGGCACATTCCATTCTAAATTCCAATCTAGAACACGACTTCCATTGAGGCTCTCTTGCCCTAGTAACCAGAATTGGTAAGGGAGAACTGCTGCCACCTTGTGGCCGTTTCACACAACAGCAGCTTTAATCCCAGCGCTAATGGTCAGTTGATATTCAAAATCATTGCAGGCCCGTAAATGACACCTGCCCTGAAAACAAATGCTGGGGTCACATATCGACCAAAAATTTCAAAGGACGTCCATATTTCAAAACGACCATTTCAAAAGGCATATTTTATGCACATTAGTTTTCTGCTTCTTTTTCTTTCTTTCCTTTTTGGTTAAAAAAACGGGAATGGAAAAAGGCATCCCTCAGAAGGGGCGAAAAGTTGCAAACGAATCAATGGACAAAGGTTTAATCTCCAATATATATAAACAGCTCATGCAGCTTAATATTAAAAAAAACAAACAACCCAATACAAAAATGGGCAGAAGATCTAAAGATACGTTTCTTCAAAGAAGACACAGAGATGGCCAAGACGCACATGAAAAGCTGCTCAACAGCACTAATTATTAGAGAAATGCAAATCAAAACTACAATGAGGTATCACCTCACACTGTTAGAATCGGCATCATCAGAAAATCTACAGACAACAAATTCTGGGGAGGGTGTGGACAAAAGGAGCCCTCTTCCACTATTGGTGGGAATGTAAATTGATACAGTCACTATGGAGAACAGTATGGAGTTTCGTTAAAAAAAAACAACTAGAAATAGAATTACCATCTGATCCAGCAATCCCACTTCTGGGCATATACCCAAAGAACACCATAAATCAAAAAGGCACATTCACCACAATGTTCATTGCAGCACTATTTACAATAGCCAGGTAATGGAAGCAACCTAAATGCCCACAGACAGATGAATGGATAAAGATGTGGTACATGTATAAAATGGAATATTACTCAGCCATAAAACGGAATGAAACTGGGTCATTTGTAGAGACATCGATGGATCTAGAGACTGTCATACAGAATGAAGTCAGTCAGAAAGAGGAAAACAAATATTGTATATTAATGCATATATGTGGAACCTAAAAACTGGTACAGATGAACTGGTTTGCAGGGAAGAAATAGAGACAGAGGTAGAGAACAAACGTATGGACACCAAGTGTGGGAAGCCATGGTGTGGTGGTGGTGGGATGAGTTGGGAGATTGGGATTGACCTGCATACATGTATATGCATAAAATACATAACTAATAATAACCTGCTGTATAAAAAAATAAATAAAATTAAATTTCAAAATTAAAAAAAATAATATTTAAAAATAATACAGAAAAAAGTTCTTCCCTTCACACAGATGTATTTACAGGAATGAATTATTTCCATGCTTATATCTATAAATACATAAAAGAGGAATAAAATCTAACCTGAACCATAAAAGAAAAAAAAAAACCTGAACCCACCAGTTATACAGAGGAAAACCCTATCAGGGCACTTGCTCCAGCGGTAAACAATTCTGAAATGGGTCTGAGGTGGGGAATCATCTCCCATACAGCCAGCAACCCACACCCCACGCAAGGAGCGTCCTCATTGCAAAGCTGGGGGATCGTGCAGAGGCATCTCTGAATAAAGGTGAGCTGAGCCCCAGGCCAGCTGCTGCTGAACTGTTCCCACCCTTCCCAGGTAAAACACCTGAATATGTACAAGGGCTTGAAAGACTAGAGGAAGGGCCATGGAGCCACACCAGCAACAGCACGCAGGCCAACTTGGTGCCTGCAGGCCAGCCAGGGTGGTCCTGCCCCCGGGCGCTCTTCGGGAAGCTTTCCATTGTCCTGCCTGAGATACCCCACCTGTCCCGGCCCCCACTGCTTTTTTCCTTCCTCACCTCTGTCCGGAGAGAAATTCCAGCGGAAGGTATGGGTGACACATCCTCTTCTTTACAGGTGGCAGCCTGGCAACTCCTGCAGAAAGGCCAGCAGAACCCCACTCACACCGGGCCACCAACAAAGCTGTGGCCCCTCATTCCCTCCCACCAGCACCGCCCCGAGACTGCTGACGGGGCAGAGAATATGGAGTCAGGAACAGCTTCAGGGGCTATTGCTGCCTGGAGCGCTGTTTATATTGACCTCAACCAGGCACACCTGGGGAGGGCTGGGCGGCAGGGTAAGGCTGCCCAGGTCAGCTAATCCACAACACTCAGGCAATCACATTGTTGAAAACGGACCTCGCTAAGGCAGAAGAGAAGCCAAGGAAAAAAAGAACACAATGCCATTTGCACCACCGTAGATGAGTCTAGAGGTAATCACGTGACTTGCAGTAAGTCAGAAAGTGAAAGACACATATCATATCATATCACTTATAGGTGTTACCTAAAAATGGATACCAGGGCAGATATTTCCACCGAGAAGGGCAATCAGAGATTCATTAAACAAACTTATGGTTCACCAATGGAAAGGTGTGAGGATTGGTTTCATTACGATATCGGGGTTAACAGACTTATACAAACACAGGTGACATATATAATCACCAAAGACCTACGGAATACCAAAAGACTACTCAACATTCTGTCATAACGTACATGAGAAAAGGATCCCAGGAAAAACAGACATGTGTATATGTGTAAAAGAACCAACCACATCTTCCACACCTCCAACAATCAAACTTGCTGTAATAAAAAATAAAAATTAAATTAAAAACACGAACAAGAAGTAGGGAGACAAACTTGAGGGGCTTTCTCCTGGCACATTCCATTCTAAATTCCAATCTAGAACACGACTTCCATTGAGGCTCTCTTGCCCTAGTAACCAGAATTGGTAAGGGAGAACTGCTGCCACCTTGTGGCCGTTTCACACAACAGCAGCTTTAATCCCAGCGCTAATGGTCAGTTGATATTCAAAATCATTGCAGGCCCGTAAATGACACCTGCCCTGAAAACAAATGCTGGGGTCACATATCGACCAAAAATTTCAAAGGACGTCCATATTTCAAAACGACCATTTCAAAAGGCATATTTTATGCACATTAGTTTTCTGCTTCTTTTTCTTTCTTTCCTTTTTGGTTAAAAAAACGGGAATGGAAAAAGGCATCCCTCAGAAGGGGCGAAAAGTTGCAAACGAATCAATGGACAAAGGTTTAATCTCCAATATATATAAACAGCTCATGCAGCTTAATATTAAAAAAAACAAACAACCCAATACAAAAATGGGCAGAAGATCTAAAGATACGTTTCTTCAAAGAAGACACAGAGATGGCCAAGACGCACATGAAAAGCTGCTCAACAGCACTAATTATTAGAGAAATGCAAATCAAAACTACAATGAGGTATCACCTCACACTGTTAGAATCGGCATCATCAGAAAATCTACAGACAACAAATTCTGGGGAGGGTGTGGACAAAAGGAGCCCTCTTCCACTATTGGTGGGAATGTAAATTGATACAGTCACTATGGAGAACAGTATGGAGTTTCGTTAAAAAAAAACAACTAGAAATAGAATTACCATCTGATCCAGCAATCCCACTTCTGGGCATATACCCAAAGAACACCATAAATCAAAAAGGCACATTCACCACAATGTTCATTGCAGCACTATTTACAATAGCCAGGTAATGGAAGCAACCTAAATGCCCACAGACAGATGAATGGATAAAGATGTGGTACATGTATAAAATGGAATATTACTCAGCCATAAAACGGAATGAAACTGGGTCATTTATAGAGACATCGATGGATCTAGAGACTGTCATACAGAATGAAGTAAGTCAGAAAGAGGAAAACAAATATTGTATATTAATGCAAATATGTGGAACCTAAAAACTGGTACAGATGAACTGGTTTGCAGGGAAGAAATAGAGACAGAGGTAGAGAACAAACGTATGGACACCAAGTGTGGGAAGCCATGGTGTGGTGGTGGTGGGATGAGTTGGGAGATTGGGATTGACCTGCATACATGTATATGCATAAAATACATAACTAATAATAACCTGCTGTATAAAAAAATAAATAAAATTAAATTTCAAAATTAAAAAAAATAATATTTAAAAATAATACAGAAAAAAGTTCTTCCCTTCACACAGATGTATTTACAGGAATGAATTATTTCCATGCTTATATCTATAAATACATAAAAGAGGAATAAAATCTAACTTGAACCATAAAAGAAAAAAAAAAACCTGAACCCACCAGTTATACAGAGGAAAACCCTATCAGGGCACTTGCTCCAGCGGTAAACAATTCTGAAATGGGTCTGAGGTGGGGAATCATCTCCCATACAGCCAGCAACCCACACCCCACGCAAGGAGCGTCCTCATTGCAAAGCTGGGGGATCGTGCAGAGGCATCTCTGAATAAAGGTGAGCTGAGCCCCAGGCCAGCTGCTGCTGAACTGTTCCCACCCTTCCCAGGTAAAACACCTGAATATGTACAAGGGCTTGAAAGACTAGAGGAAGGGCCATGGAGCCACACCAGCAACAGCACGCAGGCCAACTTGGTGCCTGCAGGCCAGCCAGGGTGGTCCTGCCCCCGGGCGCTCTTCCGGAAGCTTTCCATTGTCCTGCCTGAGATACCCCACCTGTCCCGGCCCCCACTGCTTTTTTCCTTCCTCACCTCTGTCCGGAGAGAAATTCCAGCGGAAGGTATGGGTGACACATCCTCTTCTTTACAGGTGGCAGCCTGGCAACTCCTGCAGAAAGGCCAGCAGAACCCCACTCACACCGGGCCACCAACAAAGCTGTGGCCCCTCATTCCCTCCCACCAGCACCGCCCCGAGACTGCTGACGGGGCAGAGAATATGGAGTCAGGAACAGCTTCAGGGGCTATTGCTGCCTGGAGCGCTGTTTATATTGACCTCAACCAGGCACACCTGGGGAGGGCTGGGCGGCAGGGTAAGGCTGCCCAGGTCAGCTAATCCACAACACTCAGGCAATCACATTGTTGAAAACGGACCTCGCTAAGGCAGAAGAGAAGCCAAGGAAAAAAAGAACACAATGCCATTTGCACCACCGTAGATGAGTCTAGAGGTAATCACGTGACTTGCAGTAAGTCAGAAAGTGAAAGACACATATCATATCATATCACTTATAGGTGTTACCTAAAAATGGATACCAGGGCAGATATTTCCACCGAGAAGGGCAATCAGAGATTCATTAAACAAACTTATGGTTCACCAATGGAAAGGTGTGAGGATTGGTTTCATTACGATATCGGGGTTAACAGACTTATACAAACACAGGTGACATATATAATCACCAAAGACCTACGGAATACCAAAAGACTACTCAACATTCTGTCATAACGTACATGAGAAAAGGATCCCAGGAAAAACAGACATGTGTATATGTGTAAAAGAACCAACCACATCTTCCACACCTCCAACAATCAAACTTGCTGTAATAAAAAATAAAAATTAAATTAAAAACACGAACAAGAAGTAGGGAGACAAACTTGAGGGGCTTTCTCCTGGCACATTCCATTCTAAATTCCAATCTAGAACACGACTTCCATTGAGGCTCTCTTGCCCTAGTAACCAGAATTGGTAAGGGAGAACTGCTGCCACCTTGTGGCCGTTTCACACAACAGCAGCTTTAATCCCAGCGCTAATGGTCAGTTGATATTCAAAATCATTGCAGGCCCGTAAATGACACCTGCCCTGAAAACAAATGCTGGGGTCACATATCGACCAAAAATTTCAAAGGACGTCCATATTTCAAAACGACCATTTCAAAAGGCATATTTTATGCACATTAGTTTTCTGCTTCTTTTTCTTTCTTTCCTTTTTGGTTAAAAAAACGGGAATGGAAAAAGGCATCCCTCAGAAGGGGCGAAAAGTTGCAAACGAATCAATGGACAAAGGTTTAATCTCCAATATATATAAACAGCTCATGCAGCTTAATATTAAAAAAAACAAACAACCCAATACAAAAATGGGCAGAAGATCTAAAGATACGTTTCTTCAAAGAAGACACAGAGATGGCCAAGACGCACATGAAAAGCTGCTCAACAGCACTAATTATTAGAGAAATGCAAATCAAAACTACAATGAGGTATCACCTCACACTGTTAGAATCGGCATCATCAGAAAATCTACAGACAACAAATTCTGGGGAGGGTGTGGACAAAAGGAGCCCTCTTCCACTATTGGTGGGAATGTAAATTGATACAGTCACTATGGAGAACAGTATGGAGTTTCGTTAAAAAAAAAACTAGAAATAGAATTACCATCTGATCCAGCAATCCCACTTCTGGGCATATACCCAAAGAACACCATAAATCAAAAAGGCACATTCACCACAATGTTCATTGCAGCACTATTTACAATAGCCAGGTAATGGAAGCAACCTAAATGCCCACAGACAGATGAATGGATAAAGATGTGGTACATGTATAAAATGGAATATTACTCAGCCATAAAACGGAATGAAACTGGGTCATTTGTAGAGACATCGATGGATCTAGAGACTGTCATACAGAATGAAGTCAGTCAGAAAGAGGAAAACAAATATTGTATATTAATGCATATATGTGGAACCTAAAAACTGGTACAGATGAACTGGTTTGCAGGGAAGAAATAGAGACAGAGGTAGAGAACAAACGTATGGACACCAAGTGTGGGAAGCCATGGTGTGGTGGTGGTGGGATGAGTTGGGAGATTGGGATTGACCTGCATACATGTATATGCATAAAATACATAACTAATAATAACCTGCTGTATAAAAAAATAAATAAAATTAAATTTCAAAATTAAAAAAAATAATATTTAAAAATAATACAGAAAAAAGTTCTTCCCTTCACACAGATGTATTTACAGGAATGAATTATTTCCATGCTTATATCTATAAATACATAAAAGAGGAATAAAATCTAACCTGAACCATAAAAGAAAAAAAAAAACCTGAACCCACCAGTTATACAGAGGAAAACCCTATCAGGGCACTTGCTCCAGCGGTAAACAATTCTGAAATGGGTCTGAGGTGGGGAATCATCTCCCATACAGCCAGCAACCCACACCCCACGCAAGGAGCGTCCTCATTGCAAAGCTGGGGGATCGTGCAGAGGCATCTCTGAATAAAGGTGAGCTGAGCCCCAGGCCAGCTGCTGCTGAACTGTTCCCACCCTTCCCAGGTAAAACACCTGAATATGTACAAGGGCTTGAAAGACTAGAGGAAGGGCCATGGAGCCACACCAGCAACAGCACGCAGGCCAACTTGGTGCCTGCAGGCCAGCCAGGGTGGTCCTGCCCCCGGGCGCTCTTCCGGAAGCTTTCCATTGTCCTGCCTGAGATACCCCACCTGTCCCGGCCCCCACTGCTTTTTTCCTTCCTCACCTCTGTCCGGAGAGAAATTCCAGCGGAAGGTATGGGTGACACATCCTCTTCTTTACAGGTGGCAGCCTGGCAAC
The DNA here is from genome assembly GCF_964165515.1 of Mesoplodon bidens. NCBI lineage: Eukaryota > Metazoa > Chordata > Mammalia > Artiodactyla > Ziphiidae > Mesoplodon > Mesoplodon bidens. The sequence continues at coordinate 125,009 of NW_027672434.1, read as the reverse complement.
TCCTGCAGAAAGGCCAGCAGAACCCCACTCACACCGGGCCACCAACAAAGCTGTGGCCCCTCATTCCCTCCCACCAGCACCGCCCCGAGACTGCTGACGGGGCAGAGAATATGGAGTCAGGAACAGCTTCAGGGGCTATTGCTGCCTGGAGCGCTGTTTATATTGACCTCAACCAGGCACACCTGGGGAGGGCTGGGCGGCAGGGTAAGGCTGCCCAGGTCAGCTAATCCACAACACTCAGGCAATCACATTGTTGAAAACGGACCTCGCTAAGGCAGAAGAGAAGCCAAGGAAAAAAAGAACACAATGCCATTTGCACCACCGTAGATGAGTCTAGAGGTAATCACGTGACTTGCAGTAAGTCAGAAAGTGAAAGACACATATCATATCATATCACTTATAGGTGTTACCTAAAAATGGATACCAGGGCAGATATTTCCACCGAGAAGGGCAATCAGAGATTCATTAAACAAACTTATGGTTCACCAATGGAAAGGTGTGAGGATTGGTTTCATTACGATATCGGGGTTAACAGACTTATAGAAACACAGGTGACATATATAATCACCAAAGACCTACGGAATACCAAAAGACTACTCAACATTCTGTCATAACGTACATGAGAAAAGGATCCCAGGAAAAACAGACATGTGTATATGTGTAAAAGAACCAACCACATCTTCCACACCTCCAACAATCAAACTTGCTGTAATAAAAAATAAAAATTAAATTAAAAACACGAACAAGAAGTAGGGAGACAAACTTGAGGGGCTTTCTCCTGGCACATTCCATTCTAAATTCCAATCTAGAACACGACTTCCATTGAGGCTCTCTTGCCCTAGTAACCAGAATTGGTAAGGGAGAACTGCTGCCACCTTGTGGCCGTTTCACACAACAGCAGCTTTAATCCCAGCGCTAATGGTCAGTTGATATTCAAAATCATTGCAGGCCCGTAAATGACACCTGCCCTGAAAACAAATGCTGGGGTCACATATCGACCAAAAATTTCAAAGGACGTCCATATTTCAAAACGACCATTTCAAAAGGCATATTTTATGCACATTAGTTTTCTGCTTCTTTTTCTTTCTTTCCTTTTTGGTTAAAAAAACGGGAATGGAAAAAGGCATCCCTCAGAAGGGGCGAAAAGTTGCAAACGAATCAATGGACAAAGGTTTAATCTCCAATATATATAAACAGCTCATGCAGCTTAATATTAAAAAAAACAAACAACCCCATACAAAAATGGGCAGAAGATCTAAAGATACGTTTCTTCAAAGAAGACACAGAGATGGCCAAGACGCACATGAAAAGCTGCTCAACAGCACTAATTATTAGAGAAATGCAAATCAAAACTACAATGAGGTATCACCTCACACTGTTAGAATCGGCATCATCAGAAAATCTACAGACAACAAATTCTGGGGAGGGTGTGGACAAAAGGAGCCCTCTTCCACTATTGGTGGGAATGTAAATTGATACAGTCACTATGGAGAACAGTATGGAGTTTCGTTAAAAAAAAAACTAGAAATAGAATTACCATCTGATCCAGCAATCCCACTTCTGGGCATATACCCAAAGAACACCATAAATCAAAAAGGCACATTCACCACAATGTTCATTGCAGCACTATTTACAATAGCCAGGTAATGGAAGCAACCTAAATGCCCACAGACAGATGAATGGATAAAGATGTGGTACATGTATAAAATGGAATATTACTCAGCCATAAAACGGAATGAAACTGGGTCATTTGTAGAGACATCGATGGATCTAGAGACTGTCATACAGAATGAAGTCAGTCAGAAAGAGGAAAACAAATATTGTATATTAATGCATATATGTGGAACCTAAAAACTGGTACAGATGAACTGGTTTGCAGGGAAGAAATAGAGACAGAGGTAGAGAACAAACGTATGGACACCAAGTGTGGGAAGCCATGGTGTGGTGGTGGTGGGATGAGTTGGGAGATTGGGATTGACCTGCATACATGTATATGCATAAAATACATAACTAATAATAACCTGCTGTATAAAAAAATAAATAAAATTAAATTTCAAAATTAAAAAAAATAATATTTAAAAATAATACAGAAAAAAGTTCTTCCCTTCACACAGATGTATTTACAGGAATGAATTATTTCCATGCTTATATCTATAAATACATAAAAGAGGAATAAAATCTAACCTGAACCATAAAAGAAAAAAAAAAACCTGAACCCACCAGTTATACAGAGGAAAACCCTATCAGGGCACTTGCTCCAGCGGTAAACAATTCTGAAATGGGTCTGAGGTGGGGAATCATCTCCCATACAGCCAGCAACCCACACCCCACGCAAGGAGCGTCCTCATTGCAAAGCTGGGGGATCGTGCAGAGGCATCTCTGAATAAAGGTGAGCTGAGCCCCAGGCCAGCTGCTGCTGAACTGTTCCCACCCTTCCCAGGTAAAACACCTGAATATGTACAAGGGCTTGAAAGACTAGAGGAAGGGCCATGGAGCCACACCAGCAACAGCACGCAGGCCAACTTGGTGCCTGCAGGCCAGCCAGGGTGGTCCTGCCCCCGGGCGCTCTTCCGGAAGCTTTCCATTGTCCTGCCTGAGATACCCCACCTGTCCCGGCCCCCACTGCTTTTTTCCTTCCTCACCTCTGTCCGGAGAGAAATTCCAGCGGAAGGTATGGGTGACACATCCTCTTCTTTACAGGTGGCAGCCTGGCAACTCCTGCAGAAAGGCCAGCAGAACCCCACTCACACCGGGCCACCAACAAAGCTGTGGCCCCTCATTCCCTCCCACCAGCACCGCCCCGAGACTGCTGACGGGGCAGAGAATATGGAGTCAGGAACAGCTTCAGGGGCTATTGCTGCCTGGAGCGCTGTTTATATTGACCTCAACCAGGCACACCTGGGGAGGGCTGGGCGGCAGGGTAAGGCTGCCCAGGTCAGCTAATCCACAACACTCAGGCAATCACATTGTTGAAAACGGACCTCGCTAAGGCAGAAGAGAAGCCAAGGAAAAAAAGAACACAATGCCATTTGCACCACCGTAGATGAGTCTAGAGGTAATCACGTGACTTGCAGTAAGTCAGAAAGTGAAAGACACATATCATATCATATCACTTATAGGTGTTACCTAAAAATGGATACCAGGGCAGATATTTCCACCGAGAAGGGCAATCAGAGATTCATTAAACAAACTTATGGTTCACCAATGGAAAGGTGTGAGGATTGGTTTCATTACGATATCGGGGTTAACAGACTTATAGAAACACAGGTGACATATATAATCACCAAAGACCTACGGAATACCAAAAGACTACTCAACATTCTGTCATAACGTACATGAGAAAAGGATCCCAGGAAAAACAGACATGTGTATATGTGTAAAAGAACCAACCACATCTTCCACACCTCCAACAATCAAACTTGCTGTAATAAAAAATAAAAATTAAATTAAAAACACGAACAAGAAGTAGGGAGACAAACTTGAGGGGCTTTCTCCTGGCACATTCCATTCTAAATTCCAATCTAGAACACGACTTCCATTGAGGCTCTCTTGCCCTAGTAACCAGAATTGGTAAGGGAGAACTGCTGCCACCTTGTGGCCGTTTCACACAACAGCAGCTTTAATCCCAGCGCTAATGGTCAGTTGATATTCAAAATCATTGCAGGCCCGTAAATGACACCTGCCCTGAAAACAAATGCTGGGGTCACATATCGACCAAAAATTTCAAAGGACGTCCATATTTCAAAACGACCATTTCAAAAGGCATATTTTATGCACATTAGTTTTCTGCTTCTTTTTCTTTCTTTCCTTTTTGGTTAAAAAAACGGGAATGGAAAAAGGCATCCCTCAGAAGGGGCGAAAAGTTGCAAACGAATCAATGGACAAAGGTTTAATCTCCAATATATATAAACAGCTCATGCAGCTTAATATTAAAAAAAACAAACAACCCCATACAAAAATGGGCAGAAGATCTAAAGATACGTTTCTTCAAAGAAGACACAGAGATGGCCAAGACGCACATGAAAAGCTGCTCAACAGCACTAATTATTAGAGAAATGCAAATCAAAACTACAATGAGGTATCACCTCACACTGTTAGAATCGGCATCATCAGAAAATCTACAGACAACAAATTCTGGGGAGGGTGTGGACAAAAGGAGCCCTCTTCCACTATTGGTGGGAATGTAAATTGATACAGTCACTATGGAGAACAGTATGGAGTTTCGTTAAAAAAAAAAACTAGAAATAGAATTACCATCTGATCCAGCAATCCCACTTCTGGGCATATACCCAAAGAACACCATAAATCAAAAAGGCACATTCACCACAATGTTCATTGCAGCACTATTTACAATAGCCAGGTAATGGAAGCAACCTAAATGCCCACAGACAGATGAATGGATAAAGATGTGGTACATGTATAAAATGGAATATTACTCAGCCATAAAACGGAATGAAACTGGGTCATTTGTAGAGACATCGATGGATCTAGAGACTGTCATACAGAATGAAGTCAGTCAGAAAGAGGAAAACAAATATTGTATATTAATGCATATATGTGGAACCTAAAAACTGGTACAGATGAACTGGTTTGCAGGGAAGAAATAGAGACAGAGGTAGAGAACAAACGTATGGACACCAAGTGTGGGAAGCCATGGTGTGGTGGTGGTGGGATGAGTTGGGAGATTGGGATTGACCTGCATACATGTATATGCATAAAATACATAACTAATAATAACCTGCTGTATAAAAAAATAAATAAAATTAAATTTCAAAATTAAAAAAAATAATATTTAAAAATAATACAGAAAAAAGTTCTTCCCTTCACACAGATGTATTTACAGGAATGAATTATTTCCATGCTTATATCTATAAATACATAAAAGAGGAATAAAATCTAACCTGAACCATAAAAGAAAAAAAAAAACCTGAACCCACCAGTTATACAGAGGAAAACCCTATCAGGGCACTTGCTCCAGCGCTAAACAATTCTGAAATGGGTCTGAGGTGGGGAATCATCTCCCATACAGCCAGCAACCCACACCCCACGCAAGGAGCGTCCTCATTGCAAAGCTGGGGGATCGTGCAGAGGCATCTCTGAATAAAGGTGAGCTGAGCCCCAGGCCAGCTGCTGCTGAACTGTTCCCACCCTTCCCAGGTAAAACACCTGAATATGTACAAGGGCTTGAAAGACTAGAGGAAGGGCCATGGAGCCACACCAGCAACAGCACGCAGGCCAACTTGGTGCCTGCAGGCCAGCCAGGGTGGTCCTGCCCCCGGGCGCTCTTCCGGAAGCTTTCCATTGTCCTGCCTGAGATACCCCACCTGTCCCGGCCCCCACTGCTTTTTTCCTTCCTCACCTCTGTCCGGAGAGAAATTCCAGCGGAAGGTATGGGTGACACATCCTCTTCTTTACAGGTGGCAGCCTGGCAACTCCTGCAGAAAGGCCAGCAGAACCCCACTCACACCGGGCCACCAACAAAGCTGTGGCCCCTCATTCCCTCCCACCAGCACCGCCCCGAGACTGCTGACGGGGCAGAGAATATGGAGTCAGGAACAGCTTCAGGGGCTATTGCTGCCTGGAGCGCTGTTTATATTGACCTCAACCAGGCACACCTGGGGAGGGCTGGGCGGCAGGGTAAGGCTGCCCAGGTCAGCTAATCCACAACACTCAGGCAATCACATTGTTGAAAACGGACCTCGCTAAGGCAGAAGAGAAGCCAAGGAAAAAAAGAACACAATGCCATTTGCACCACCGTAGATGAGTCTAGAGGTAATCACGTGACTTGCAGTAAGTCAGAAAGTGAAAGACACATATCATATCATATCACTTATAGGTGTTACCTAAAAATGGATACCAGGGCAGATATTTCCACCGAGAAGGGCAATCAGAGATTCATTAAACAAACTTATGGTTCACCAATGGAAAGGTGTGAGGATTGGTTTCATTACGATATCGGGGTTAACAGACTTATAGAAACACAGGTGACATATATAATCACCAAAGACCTACGGAATACCAAAAGACTACTCAACATTCTGTCATAACGTACATGAGAAAAGGATCCCAGGAAAAACAGACATGTGTATATGTGTAAAAGAACCAACCACATCTTCCACACCTCCAACAATCAAACTTGCTGTAATAAAAAATAAAAATTAAATTAAAAACACGAACAAGAAGTAGGGAGACAAACTTGAGGGGCTTTCTCCTGGCACATTCCATTCTAAATTCCAATCTAGAACACGACTTCCATTGAGGCTCTCTTGCCCTAGTAACCAGAATTGGTAAGGGAGAACTGCTGCCACCTTGTGGCCGTTTCACACAACAGCAGCTTTAATCCCAGCGCTAATGGTCAGTTGATATTCAAAATCATTGCAGGCCCGTAAATGACACCTGCCCTGAAAACAAATGCTGGGGTCACATATCGACCAAAAATTTCAAAGGACGTCCATATTTCAAAACGACCATTTCAAAAGGCATATTTTATGCACATTAGTTTTCTGCTTCTTTTTCTTTCTTTCCTTTTTGGTTAAAAAAACGGGAATGGAAAAAGGCATCCCTCAGAAGGGGCGAAAAGTTGCAAACGAATCAATGGACAAAGGTTTAATCTCCAATATATATAAACAGCTCATGCAGCTTAATATTAAAAAAAACAAACAACCCCATACAAAAATGGGCAGAAGATCTAAAGATACGTTTCTTCAAAGAAGACACAGAGATGGCCAAGACGCACATGAAAAGCTGCTCAACAGCACTAATTATTAGAGAAATGCAAATCAAAACTACAATGAGGTATCACCTCACACTGTTAGAATCGGCATCATCAGAAAATCTACAGACAACAAATTCTGGGGAGGGTGTGGACAAAAGGAGCCCTCTTCCACTATTGGTGGGAATGTAAATTGATACAGTCACTATGGAGAACAGTATGGAGTTTCGTTAAAAAAAAAACTAGAAATAGAATTACCATCTGATCCAGCAATCCCACTTCTGGGCATATACCCAAAGAACACCATAAATCAAAAAGGCACATTCACCACAATGTTCATTGCAGCACTATTTACAATAGCCAGGTAATGGAAGCAACCTAAATGCCCACAGACAGATGAATGGATAAAGATGTGGTACATGTATAACATGGAATATTACTCAGCCATAAAACGGAATGAAACTGGGTCATTTGTAGAGACATCGATGGATCTAGAGACTGTCATACAGAATGAAGTCAGTCAGAAAGAGGAAAACAAATATTGTATATTAATGCATATATGTGGAACCTAAAAACTGGTACAGATGAACTGGTTTGCAGGGAAGAAATAGAGACAGAGGTAGAGAACAAACGTATGGACACCAAGTGTGGGAAGCCATGGTGTGGTGGTGGTGGGATGAGTTGGGAGATTGGGATTGACCTGCATACATGTATATGCATAAAATACATAACTAATAATAACCTGCTGTATAAAAAAATAAATAAAATTAAATTTCAAAATTAAAAAAAATAATATTTAAAAATAATACAGAAAAAAGTTCTTCCCTTCACACAGATGTATTTACAGGAATGAATTATTTCCATGCTTATATCTATAAATACATAAAAGAGGAATAAAATCTAACCTGAACCATAAAAGAAAAAAAAAAACCTGAACCCACCAGTTATACAGAGGAAAACCCTATCAGGGCACTTGCTCCAGCGGTAAACAATTCTGAAATGGGTCTGAGGTGGGGAATCATCTCCCATACAGCCAGCAACCCACACCCCACGCAAGGAGCGTCCTCATTGCAAAGCTGGGGGATCGTGCAGAGGCATCTCTGAATAAAGGTGAGCTGAGCCCCAGGCCAGCTGCTGCTGAACTGTTCCCACCCTTCCCAGGTAAAACACCTGAATATGTACAAGGGCTTGAAAGACTAGAGGAAGGGCCATGGAGCCACACCAGCAACAGCACGCAGGCCAACTTGGTGCCTGCAGGCCAGCCAGGGTGGTCCTGCCCCCGGGCGCTCTTCCGGAAGCTTTCCATTGTCCTGCCTGAGATACCCCACCTGTCCCGGCCCCCACTGCTTTTTTCCTTCCTCACCTCTGTCCGGAGAGAAATTCCAGCGGAAGGTATGGGTGACACATCCTCTTCTTTACAGGTGGCAGCCTGGCAACTCCTGCAGAAAGGCCAGCAGAACCCCACTCACACCGGGCCACCAACAAAGCTGTGGCCCCTCATTCCCTCCCACCAGCACCGCCCCGAGACTGCTGACGGGGCAGAGAATATGGAGTCAGGAACAGCTTCAGGGGCTATTGCTGCCTGGAGCGCTGTTTATATTGACCTCAACCAGGCACACCTGGGGAGGGCTGGGCGGCAGGGTAAGGCTGCCCAGGTCAGCTAATCCACAACACTCAGGCAATCACATTGTTGAAAACGGACCTCGCTAAGGCAGAAGAGAAGCCAAGGAAAAAAAGAACACAATGCCATTTGCACCACCGTAGATGAGTCTAGAGGTAATCACGTGACTTGCAGTAAGTCAGAAAGTGAAAGACACATATCATATCATATCACTTATAGGTGTTACCTAAAAATGGATACCAGGGCAGATATTTCCACCGAGAAGGGCAATCAGAGATTCATTAAACAAACTTATGGTTCACCAATGGAAAGGTGTGAGGATTGGTTTCATTACGATATCGGGGTTAACAGACTTATACAAACACAGGTGACATATATAATCACCAAAGACCTACGGAATACCAAAAGACTACTCAACATTCTGTCATAACGTACATGAGAAAAGGATCCCAGGAAAAACAGACATGTGTATATGTGTAAAAGAACCAACCACATCTTCCACACCTCCAACAATCAAACTTGCTGTAATAAAAAATAAAAATTAAATTAAAAACACGAACAAGAAGTAGGGAGACAAACTTGAGGGGCTTTCTCCTGGCACATTCCATTCTAAATTCCAATCTAGAACACGACTTCCATTGAGGCTCTCTTGCCCTAGTAACCAGAATTGGTAAGGGAGAACTGCTGCCACCTTGTGGCCGTTTCACACAACAGCAGCTTTAATCCCAGCGCTAATGGTCAGTTGATATTCAAAATCATTGCAGGCCCGTAAATGACACCTGCCCTGAAAACAAATGCTGGGGTCACATATCGACCAAAAATTTCAAAGGACGTCCATATTTCAAAACGACCATTTCAAAAGGCATATTTTATGCACATTAGTTTTCTGCTTCTTTTTCTTTCTTTCCTTTTTGGTTAAAAAAACGGGAATGGAAAAAGGCATCCCTCAGAAGGGGCGAAAAGTTGCAAACGAATCAATGGACAAAGGTTTAATCTCCAATATATATAAACAGCTCATGCAGCTTAATATTAAAAAAAACAAACAACCCAATACAAAAATGGGCAGAAGATCTAAAGATACGTTTCTTCAAAGAAGACACAGAGATGGCCAAGACGCACATGAAAAGCTGCTCAACAGCACTAATTATTAGAGAAATGCAAATCAAAACTACAATGAGGTATCACCTCACACTGTTAGAATCGGCATCATCAGAAAATCTACAGACAACAAATTCTGGGGAGGGTGTGGACAAAAGGAGCCCTCTTCCACTATTGGTGGGAATGTAAATTGATACAGTCACTATGGAGAACAGTATGGAGTTTCGTTAAAAAAAAAACTAGAAATAGAATTACCATCTGATCCAGCAATCCCACTTCTGGGCATATACCCAAAGAACACCATAAATCAAAAAGGCACATTCACCACAATGTTCATTGCAGCACTATTTACAATAGCCAGGTAATGGAAGCAACCTAAATGCCCACAGACAGATGAATGGATAAAGATGTGGTACATGTATAACATGGAATATTACTCAGCCATAAAACGGAATGAAACTGGGTCATTTGTAGAGACATCGATGGATCTAGAGACTGTCATACAGAATGAAGTCAGTCAGAAAGAGGAAAACAAATATTGTATATTAATGCATATATGTGGAACCTAAAAACTGGTACAGATGAACTGGTTTGCAGGGAAGAAATAGAGACAGAGGTAGAGAACAAACGTATGGACACCAAGTGTGGGAAGCCATGGTGTGGTGGTGGTGGGATGAGTTGGGAGATTGGGATTGACCTGCATACATGTATATGCATAAAATACATAACTAATAATAACCTGCTGTATAAAAAAATAAATAAAATTAAATTTCAAAATTAAAAAAAATAATATTTAAAAATAATACAGAAAAAAGTTCTTCCCTTCACACAGATGTATTTACAGGAATGAATTATTTCCATGCTTATATCTATAAATACATAAAAGAGGAATAAAATCTAACCTGAACCATAAAAGAAAAAAAAAAACCTGAACCCACCAGTTATACAGAGGAAAACCCTATCAGGGCACTTGCTCCAGCGGTAAACAATTCTGAAATGGGTCTGAGGTGGGGAATCATCTCCCATACAGCCAGCAACCCACACCCCACGCAAGGAGCGTCCTCATTGCAAAGCTGGGGGATCGTGCAGAGGCATCTCTGAATAAAGGTGAGCTGAGCCCCAGGCCAGCTGCTGCTGAACTGTTCCCACCCTTCCCAGGTAAAACACCTGAATATGTACAAGGGCTTGAAAGACTAGAGGAAGGGCCATGGAGCCACACCAGCAACAGCACGCAGGCCAACTTGGTGCCTGCAGGCCAGCCAGGGTGGTCCTGCCCCCGGGCGCTCTTCCGGAAGCTTTCCATTGTCCTGCCTGAGATACCCCACCTGTCCCGGCCCCCACTGCTTTTTTCCTTCCTCACCTCTGTCCGGAGAGAAATTCCAGCGGAAGGTATGGGTGACACATCCTCTTCTTTACAGGTGGCAGCCTGGCAACTCCTGCAGAAAGGCCAGCAGAACCCCACTCACACCGGGCCACCAACAAAGCTGTGGCCCCTCATTCCCTCCCACCAGCACCGCCCCGAGACTGCTGACGGGGCAGAGAATATGGAGTCAGGAACAGCTTCAGGGGCTATTGCTGCCTGGAGCGCTGTTTATATTGACCTCAACCAGGCACACCTGGGGAGGGCTGGGCGGCAGGGTAAGGCTGCCCAGGTCAGCTAATCCACAACACTCAGGCAATCACATTGTTGAAAACGGACCTCGCTAAGGCAGAAGAGAAGCCAAGGAAAAAAAGAACACAATGCCATTTGCACCACCGTAGATGAGTCTAGAGGTAATCACGTGACTTGCAGTAAGTCAGAAAGTGAAAGACACATATCATATCATATCACTTATAGGTGTTACCTAAAAATGGATACCAGGGCAGATATTTCCACCGAGAAGGGCAATCAGAGATTCATTAAACAAACTTATGGTTCACCAATGGAAAGGTGTGAGGATTGGTTTCATTACGATATCGGGGTTAACAGACTTATACAAACACAGGTGACATATATAATCACCAAAGACCTACGGAATACCAAAAGACTACTCAACATTCTGTCATAACGTACATGAGAAAAGGATCCCAGGAAAAACAGACATGTGTATATGTGTAAAAGAACCAACCACATCTTCCACACCTCCAACAATCAAACTTGCTGTAATAAAAAATAAAAATTAAATTAAAAACACGAACAAGAAGTAGGGAGACAAACTTGAGGGGCTTTCTCCTGGCACATTCCATTCTAAATTCCAATCTAGAACACGACTTCCATTGAGGCTCTCTTGCCCTAGTAACCAGAATTGGTAAGGGAGAACTGCTGCCACCTTGTGGCCGTTTCACACAACAGCAGCTTTAATCCCAGCGCTAATGGTCAGTTGATATTCAAAATCATTGCAGGCCCGTAAATGACACCTGCCCTGAAAACAAATGCTGGGGTCACATATCGACCAAAAATTTCAAAGGACGTCCATATTTCAAAACGACCATTTCAAAAGGCATATTTTATGCACATTAGTTTTCTGCTTCTTTTTCTTTCTTTCCTTTTTGGTTAAAAAAACGGGAATGGAAAAAGGCATCCCTCAGAAGGGGCGAAAAGTTGCAAACGAATCAATGGACAAAGGTTTAATCTCCAATATATATAAACAGCTCATGCAGCTTAATATTAAAAAAAACAAACAACCCAATACAAAAATGGGCAGAAGATCTAAAGATACGTTTCTTCAAAGAAGACACAGAGATGGCCAAGACGCACATGAAAAGCTGCTCAACAGCACTAATTATTAGAGAAATGCAAATCAAAACTACAATGAGGTATCACCTCACACTGTTAGAATCGGCATCATCAGAAAATCTACAGACAACAAATTCTGGGGAGGGTGTGGACAAAAGGAGCCCTCTTCCACTATTGGTGGGAATGTAAATTGATACAGTCACTATGGAGAACAGTATGGAGTTTCGTTAAAAAAAAAACTAGAAATAGAATTACCATCTGATCCAGCAATCCCACTTCTGGGCATATACCCAAAGAACACCATAAATCAAAAAGGCACATTCACCACAATGTTCATTGCAGCACTATTTACAATAGCCAGGTAATGGAAGCAACCTAAATGCCCACAGACAGATGAATGGATAAAGATGTGGTACATGTATAACATGGAATATTACTCAGCCATAAAACGGAATGAAACTGGGTCATTTGTAGAGACATCGATGGATCTAGAGACTGTCATACAGAATGAAGTCAGTCAGAAAGAGGAAAACAAATATTGTATATTAATGCATATATGTGGAACCTAAAAACTGGTACAGATGAACTGGTTTGCAGGGAAGAAATAGAGACAGAGGTAGAGAACAAACGTATGGACACCAAGTGTGGGAAGCCATGGTGTGGTGGTGGTGGGATGAGTTGGGAGATTGGGATTGACCTGCATACATGTATATGCATAAAATACATAACTAATAATAACCTGCTGTATAAAAAAATAAATAAAATTAAATTTCAAAATTAAAAAAAATAATATTTAAAAATAATACAGAAAAAAGTTCTTCCCTTCACACAGATGTATTTACAGGAATGAATTATTTCCATGCTTATATCTATAAATACATAAAAGAGGAATAAAATCTAACTTGAACCATAAAAGAAAAAAAAAAACCTGAACCCACCAGTTATACAGAGGAAAACCCTATCAGGGCACTTGCTCCAGCGGTAAACAATTCTGAAATGGGTCTGAGGTGGGGAATCATCTCCCATACAGCCAGCAACCCACACCCCACGCAAGGAGCGTCCTCATTGCAAAGCTGGGGGATCGTGCAGAGGCATCTCTGAATAAAGGTGAGCTGAGCCCCAGGCCAGCTGCTGCTGAACTGTTCCCACCCTTCCCAGGTAAAACACCTGAATATGTACAAGGGCTTGAAAGACTAGAGGAAGGGCCATGGAGCCACACCAGCAACAGCACGCAGGCCAACTTGGTGCCTGCAGGCCAGCCAGGGTGGTCCTGCCCCCGGGCGCTCTTCCGGAAGCTTTCCATTGTCCTGCCTGAGATACCCCACCTGTCCCGGCCCCCACTGCTTTTTTCCTTCCTCACCTCTGTCCGGAGAGAAATTCCAGCGGAAGGTATGGGTGACACATCCTCTTCTTTACAGGTGGCAGCCTGGCAACTCCTGCAGAAAGGCCAGCAGAACCCCACTCACACCGGGCCACCAACAAAGCTGTGGCCCCTCATTCCCTCCCACCAGCACCGCCCCGAGACTGCTGACGGGGCAGAGAATATGGAGTCAGGAACAGCTTCAGGGGCTATTGCTGCCTGGAGCGCTGTTTATATTGACCTCAACCAGGCACACCTGGGGAGGGCTGGGCGGCAGGGTAAGGCTGCCCAGGTCAGCTAATCCACAACACTCAGGCAATCACATTGTTGAAAACGGACCTCGCTAAGGCAGAAGAGAAGCCAAGGAAAAAAAGAACACAATGCCATTTGCACCACCGTAGATGAGTCTAGAGGTAATCACGTGACTTGCAGTAAGTCAGAAAGTGAAAGACACATATCATATCATATCACTTATAGGTGTTACCTAAAAATGGATACCAGGGCAGATATTTCCACCGAGAAGGGCAATCAGAGATTCATTAAACAATTCATTAAACAAACTTATGGTTCACCAATGGAAAGGTGTGAGGATTGGTTTCATTACGATATCGGGGTTAACAGACTTATACAAACACAGGTGACATATATAATCACCAAAGACCTACGGAATACCAAAAGACTACTCAACATTCTGTCATAACGTACATGAGAAAAGGATCCCAGGAAAAACAGACATGTGTATATGTGTAAAAGAACCAACCACATCTTCCACACCTCCAACAATCAAACTTGCTGTAATAAAAAATAAAAATTAAATTAAAAACACGAACAAGAAGTAGGGAGACAAACTTGAGGGGCTTTCTCCTGGCACATTCCATTCTAAATTCCAATCTAGAACACGACTTCCATTGAGGCTCTCTTGCCCTAGTAACCAGAATTGGTAAGGGAGAACTGCTGCCACCTTGTGGCCGTTTCACACAACAGCAGCTTTAATCCCAGCGCTAATGGTCAGTTGATATTCAAAATCATTGCAGGCCCGTAAATGACACCTGCCCTGAAAACAAATGCTGGGGTCACATATCGACCAAAAATTTCAAAGGACGTCCATATTTCAAAACGACCATTTCAAAAGGCATATTTTATGCACATTAGTTTTCTGCTTCTTTTTCTTTCTTTCCTTTTTGGTTAAAAAAACGGGAATGGAAAAAGGCATCCCTCAGAAGGGGCGAAAAGTTGCAAACGAATCAATGGACAAAGGTTTAATCTCCAATATATATAAACAGCTCATGCAGCTTAATATTAAAAAAAACAAACAACCCAATACAAAAATGGGCAGAAGATCTAAAGATACGTTTCTTCAAAGAAGACACAGAGATGGCCAAGACGCACATGAAAAGCTGCTCAACAGCACTAATTATTAGAGAAATGCAAATCAAAACTACAATGAGGTATCACCTCACACTGTTAGAATCGGCATCATCAGAAAATCTACAGACAACAAATTCTGGGGAGGGTGTGGACAAAAGGAGCCCTCTTCCACTATTGGTGGGAATGTAAATTGATACAGTCACTATGGAGAACAGTATGGAGTTTCGTTAAAAAAAAAACTAGAAATAGAATTACCATCTGATCCAGCAATCCCACTTCTGGGCATATACCCAAAGAACACCATAAATCAAAAAGGCACATTCACCACAATGTTCATTGCAGCACTATTTACAATAGCCAGGTAATGGAAGCAACCTAAATGCCCACAGACAGATGAATGGATAAAGATGTGGTACATGTATAACATGGAATATTACTCAGCCATAAAACGGAATGAAACTGGGTCATTTGTAGAGACATCGATGGATCTAGAGACTGTCATACAGAATGAAGTCAGTCAGAAAGAGGAAAACAAATATTGTATATTAATGCATATATGTGGAACCTAAAAACTGGTACAGATGAACTGGTTTGCAGGGAAGAAATAGAGACAGAGGTAGAGAACAAACGTATGGACACCAAGTGTGGGAAGCCATGGTGTGGTGGTGGTGGGATGAGTTGGGAGATTGGGATTGACCTGCATACATGTATATGCATAAAATACATAACTAATAATAACCTGCTGTATAAAAAAATAAATAAAATTAAATTTCAAAATTAAAAAAAATAATATTTAAAAATAATACAGAAAAAAGTTCTTCCCTTCACACAGATGTATTTACAGGAATGAATTATTTCCATGCTTATATCTATAAATACATAAAAGAGGAATAAAATCTAACTTGAACCATAAAAGAAAAAAAAAAACCTGAACCCACCAGTTATACAGAGGAAAACCCTATCAGGGCACTTGCTCCAGCGGTAAACAATTCTGAAATGGGTCTGAGGTGGGGAATCATCTCCCATACAGCCAGCAACCCACACCCCACGCAAGGAGCGTCCTCATTGCAAAGCTGGGGGATCGTGCAGAGGCATCTCTGAATAAAGGTGAGCTGAGCCCCAGGCCAGCTGCTGCTGAACTGTTCCCACCCTTCCCAGGTAAAACACCTGAATATGTACAAGGGCTTGAAAGACTAGAGGAAGGGCCATGGAGCCACACCAGCAACAGCACGCAGGCCAACTTGGTGCCTGCAGGCCAGCCAGGGTGGTCCTGCCCCCGGGCGCTCTTCCGGAAGCTTTCCATTGTCCTGCCTGAGATACCCCACCTGTCCCGGCCCCCACTGCTTTTTTCCTTCCTCACCTCTGTCCGGAGAGAAATTCCAGCGGAAGGTATGGGTGACACATCCTCTTCTTTACAGGTGGCAGCCTGGCAACTCCTGCAGAAAGGCCAGCAGAACCCCACTCACACCGGGCCACCAACAAAGCTGTGGCCCCTCATTCCCTCCCACCAGCACCGCCCCGAGACTGCTGACGGGGCAGAGAATATGGAGTCAGGAACAGCTTCAGGGGCTATTGCTGCCTGGAGCGCTGTTTATATTGACCTCAACCAGGCACACCTGGGGAGGGCTGGGCGGCAGGGTAAGGCTGCCCAGGTCAGCTAATCCACAACACTCAGGCAATCACATTGTTGAAAACGGACCTCGCTAAGGCAGAAGAGAAGCCAAGGAAAAAAAGAACACAATGCCATTTGCACCACCGTAGATGAGTCTAGAGGTAATCACGTGACTTGCAGTAAGTCAGAAAGTGAAAGACACATATCATATCATATCACTTATAGGTGTTACCTAAAAATGGATACCAGGGCAGATATTTCCACCGAGAAGGGCAATCAGAGATTCATTAAACAAACTTATGGTTCACCAATGGAAAGGTGTGAGGATTGGTTTCATTACGATATCGGGGTTAACAGACTTATAGAAACACAGGTGACATATATAATCACCAAAGACCTACGGAATACCAAAAGACTACTCAACATTCTGTCATAACGTACATGAGAAAAGGATCCCAGGAAAAACAGACATGTGTATATGTGTAAAAGAACCAACCACATCTTCCACACCTCCAACAATCAAACTTGCTGTAATAAAAAATAAAAATTAAATTAAAAACACGAACAAGAAGTAGGGAGACAAACTTGAGGGGCTTTCTCCTGGCACATTCCATTCTAAATTCCAATCTAGAACACGACTTCCATTGAGGCTCTCTTGCCCTAGTAACCAGAATTGGTAAGGGAGAACTGCTGCCACCTTGTGGCCGTTTCACACAACAGCAGCTTTAATCCCAGCGCTAATGGTCAGTTGATATTCAAAATCATTGCAGGCCCGTAAATGACACCTGCCCTGAAAACAAATGCTGGGGTCACATATCGACCAAAAATTTCAAAGGACGTCCATATTTCAAAACGACCATTTCAAAAGGCATATTTTATGCACATTAGTTTTCTGCTTCTTTTTCTTTCTTTCCTTTTTGGTTAAAAAAACGGGAATGGAAAAAGGCATCCCTCAGAAGGGGCGAAAAGTTGCAAACGAATCAATGGACAAAGGTTTAATCTCCAATATATATAAACAGCTCATGCAGCTTAATATTAAAAAAAACAAACAACCCAATACAAAAATGGGCAGAAGATCTAAAGATACGTTTCTTCAAAGAAGACACAGAGATGGCCAAGACGCACATGAAAAGCTGCTCAACAGCACTAATTATTAGAGAAATGCAAATCAAAACTACAATGAGGTATCACCTCACACTGTTAGAATCGGCATCATCAGAAAATCTACAGACAACAAATTCTGGGGAGGGTGTGGACAAAAGGAGCCCTCTTCCACTATTGGTGGGAATGTAAATTGATACAGTCACTATGGAGAACAGTATGGAGTTTCGTTAAAAAAAAAACTAGAAATAGAATTACCATCTGATCCAGCAATCCCACTTCTGGGCATATACCCAAAGAACACCATAAATCAAAAAGGCACATTCACCACAATGTTCATTGCAGCACTATTTACAATAGCCAGGTAATGGAAGCAACCTAAATGCCCACAGACAGATGAATGGATAAAGATGTGGTACATGTATAAAATGGAATATTACTCAGCCATAAAACGGAATGAAACTGGGTCATTTGTAGAGACATCGATGGATCTAGAGACTGTCATACAGAATGAAGTCAGTCAGAAAGAGGAAAACAAATATTGTATATTAATGCATATATGTGGAACCTAAAAACTGGTACAGATGAACTGGTTTGCAGGGAAGAAATAGAGACAGAGGTAGAGAACAAACGTATGGACACCAAGTGTGGGAAGCCATGGTGTGGTGGTGGTGGGATGAGTTGGGAGATTGGGATTGACCTGCATACATGTATATGCATAAAATACATAACTAATAATAACCTGCTGTATAAAAAAATAAATAAAATTAAATTTCAAAATTAAAAAAAATAATATTTAAAAATAATACAGAAAAAAGTTCTTCCCTTCACACAGATGTATTTACAGGAATGAATTATTTCCATGCTTATATCTATAAATACATAAAAGAGGAATAAAATCTAACTTGAACCATAAAAGAAAAAAAAAAACCTGAACCCACCAGTTATACAGAGGAAAACCCTATCAGGGCACTTGCTCCAGCGGTAAACAATTCTGAAATGGGTCTGAGGTGGGGAATCATCTCCCATACAGCCAGCAACCCACACCCCACGCAAGGAGCGTCCTCATTGCAAAGCTGGGGGATCGTGCAGAGGCATCTCTGAATAAAGGTGAGCTGAGCCCCAGGCCAGCTGCTGCTGAACTGTTCCCACCCTTCCCAGGTAAAACACCTGAATATGTACAAGGGCTTGAAAGACTAGAGGAAGGGCCATGGAGCCACACCAGCAACAGCACGCAGGCCAACTTGGTGCCTGCAGGCCAGCCAGGGTGGTCCTGCCCCCGGGCGCTCTTCCGGAAGCTTTCCATTGTCCTGCCTGAGATACCCCACCTGTCCCGGCCCCCACTGCTTTTTTCCTTCCTCACCTCTGTCCGGAGAGAAATTCCAGCGGAAGGTATGGGTGACACATCCTCTTCTTTACAGGTGGCAGCCTGGCAACTCCTGCAGAAAGGCCAGCAGAACCCCACTCACACCGGGCCACCAACAAAGCTGTGGCCCCTCATTCCCTCCCACCAGCACCGCCCCGAGACTGCTGACGGGGCAGAGAATATGGAGTCAGGAACAGCTTCAGGGGCTATTGCTGCCTGGAGCGCTGTTTATATTGACCTCAACCAGGCACACCTGGGGAGGGCTGGGCGGCAGGGTAAGGCTGCCCAGGTCAGCTAATCCACAACACTCAGGCAATCACATTGTTGAAAACGGACCTCGCTAAGGCAGAAGAGAAGCCAAGGAAAAAAAGAACACAATGCCATTTGCACCACCGTAGATGAGTCTAGAGGTAATCACGTGACTTGCAGTAAGTCAGAAAGTGAAAGACACATATCATATCATATCACTTATAGGTGTTACCTAAAAATGGATACCAGGGCAGATATTTCCACCGAGAAGGGCAATCAGAGATTCATTAAACAATTCATTAAACAAACTTATGGTTCACCAATGGAAAGGTGTGAGGATTGGTTTCATTACGATATCGGGGTTAACAGACTTATACAAACACAGGTGACATATATAATCACCAAAGACCTACGGAATACCAAAAGACTACTCAACATTCTGTCATAACGTACATGAGAAAAGGATCCCAGGAAAAACAGACATGTGTATATGTGTAAAAGAACCAACCACATCTTCCACACCTCCAACAATCAAACTTGCTGTAATAAAAAATAAAAATTAAATTAAAAACACGAACAAGAAGTAGGGAGACAAACTTGAGGGGCTTTCTCCTGGCACATTCCATTCTAAATTCCAATCTAGAACACGACTTCCATTGAGGCTCTCTTGCCCTAGTAACCAGAATTGGTAAGGGAGAACTGCTGCCACCTTGTGGCCGTTTCACACAACAGCAGCTTTAATCCCAGCGCTAATGGTCAGTTGATATTCAAAATCATTGCAGGCCCGTAAATGACACCTGCCCTGAAAACAAATGCTGGGGTCACATATCGACCAAAAATTTCAAAGGACGTCCATATTTCAAAACGACCATTTCAAAAGGCATATTTTATGCACATTAGTTTTCTGCTTCTTTTTCTTTCTTTCCTTTTTGGTTAAAAAAACGGGAATGGAAAAAGGCATCCCTCAGAAGGGGCGAAAAGTTGCAAACGAATCAATGGACAAAGGTTTAATCTCCAATATATATAAACAGCTCATGCAGCTTAATATTAAAAAAAACAAACAACCCAATACAAAAATGGGCAGAAGATCTAAAGATACGTTTCTTCAAAGAAGACACAGAGATGGCCAAGACGCACATGAAAAGCTGCTCAACAGCACTAATTATTAGAGAAATGCAAATCAAAACTACAATGAGGTATCACCTCACACTGTTAGAATCGGCATCATCAGAAAATCTACAGACAACAAATTCTGGGGAGGGTGTGGACAAAAGGAGCCCTCTTCCACTATTGGTGGGAATGTAAATTGATACAGTCACTATGGAGAACAGTATGGAGTTTCGTTAAAAAAAAAACTAGAAATAGAATTACCATCTGATCCAGCAATCCCACTTCTGGGCATATACCCAAAGAACACCATAAATCAAAAAGGCACATTCACCACAATGTTCATTGCAGCACTATTTACAATAGCCAGGTAATGGAAGCAACCTAAATGCCCACAGACAGATGAATGGATAAAGATGTGGTACATGTATAAAATGGAATATTACTCAGCCATAAAACGGAATGAAACTGGGTCATTTGTAGAGACATCGATGGATCTAGAGACTGTCATACAGAATGAAGTCAGTCAGAAAGAGGAAAACAAATATTGTATATTAATGCATATATGTGGAACCTAAAAACTGGTACAGATGAACTGGTTTGCAGGGAAGAAATAGAGACAGAGGTAGAGAACAAACGTATGGACACCAAGTGTGGGAAGCCATGGTGTGGTGGTGGTGGGATGAGTTGGGAGATTGGGATTGACCTGCATACATGTATATGCATAAAATACATAACTAATAATAACCTGCTGTATAAAAAAATAAATAAAATTAAATTTCAAAATTAAAAAAAATAATATTTAAAAATAATACAGAAAAAAGTTCTTCCCTTCACACAGATGTATTTACAGGAATGAATTATTTCCATGCTTATATCTATAAATACATAAAAGAGGAATAAAATCTAACTTGAACCATAAAAGAAAAAAAAAAACCTGAACCCACCAGTTATACAGAGGAAAACCCTATCAGGGCACTTGCTCCAGCGGTAAACAATTCTGAAATGGGTCTGAGGTGGGGAATCATCTCCCATACAGCCAGCAACCCACACCCCACGCAAGGAGCGTCCTCATTGCAAAGCTGGGGGATCGTGCAGAGGCATCTCTGAATAAAGGTGAGCTGAGCCCCAGGCCAGCTGCTGCTGAACTGTTCCCACCCTTCCCAGGTAAAACACCTGAATATGTACAAGGGCTTGAAAGACTAGAGGAAGGGCCATGGAGCCACACCAGCAACAGCACGCAGGCCAACTTGGTGCCTGCAGGCCAGCCAGGGTGGTCCTGCCCCCGGGCGCTCTTCCGGAAGCTTTCCATTGTCCTGCCTGAGATACCCCACCTGTCCCGGCCCCCACTGCTTTTTTCCTTCCTCACCTCTGTCCGGAGAGAAATTCCAGCGGAAGGTATGGGTGACACATCCTCTTCTTTACAGGTGGCAGCCTGGCAACTCCTGCAGAAAGGCCAGCAGAACCCCACTCACACCGGGCCACCAACAAAGCTGTGGCCCCTCATTCCCTCCCACCAGCACCGCCCCGAGACTGCTGACGGGGCAGAGAATATGGAGTCAGGAACAGCTTCAGGGGCTATTGCTGCCTGGAGCGCTGTTTATATTGACCTCAACCAGGCACACCTGGGGAGGGCTGGGCGGCAGGGTAAGGCTGCCCAGGTCAGCTAATCCACAACACTCAGGCAATCACATTGTTGAAAACGGACCTCGCTAAGGCAGAAGAGAAGCCAAGGAAAAAAAGAACACAATGCCATTTGCACCACCGTAGATGAGTCTAGAGGTAATCACGTGACTTGCAGTAAGTCAGAAAGTGAAAGACACATATCATATCATATCACTTATAGGTGTTACCTAAAAATGGATACCAGGGCAGATATTTCCACCGAGAAGGGCAATCAGAGATTCATTAAACAAACTTATGGTTCACCAATGGAAAGGTGTGAGGATTGGTTTCATTACGATATCGGGGTTAACAGACTTATACAAACACAGGTGACATATATAATCACCAAAGACCTACGGAATACCAAAAGACTACTCAACATTCTGTCATAACGTACATGAGAAAAGGATCCCAGGAAAAACAGACATGTGTATATGTGTAAAAGAACCAACCACATCTTCCACACCTCCAACAATCAAACTTGCTGTAATAAAAAATAAAAATTAAATTAAAAACACGAACAAGAAGTAGGGAGACAAACTTGAGGGGCTTTCTCCTGGCACATTCCATTCTAAATTCCAATCTAGAACACGACTTCCATTGAGGCTCTCTTGCCCTAGTAACCAGAATTGGTAAGGGAGAACTGCTGCCACCTTGTGGCCGTTTCACACAACAGCAGCTTTAATCCCAGCGCTAATGGTCAGTTGATATTCAAAATCATTGCAGGCCCGTAAATGACACCTGCCCTGAAAACAAATGCTGGGGTCACATATCGACCAAAAATTTCAAAGGACGTCCATATTTCAAAACGACCATTTCAAAAGGCATATTTTATGCACATTAGTTTTCTGCTTCTTTTTCTTTCTTTCCTTTTTGGTTAAAAAAACGGGAATGGAAAAAGGCATCCCTCAGAAGGGGCGAAAAGTTGCAAACGAATCAATGGACAAAGGTTTAATCTCCAATATATATAAACAGCTCATGCAGCTTAATATTAAAAAAAACAAACAACCCAATACAAAAATGGGCAGAAGATCTAAAGATACGTTTCTTCAAAGAAGACACAGAGATGGCCAAGACGCACATGAAAAGCTGCTCAACAGCACTAATTATTAGAGAAATGCAAATCAAAACTACAATGAGGTATCACCTCACACTGTTAGAATCGGCATCATCAGAAAATCTACAGACAACAAATTCTGGGGAGGGTGTGGACAAAAGGAGCCCTCTTCCACTATTGGTGGGAATGTAAATTGATACAGTCACTATGGAGAACAGTATGGAGTTTCGTTAAAAAAAAAACTAGAAATAGAATTACCATCTGATCCAGCAATCCCACTTCTGGGCATATACCCAAAGAACACCATAAATCAAAAAGGCACATTCACCACAATGTTCATTGCAGCACTATTTACAATAGCCAGGTAATGGAAGCAACCTAAATGCCCACAGACAGATGAATGGATAAAGATGTGGTACATGTATAAAATGGAATATTACTCAGCCATAAAACGGAATGAAACTGGGTCATTTGTAGAGACATCGATGGATCTAGAGACTGTCATACAGAATGAAGTCAGTCAGAAAGAGGAAAACAAATATTGTATATTAATGCATATATGTGGAACCTAAAAACTGGTACAGATGAACTGGTTTGCAGGGAAGAAATAGAGACAGAGGTAGAGAACAAACGTATGGACACCAAGTGTGGGAAGCCATGGTGTGGTGGTGGTGGGATGAGTTGGGAGATTGGGATTGACCTGCATACATGTATATGCATAAAATACATAACTAATAATAACCTGCTGTATAAAAAAATAAATAAAATTAAATTTCAAAATTAAAAAAAATAATATTTAAAAATAATACAGAAAAAAGTTCTTCCCTTCACACAGATGTATTTACAGGAATGAATTATTTCCATGCTTATATCTATAAATACATAAAAGAGGAATAAAATCTAACTTGAACCATAAAAGAAAAAAAAAAACCTGAACCCACCAGTTATACAGAGGAAAACCCTATCAGGGCACATGCTCCAGCGGTAAACAATTCTGAAATGGGTCTGAGGTGGGGAATCATCTCCCATACAGCCAGCAACCCACACCCCACGCAAGGAGCGTCCTCATTGCAAAGCTGGGGGATCGTGCAGAGGCATCTCTGAATAAAGGTGAGCTGAGCCCCAGGCCAGCTGCTGCTGAACTGTTCCCACCCTTCCCAGGTAAAACACCTGAATATGTACAAGGGCTTGAAAGACTAGAGGAAGGGCCATGGAGCCACACCAGCAACAGCACGCAGGCCAACTTGGTGCCTGCAGGCCAGCCAGGGTGGTCCTGCCCCCGGGCGCTCTTCCGGAAGCTTTCCATTGTCCTGCCTGAGATACCCCACCTGTCCCGGCCCCCACTGCTTTTTTCCTTCCTCACCTCTGTCCGGAGAGAAATTCCAGCGGAAGGTATGGGTGACACATCCTCTTCTTTACAGGTGGCAGCCTGGCAACTCCTGCAGAAAGGCCAGCAGAACCCCACTCACACCGGGCCACCAACAAAGCTGTGGCCCCTCATTCCCTCCCACCAGCACCGCCCCGAGACTGCTGACGGGGCAGAGAATATGGAGTCAGGAACAGCTTCAGGGACTATTGCTGCCTGGAGCGCTGTTTATATTGACCTCAACCAGGCACACCTGGGGAGGGCTGGGCGGCAGGGTAAGGCTGCCCAGGTCAGCTAATCCACAACACTCAGGCAATCACATTGTTGAAAACGGACCTCGCTAAGGCAGAAGAGAAGCCAAGGAAAAAAAGAACACAATGCCATTTGCACCACCGTAGATGAGTCTAGAGGTAATCACGTGACTTGCAGTAAGTCAGAAAGTGAAAGACACATATCATATCATATCACTTATAGGTGTTACCTAAAAATGGATACCAGGGCAGATATTTCCACCGAGAAGGGCAATCAGAGATTCATTAAACAAACTTATGGTTCACCAATGGAAAGGTGTGAGGATTGGTTTCATTACGATATCGGGGTTAACAGACTTATACAAACACAGGTGACATATATAATCACCAAAGACCTACGGAATACCAAAAGACTACTCAACATTCTGTCATAACGTACATGAGAAAAGGATCCCAGGAAAAACAGACATGTGTATATGTGTAAAAGAACCAACCACATCTTCCACACCTCCAACAATCAAACTTGCTGTAATAAAAAATAAAAATTAAATTAAAAACACGAACAAGAAGTAGGGAGACAAACTTGAGGGGCTTTCTCCTGGCACATTCCATTCTAAATTCCAATCTAGAACACGACTTCCATTGAGGCTCTCTTGCCCTAGTAACCAGAATTGGTAAGGGAGAACTGCTGCCACCTTGTGGCCGTTTCACACAACAGCAGCTTTAATCCCAGCGCTAATGGTCAGTTGATATTCAAAATCATTGCAGGCCCGTAAATGACACCTGCCCTGAAAACAAATGCTGGGGTCACATATCGACCAAAAATTTCAAAGGACGTCCATATTTCAAAACGACCATTTCAAAAGGCATATTTTATGCACATTAGTTTTCTGCTTCTTTTTCTTTCTTTCCTTTTTGGTTAAAAAAACGGGAATGGAAAAAGGCATCCCTCAGAAGGGGCGAAAAGTTGCAAACGAATCAATGGACAAAGGTTTAATCTCCAATATATATAAACAGCTCATGCAGCTTAATATTAAAAAAAACAAACAACCCAATACAAAAATGGGCAGAAGATCTAAAGATACGTTTCTTCAAAGAAGACACAGAGATGGCCAAGACGCACATGAAAAGCTGCTCAACAGCACTAATTATTAGAGAAATGCAAATCAAAACTACAATGAGGTATCACCTCACACTGTTAGAATCGGCATCATCAGAAAATCTACAGACAACAAATTCTGGGGAGGGTGTGGACAAAAGGAGCCCTCTTCCACTATTGGTGGGAATGTAAATTGATACAGTCACTATGGAGAACAGTATGGAGTTTCGTTAAAAAAAAAAACTAGAAATAGAATTACCATCTGATCCAGCAATCCCACTTCTGGGCATATACCCAAAGAACACCATAAATCAAAAAGGCACATTCACCACAATGTTCATTGCAGCACTATTTACAATAGCCAGGTAATGGAAGCAACCTAAATGCCCACAGACAGATGAATGGATAAAGATGTGGTACATGTATAAAATGGAATATTACTCAGCCATAAAACGGAATGAAACTGGGTCATTTGTAGAGACATCGATGGATCTAGAGACTGTCATACAGAATGAAGTCAGTCAGAAAGAGGAAAACAAATATTGTATATTAATGCATATATGTGGAACCTAAAAACTGGTACAGATGAACTGGTTTGCAGGGAAGAAATAGAGACAGAGGTAGAGAACAAACGTATGGACACCAAGTGTGGGAAGCCATGGTGTGGTGGTGGTGGGATGAGTTGGGAGATTGGGATTGACCTGCATACATGTATATGCATAAAATACATAACTAATAATAACCTGCTGTATAAAAAAATAAATAAAATTAAATTTCAAAATTAAAAAAAATAATATTTAAAAATAATACAGAAAAAAGTTCTTCCCTTCACACAGATGTATTTACAGGAATGAATTATTTCCATGCTTATATCTATAAATACATAAAAGAGGAATAAAATCTAACTTGAACCATAAAAGAAAAAAAAAAACCTGAACCCACCAGTTATACAGAGGAAAACCCTATCAGGGCACTTGCTCCAGCGGTAAACAATTCTGAAATGGGTCTGAGGTGGGGAATCATCTCCCATACAGCCAGCAACCCACACCCCACGCAAGGAGCGTCCTCATTGCAAAGCTGGGGGATCGTGCAGAGGCATCTCTGAATAAAGGTGAGCTGAGCCCCAGGCCAGCTGCTGCTGAACTGTTCCCACCCTTCCCAGGTAAAACACCTGAATATGTACAAGGGCTTGAAAGACTAGAGGAAGGGCCATGGAGCCACACCAGCAACAGCACGCAGGCCAACTTGGTGCCTGCAGGCCAGCCAGGGTGGTCCTGCCCCCGGGCGCTCTTCCGGAAGCTTTCCATTGTCCTGCCTGAGATACCCCACCTGTCCCGGCCCCCACTGCTTTTTTCCTTCCTCACCTCTGTCCGGAGAGAAATTCCAGCGGAAGGTATGGGTGACACATCCTCTTCTTTACAGGTGGCAGCCTGGCAACTCCTGCAGAAAGGCCAGCAGAACCCCACTCACACCGGGCCACCAACAAAGCTGTGGCCCCTCATTCCCTCCCACCAGCACCGCCCCGAGACTGCTGACGGGGCAGAGAATATGGAGTCAGGAACAGCTTCAGGGGCTATTGCTGCCTGGAGCGCTGTTTATATTGACCTCAACCAGGCACACCTGGGGAGGGCTGGGCGGCAGGGTAAGGCTGCCCAGGTCAGCTAATCCACAACACCCAGGCAATCACATTGTTGAAAACGGACCTCGCTAAGGCAGAAGAGAAGCCAAGGAAAAAAAGAACACAATGCCATTTGCACCACCGTAGATGAGTCTAGAGGTAATCACGTGACTTGCAGTAAGTCAGAAAGTGAAAGACACATATCATATCATATCACTTATAGGTGTTACCTAAAAATGGATACCAGGGCAGATATTTCCACCGAGAAGGGCAATCAGAGATTCATTAAACAAACTTATGGTTCACCAATGGAAAGGTGTGAGGATTGGTTTCATTACGATATCGGGGTTAACAGACTTATACAAACACAGGTGACATATATAATCACCAAAGACCTACGGAATACCAAAAGACTACTCAACATTCTGTCATAACGTACATGAGAAAAGGATCCCAGGAAAAACAGACATGTGTATATGTGTAAAAGAACCAACCACATCTTCCACACCTCCAACAATCAAACTTGCTGTAATAAAAAATAAAAATTAAATTAAAAACACGAACAAGAAGTAGGGAGACAAACTTGAGGGGCTTTCTCCTGGCACATTCCATTCTAAATTCCAATCTAGAACACGACTTCCATTGAGGCTCTCTTGCCCTAGTAACCAGAATTGGTAAGGGAGAACTGCTGCCACCTTGTGGCCGTTTCACACAACAGCAGCTTTAATCCCAGCGCTAATGGTCAGTTGATATTCAAAATCATTGCAGGCCCGTAAATGACACCTGCCCTGAAAACAAATGCTGGGGTCACATATCGACCAAAAATTTCAAAGGACGTCCATATTTCAAAACGACCATTTCAAAAGGCATATTTTATGCACATTAGTTTTCTGCTTCTTTTTCTTTCTTTCCTTTTTGGTTAAAAAAACGGGAATGGAAAAAGGCATCCCTCAGAAGGGGCGAAAAGTTGCAAACGAATCAATGGACAAAGGTTTAATCTCCAATATATATAAACAGCTCATGCAGCTTAATATTAAAAAAAACAAACAACCCAATACAAAAATGGGCAGAAGATCTAAAGATACGTTTCTTCAAAGAAGACACAGAGATGGCCAAGACGCACATGAAAAGCTGCTCAACAGCACTAATTATTAGAGAAATGCAAATCAAAACTACAATGAGGTATCACCTCACACTGTTAGAATCGGCATCATCAGAAAATCTACAGACAACAAATTCTGGGGAGGGTGTGGACAAAAGGAGCCCTCTTCCACTATTGGTGGGAATGTAAATTGATACAGTCACTATGGAGAACAGTATGGAGTTTCGTTAAAAAAAAAACTAGAAATAGAATTACCATCTGATCCAGCAATCCCACTTCTGGGCATATACCCAAAGAACACCATAAATCAAAAAGGCACATTCACCACAATGTTCATTGCAGCACTATTTACAATAGCCAGGTAATGGAAGCAACCTAAATGCCCACAGACAGATGAATGGATAAAGATGTGGTACATGTATAAAATGGAATATTACTCAGCCATAAAACGGAATGAAACTGGGTCATTTGTAGAGACATCGATGGATCTAGAGACTGTCATACAGAATGAAGTCAGTCAGAAAGAGGAAAACAAATATTGTATATTAATGCATATATGTGGAACCTAAAAACTGGTACAGATGAACTGGTTTGCAGGGAAGAAATAGAGACAGAGGTAGAGAACAAACGTATGGACACCAAGTGTGGGAAGCCATGGTGTGGTGGTGGTGGGATGAGTTGGGAGATTGGGATTGACCTGCATACATGTATATGCATAAAATACATAACTAATAATAACCTGCTGTATAAAAAAATAAATAAAATTAAATTTCAAAATTAAAAAAAATAATATTTAAAAATAATACAGAAAAAAGTTCTTCCCTTCACACAGATGTATTTACAGGAATGAATTATTTCCATGCTTATATCTATAAATACATAAAAGAGGAATAAAATCTAACCTGAACCATAAAAGAAAAAAAAAAACCTGAACCCACCAGTTATACAGAGGAAAACCCTATCAGGGCACTTGCTCCAGCGGTAAACAATTCTGAAATGGGTCTGAGGTGGGGAATCATCTCCCATACAGCCAGCAACCCACACCCCACGCAAGGAGCGTCCTCATTGCAAAGCTGGGGGATCGTGCAGAGGCATCTCTGAATAAAGGTGAGCTGAGCCCCAGGCCAGCTGCTGCTGAACTGTTCCCACCCTTCCCAGGTAAAACACCTGAATATGTACAAGGGCTTGAAAGACTAGAGGAAGGGCCATGGAGCCACACCAGCAACAGCACGCAGGCCAACTTGGTGCCTGCAGGCCAGCCAGGGTGGTCCTGCCCCCGGGCGCTCTTCCGGAAGCTTTCCATTGTCCTGCCTGAGATACCCCACCTGTCCCGGCCCCCACTGCTTTTTTCCTTCCTCACCTCTGTCCGGAGAGAAATTCCAGCGGAAGGTATGGGTGACACATCCTCTTCTTTACAGGTGGCAGCCTGGCAACTCCTGCAGAAAGGCCAGCAGAACCCCACTCACACCGGGCCACCAACAAAGCTGTGGCCCCTCATTCCCTCCCACCAGCACCGCCCCGAGACTGCTGACGGGGCAGAGAATATGGAGTCAGGAACAGCTTCAGGGGCTATTGCTGCCTGGAGCGCTGTTTATATTGACCTCAACCAGGCACACCTGGGGAGGGCTGGGCGGCAGGGTAAGGCTGCCCAGGTCAGCTAATCCACAACACCCAGGCAATCACATTGTTGAAAACGGACCTCGCTAAGGCAGAAGAGAAGCCAAGGAAAAAAAGAACACAATGCCATTTGCACCACCGTAGATGAGTCTAGAGGTAATCACGTGACTTGCAGTAAGTCAGAAAGTGAAAGACACATATCATATCATATCACTTATAGGTGTTACCTAAAAATGGATACCAGGGCAGATATTTCCACCGAGAAGGGCAATCAGAGATTCATTAAACAAACTTATGGTTCACCAATGGAAAGGTGTGAGGATTGGTTTCATTACGATATCGGGGTTAACAGACTTATACAAACACAGGTGACATATATAATCACCAAAGACCTACGGAATACCAAAAGACTACTCAACATTCTGTCATAACGTACATGAGAAAAGGATCCCAGGAAAAACAGACATGTGTATATGTGTAAAAGAACCAACCACATCTTCCACACCTCCAACAATCAAACTTGCTGTAATAAAAAATAAAAATTAAATTAAAAACACGAACAAGAAGTAGGGAGACAAACTTGAGGGGCTTTCTCCTGGCACATTCCATTCTAAATTCCAATCTAGAACACGACTTCCATTGAGGCTCTCTTGCCCTAGTAACCAGAATTGGTAAGGGAGAACTGCTGCCACCTTGTGGCCGTTTCACACAACAGCAGCTTTAATCCCAGCGCTAATGGTCAGTTGATATTCAAAATCATTGCAGGCCCGTAAATGACACCTGCCCTGAAAACAAATGCTGGGGTCACATATCGACCAAAAATTTCAAAGGACGTCCATATTTCAAAACGACCATTTCAAAAGGCATATTTTATGCACATTAGTTTTCTGCTTCTTTTTCTTTCTTTCCTTTTTGGTTAAAAAAACGGGAATGGAAAAAGGCATCCCTCAGAAGGGGCGAAATGTTGCAAACGAATCAATGGACAAAGGTTTAATCTCCAATATATATAAACAGCTCATGCAGCTTAATATTAAAAAAAACAAACAACCCAATACAAAAATGGGCAGAAGATCTAAAGATACGTTTCTTCAAAGAAGACACAGAGATGGCCAAGACGCACATGAAAAGCTGCTCAACAGCACTAATTATTAGAGAAATGCAAATCAAAACTACAATGAGGTATCACCTCACACTGTTAGAATCGGCATCATCAGAAAATCTACAGACAACAAATTCTGGGGAGGGTGTGGACAAAAGGAGCCCTCTTCCACTATTGGTGGGAATGTAAATTGATACAGTCACTATGGAGAACAGTATGGAGTTTCGTTAAAAAAAAAACTAGAAATAGAATTACCATCTGATCCAGCAATCCCACTTCTGGGCATATACCCAAAGAACACCATAAATCAAAAAGGCACATTCACCACAATGTTCATTGCAGCACTATTTACAATAGCCAGGTAATGGAAGCAACCTAAATGCCCACAGACAGATGAATGGATAAAGATGTGGTACATGTATAAAATGGAATATTACTCAGCCATAAAACGGAATGAAACTGGGTCATTTGTAGAGACATCGATGGATCTAGAGACTGTCATACAGAATGAAGTCAGTCAGAAAGAGGAAAACAAATATTGTATATTAATGCATATATGTGGAACCTAAAAACTGGTACAGATGAACTGGTTTGCAGGGAAGAAATAGAGACAGAGGTAGAGAACAAACGTATGGACACCAAGTGTGGGAAGCCATGGTGTGGTGGTGGTGGGATGAGTTGGGAGATTGGGATTGACCTGCATACATGTATATGCATAAAATACATAACTAATAATAACCTGCTGTATAAAAAAATAAATAAAATTAAATTTCAAAATTAAAAAAAATAATATTTAAAAATAATACAGAAAAAAGTTCTTCCCTTCACACAGATGTATTTACAGGAATGAATTATTTCCATGCTTATATCTATAAATACATAAAAGAGGAATAAAATCTAACCTGAACCATAAAAGAAAAAAAAAAACCTGAACCCACCAGTTATACAGAGGAAAACCCTATCAGGGCACTTGCTCCAGCGCTAAACAATTCTGAAATGGGTCTGAGGTGGGGAATCATCTCCCATACAGCCAGCAACCCACACCCCACGCAAGGAGCGTCCTCATTGCAAAGCTGGGGGATCGTGCAGAGGCATCTCTGAATAAAGGTGAGCTGAGCCCCAGGCCAGCTGCTGCTGAACTGTTCCCACCCTTCCCAGGTAAAACACCTGAATATGTACAAGGGCTTGAAAGACTAGAGGAAGGGCCATGGAGCCACACCAGCAACAGCACGCAGGCCAACTTGGTGCCTGCAGGCCAGCCAGGGTGGTCCTGCCCCCGGGCGCTCTTCCGGAAGCTTTCCATTGTCCTGCCTGAGATACCCCACCTGTCCCGGCCCCCACTGCGTTTTTCCTTCCTCACCTCTGTCCGGAGAGAAATTCCAGCGGAAGGTATGGGTGACACATCCTCTTCTTTACAGGTGGCAGCCTGGCAACTCCTGCAGAAAGGCCAGCAGAACCCCACTCACACCGGGCCACCAACAAAGCTGTGGCCCCTCATTCCCTCCCACCAGCACCGCCCCGAGACTGCTGACGGGGCAGAGAATATGGAGTCAGGAACAGCTTCAGGGGCTATTGCTGCCTGGAGCGCTGTTTATATTGACCTCAACCAGGCACACCTGGGGAGGGCTGGGCGGCAGGGTAAGGCTGCCCAGGTCAGCTAATCCACAACACCCAGGCAATCACATTGTTGAAAACGGACCTCGCTAAGGCAGAAGAGAAGCCAAGGAAAAAAAGAACACAATGCCATTTGCACCACCGTAGATGAGTCTAGAGGTAATCACGTGACTTGCAGTAAGTCAGAAAGTGAAAGACACATATCATATCATATCACTTATAGGTGTTACCTAAAAATGGATACCAGGGCAGATATTTCCACCGAGAAGGGCAATCAGAGATTCATTAAACAAACTTATGGTTCACCAATGGAAAGGTGTGAGGATTGGTTTCATTACGATATCGGGGTTAACAGACTTATACAAACACAGGTGACATATATAATCACCAAAGACCTACGGAATACCAAAAGACTACTCAACATTCTGTCATAACGTACATGAGAAAAGGATCCCAGGAAAAACAGACATGTGTATATGTGTAAAAGAACCAACCACATCTTCCACACCTCCAACAATCAAACTTGCTGTAATAAAAAATAAAAATTAAATTAAAAACACGAACAAGAAGTAGGGAGACAAACTTGAGGGGCTTTCTCCTGGCACATTCCATTCTAAATTCCAATCTAGAACACGACTTCCATTGAGGCTCTCTTGCCCTAGTAACCAGAATTGGTAAGGGAGAACTGCTGCCACCTTGTGGCCGTTTCACACAACAGCAGCTTTAATCCCAGCGCTAATGGTCAGTTGATATTCAAAATCATTGCAGGCCCGTAAATGACACCTGCCCTGAAAACAAATGCTGGGGTCACATATCGACCAAAAATTTCAAAGGACGTCCATATTTCAAAACGACCATTTCAAAAGGCATATTTTATGCACATTAGTTTTCTGCTTCTTTTTCTTTCTTTCCTTTTTGGTTAAAAAAACGGGAATGGAAAAAGGCATCCCTCAGAAGGGGCGAAAAGTTGCAAACGAATCAATGGACAAAGGTTTAATCTCCAATATATATAAACAGCTCATGCAGCTTAATATTAAAAAAAACAAACAACCCAATACAAAAATGGGCAGAAGATCTAAAGATACGTTTCTTCAAAGAAGACACAGAGATGGCCAAGACGCACATGAAAAGCTGCTCAACAGCACTAATTATTAGAGAAATGCAAATCAAAACTACAATGAGGTATCACCTCACACTGTTAGAATCGGCATCATCAGAAAATCTACAGACAACAAATTCTGGGGAGGGTGTGGACAAAAGGAGCCCTCTTCCACTATTGGTGGGAATGTAAATTGATACAGTCACTATGGAGAACAGTATGGAGTTTCGTTAAAAAAAAAACTAGAAATAGAATTACCATCTGATCCAGCAATCCCACTTCTGGGCATATACCCAAAGAACACCATAAATCAAAAAGGCACATTCACCACAATGTTCATTGCAGCACTATTTACAATAGCCAGGTAATGGAAGCAACCTAAATGCCCACAGACAGATGAATGGATAAAGATGTGGTACATGTATAAAATGGAATATTACTCAGCCATAAAACGGAATGAAACTGGGTCATTTGTAGAGACATCGATGGATCTAGAGACTGTCATACAGAATGAAGTCAGTCAGAAGGAGGAAAACAAATATTGTATATTAATGCATATATGTGGAACCTAAAAACTGGTACAGATGAACTGGTTTGCAGGGAAGAAATAGAGACAGAGGTAGAGAACAAACGTATGGACACCAAGTGTGGGAAGCCATGGTGTGGTGGTGGTGGGATGAGTTGGGAGATTGGGATTGACCTGCATACATGTATATGCATAAAATACATAACTAATAATAACCTGCTGTATAAAAAAATAAATAAAATTAAATTTCAAAATTAAAAAAAATAATATTTAAAAATAATACAGAAAAAAGTTCTTCCCTTCACACAGATGTATTTACAGGAATGAATTATTTCCATGCTTATATCTATAAATACATAAAAGAGGAATAAAATCTAACCTGAACCATAAAAGAAAAAAAAAAACCTGAACCCACCAGTTATACAGAGGAAAACCCTATCAGGGCACTTGCTCCAGCGGTAAACAATTCTGAAATGGGTCTGAGGTGGGGAATCATCTCCCATACAGCCAGCAACCCACACCCCACGCAAGGAGCGTCCTCATTGCAAAGCTGGGGGATCGTGCAGAGGCATCTCTGAATAAAGGTGAGCTGAGCCCCAGGCCAGCTGCTGCTGAACTGTTCCCACCCTTCCCAGGTAAAACACCTGAATATGTACAAGGGCTTGAAAGACTAGAGGAAGGGCCATGGAGCCACACCAGCAACAGCACGCAGGCCAACTTGGTGCCTGCAGGCCAGCCAGGGTGGTCCTGCCCCCGGGCGCTCTTCCGGAAGCTTTCCATTGTCCTGCCTGAGATACCCCACCTGTCCCGGCCCCCACTGCTTTTTTCCTTCCTCACCTCTGTCCGGAGAGAAATTCCAGCGGAAGGTATGGGTGACACATCCTCTTCTTTACAGGTGGCAGCCTGGCAACTCCTGCAGAAAGGCCAGCAGAACCCCACTCACACCGGGCCACCAACAAAGCTGTGGCCCCTCATTCCCTCCCACCAGCACCGCCCCGAGACTGCTGACGGGGCAGAGAATATGGAGTCAGGAACAGCTTCAGGGGCTATTGCTGCCTGGAGCGCTGTTTATATTGACCTCAACCAGGCACACCTGGGGAGGGCTGGGCGGCAGGGTAAGGCTGCCCAGGTCAGCTAATCCACAACACTCAGGCAATCACATTGTTGAAAACGGACCTCGCTAAGGCAGAAGAGAAGCCAAGGAAAAAAAGAACACAATGCCATTTGCACCACCGTAGATGAGTCTAGAGGTAATCACGTGACTTGCAGTAAGTCAGAAAGTGAAAGACACATATCATATCATATCACTTATAGGTGTTACCTAAAAATGGATACCAGGGCAGATATTTCCACCGAGAAGGGCAATCAGAGATTCATTAAACAAACTTATGGTTCACCAATGGAAAGGTGTGAGGATTGGTTTCATTACGATATCGGGGTTAACAGACTTATACAAACACAGGTGACATATATAATCACCAAAGACCTACGGAATACCAAAAGACTACTCAACATTCTGTCATAACGTACATGAGAAAAGGATCCCAGGAAAAACAGACATGTGTATATGTGTAAAAGAACCAACCACATCTTCCACACCTCCAACAATCAAACTTGCTGTAATAAAAAATAAAAATTAAATTAAAAACACGAACAAGAAGTAGGGAGACAAACTTGAGGGGCTTTCTCCTGGCACATTCCATTCTAAATTCCAATCTAGAACACGACTTCCATTGAGGCTCTCTTGCCCTAGTAACCAGAATTGGTAAGGGAGAACTGCTGCCACCTTGTGGCCGTTTCACACAACAGCAGCTTTAATCCCAGCGCTAATGGTCAGTTGATATTCAAAATCATTGCAGGCCCGTAAATGACACCTGCCCTGAAAACAAATGCTGGGGTCACATATCGACCAAAAATTTCAAAGGACGTCCATATTTCAAAACGACCATTTCAAAAGGCATATTTTATGCACATTAGTTTTCTGCTTCTTTTTCTTTCTTTCCTTTTTGGTTAAAAAAACGGGAATGGAAAAAGGCATCCCTCAGAAGGGGCGAAAAGTTGCAAACGAATCAATGGACAAAGGTTTAATCTCCAATATATATAAACAGCTCATGCAGCTTAATATTAAAAAAAACAAACAACCCAATACAAAAATGGGCAGAAGATCTAAAGATACGTTTCTTCAAAGAAGACACAGAGATGGCCAAGACGCACATGAAAAGCTGCTCAACAGCACTAATTATTAGAGAAATGCAAATCAAAACTACAATGAGGTATCACCTCACACTGTTAGAATCGGCATCATCAGAAAATCTACAGACAACAAATTCTGGGGAGGGTGTGGACAAAAGGAGCCCTCTTCCACTATTGGTGGGAATGTAAATTGATACAGTCACTATGGAGAACAGTATGGAGTTTCGTTAAAAAAAAAACTAGAAATAGAATTACCATCTGATCCAGCAATCCCACTTCTGGGCATATACCCAAAGAACACCATAAATCAAAAAGGCACATTCACCACAATGTTCATTGCAGCACTATTTACAATAGCCAGGTAATGGAAGCAACCTAAATGCCCACAGACAGATGAATGGATAAAGATGTGGTACATGTATAAAATGGAATATTACTCAGCCATAAAACGGAATGAAACTGGGTCATTTGTAGAGACATCGATGGATCTAGAGACTGTCATACAGAATGAAGTCAGTCAGAAGGAGGAAAACAAATATTGTATATTAATGCATATATGTGGAACCTAAAAACTGGTACAGATGAACTGGTTTGCAGGGAAGAAATAGAGACAGAGGTAGAGAACAAACGTATGGACACCAAGTGTGGGAAGCCATGGTGTGGTGGTGGTGGGATGAGTTGGGAGATTGGGATTGACCTGCATACATGTATATGCATAAAATACATAACTAATAATAACCTGCTGTATAAAAAAATAAATAAAATTAAATTTCAAAATTAAAAAAAATAATATTTAAAAATAATACAGAAAAAAGTTCTTCCCTTCACACAGATGTATTTACAGGAATGAATTATTTCCATGCTTATATCTATAAATACATAAAAGAGGAATAAAATCTAACCTGAACCATAAAAGAAAAAAAAAAACCTGAACCCACCAGTTATACAGAGGAAAACCCTATCAGGGCACTTGCTCCAGCGGTAAACAATTCTGAAATGGGTCTGAGGTGGGGAATCATCTCCCATACAGCCAGCAACCCACACCCCACGCAAGGAGCGTCCTCATTGCAAAGCTGGGGGATCGTGCAGAGGCATCTCTGAATAAAGGTGAGCTGAGCCCCAGGCCAGCTGCTGCTGAACTGTTCCCACCCTTCCCAGGTAAAACACCTGAATATGTACAAGGGCTTGAAAGACTAGAGGAAGGGCCATGGAGCCACACCAGCAACAGCACGCAGGCCAACTTGGTGCCTGCAGGCCAGCCAGGGTGGTCCTGCCCCCGGGCGCTCTTCCGGAAGCTTTCCATTGTCCTGCCTGAGATACCCCACCTGTCCCGGCCCCCACTGCTTTTTTCCTTCCTCACCTCTGTCCGGAGAGAAATTCCAGCGGAAGGTATGGGTGACACATCCTCTTCTTTACAGGTGGCAGCCTGGCAACTCCTGCAGAAAGGCCAGCAGAACCCCACTCACACCGGGCCACCAACAAAGCTGTGGCCCCTCATTCCCTCCCACCAGCACCGCCCCGAGACTGCTGACGGGGCAGAGAATATGGAGTCAGGAACAGCTTCAGGGGCTATTGCTGCCTGGAGCGCTGTTTATATTGACCTCAACCAGGCACACCTGGGGAGGGCTGGGCGGCAGGGTAAGGCTGCCCAGGTCAGCTAATCCACAACACTCAGGCAATCACATTGTTGAAAACGGACCTCGCTAAGGCAGAAGAGAAGCCAAGGAAAAAAAGAACACAATGCCATTTGCACCACCGTAGATGAGTCTAGAGGTAATCACGTGACTTGCAGTAAGTCAGAAAGTGAAAGACACATATCATATCATATCACTTATAGGTGTTACCTAAAAATGGATACCAGGGCAGATATTTCCACCGAGAAGGGCAATCAGAGATTCATTAAACAAACTTATGGTTCACCAATGGAAAGGTGTGAGGATTGGTTTCATTACGATATCGGGGTTAACAGACTTATACAAACACAGGTGACATATATAATCACCAAAGACCTACGGAATACCAAAAGACTACTCAACATTCTGTCATAACGTACATGAGAAAAGGATCCCAGGAAAAACAGACATGTGTATATGTGTAAAAGAACCAACCACATCTTCCACACCTCCAACAATCAAACTTGCTGTAATAAAAAATAAAAATTAAATTAAAAACACGAACAAGAAGTAGGGAGACAAACTTGAGGGGCTTTCTCCTGGCACATTCCATTCTAAATTCCAATCTAGAACACGACTTCCATTGAGGCTCTCTTGCCCTAGTAACCAGAATTGGTAAGGGAGAACTGCTGCCACCTTGTGGCCGTTTCACACAACAGCAGCTTTAATCCCAGCGCTAATGGTCAGTTGATATTCAAAATCATTGCAGGCCCGTAAATGACACCTGCCCTGAAAACAAATGCTGGGGTCACATATCGACCAAAAATTTCAAAGGACGTCCATATTTCAAAACGACCATTTCAAAAGGCATATTTTATGCACATTAGTTTTCTGCTTCTTTTTCTTTCTTTCCTTTTTGGTTAAAAAAACGGGAATGGAAAAAGGCATCCCTCAGAAGGGGCGAAAAGTTGCAAACGAATCAATGGACAAAGGTTTAATCTCCAATATATATAAACAGCTCATGCAGCTTAATATTAAAAAAAACAAACAACCCAATACAAAAATGGGCAGAAGATCTAAAGATACGTTTCTTCAAAGAAGACACAGAGATGGCCAAGACGCACATGAAAAGCTGCTCAACAGCACTAATTATTAGAGAAATGCAAATCAAAACTACAATGAGGTATCACCTCACACTGTTAGAATCGGCATCATCAGAAAATCTACAGACAACAAATTCTGGGGAGGGTGTGGACAAAAGGAGCCCTCTTCCACTATTGGTGGGAATGTAAATTGATACAGTCACTATGGAGAACAGTATGGAGTTTCGTTAAAAAAAAAACTAGAAATAGAATTACCATCTGATCCAGCAATCCCACTTCTGGGCATATACCCAAAGAACACCATAAATCAAAAAGGCACATTCACCACAATGTTCATTGCAGCACTATTTACAATAGCCAGGTAATGGAAGCAACCTAAATGCCCACAGACAGATGAATGGATAAAGATGTGGTACATGTATAAAATGGAATATTACTCAGCCATAAAACGGAATGAAACTGGGTCATTTGTAGAGACATCGATGGATCTAGAGACTGTCATACAGAATGAAGTCAGTCAGAAGGAGGAAAACAAATATTGTATATTAATGCATATATGTGGAACCTAAAAACTGGTACAGATGAACTGGTTTGCAGGGAAGAAATAGAGACAGAGGTAGAGAACAAACGTATGGACACCAAGTGTGGGAAGCCATGGTGTGGTGGTGGTGGGATGAGTTGGGAGATTGGGATTGACCTGCATACATGTATATGCATAAAATACATAACTAATAATAACCTGCTGTATAAAAAAATAAATAAAATTAAATTTCAAAATTAAAAAAAATAATATTTAAAAATAATACAGAAAAAAGTTCTTCCCTTCACACAGATGTATTTACAGGAATGAATTATTTCCATGCTTATATCTATAAATACATAAAAGAGGAATAAAATCTAACCTGAACCATAAAAGAAAAAAAAAAACCTGAACCCACCAGTTATACAGAGGAAAACCCTATCAGGGCACTTGCTCCAGCGGTAAACAATTCTGAAATGGGTCTGAGGTGGGGAATCATCTCCCATACAGCCAGCAACCCACACCCCACGCAAGGAGCGTCCTCATTGCAAAGCTGGGGGATCGTGCAGAGGCATCTCTGAATAAAGGTGAGCTGAGCCCCAGGCCAGCTGCTGCTGAACTGTTCCCACCCTTCCCAGGTAAAACACCTGAATATGTACAAGGGCTTGAAAGACTAGAGGAAGGGCCATGGAGCCACACCAGCAACAGCACGCAGGCCAACTTGGTGCCTGCAGGCCAGCCAGGGTGGTCCTGCCCCCGGGCGCTCTTCCGGAAGCTTTCCAT
Organism: Mesoplodon bidens; assembly: GCF_964165515.1. Lineage (NCBI taxonomy): Eukaryota > Metazoa > Chordata > Mammalia > Artiodactyla > Ziphiidae > Mesoplodon > Mesoplodon bidens. Next base: position 84,374 of record NW_027672434.1, on the reverse strand, counting down.
TGTCCTGCCTGAGATACCCCACCTGTCCCGGCCCCCACTGCTTTTTTCCTTCCTCACCTCTGTCCGGAGAGAAATTCCAGCGGAAGGTATGGGTGACACATCCTCTTCTTTACAGGTGGCAGCCTGGCAACTCCTGCAGAAAGGCCAGCAGAACCCCACTCACACCGGGCCACCAACAAAGCTGTGGCCCCTCATTCCCTCCCACCAGCACCGCCCCGAGACTGCTGACGGGGCAGAGAATATGGAGTCAGGAACAGCTTCAGGGGCTATTGCTGCCTGGAGCGCTGTTTATATTGACCTCAACCAGGCACACCTGGGGAGGGCTGGGCGGCAGGGTAAGGCTGCCCAGGTCAGCTAATCCACAACACTCAGGCAATCACATTGTTGAAAACGGACCTCGCTAAGGCAGAAGAGAAGCCAAGGAAAAAAAGAACACAATGCCATTTGCACCACCGTAGATGAGTCTAGAGGTAATCACGTGACTTGCAGTAAGTCAGAAAGTGAAAGACACATATCATATCATATCACTTATAGGTGTTACCTAAAAATGGATACCAGGGCAGATATTTCCACCGAGAAGGGCAATCAGAGATTCATTAAACAAACTTATGGTTCACCAATGGAAAGGTGTGAGGATTGGTTTCATTACGATATCGGGGTTAACAGACTTATACAAACACAGGTGACATATATAATCACCAAAGACCTACGGAATACCAAAAGACTACTCAACATTCTGTCATAACGTACATGAGAAAAGGATCCCAGGAAAAACAGACATGTGTATATGTGTAAAAGAACCAACCACATCTTCCACACCTCCAACAATCAAACTTGCTGTAATAAAAAATAAAAATTAAATTAAAAACACGAACAAGAAGTAGGGAGACAAACTTGAGGGGCTTTCTCCTGGCACATTCCATTCTAAATTCCAATCTAGAACACGACTTCCATTGAGGCTCTCTTGCCCTAGTAACCAGAATTGGTAAGGGAGAACTGCTGCCACCTTGTGGCCGTTTCACACAACAGCAGCTTTAATCCCAGCGCTAATGGTCAGTTGATATTCAAAATCATTGCAGGCCCGTAAATGACACCTGCCCTGAAAACAAATGCTGGGGTCACATATCGACCAAAAATTTCAAAGGACGTCCATATTTCAAAACGACCATTTCAAAAGGCATATTTTATGCACATTAGTTTTCTGCTTCTTTTTCTTTCTTTCCTTTTTGGTTAAAAAAACGGGAATGGAAAAAGGCATCCCTCAGAAGGGGCGAAAAGTTGCAAACGAATCAATGGACAAAGGTTTAATCTCCAATATATATAAACAGCTCATGCAGCTTAATATTAAAAAAAACAAACAACCCAATACAAAAATGGGCAGAAGATCTAAAGATACGTTTCTTCAAAGAAGACACAGAGATGGCCAAGACGCACATGAAAAGCTGCTCAACAGCACTAATTATTAGAGAAATGCAAATCAAAACTACAATGAGGTATCACCTCACACTGTTAGAATCGGCATCATCAGAAAATCTACAGACAACAAATTCTGGGGAGGGTGTGGACAAAAGGAGCCCTCTTCCACTATTGGTGGGAATGTAAATTGATACAGTCACTATGGAGAACAGTATGGAGTTTCGTTAAAAAAAAAACTAGAAATAGAATTACCATCTGATCCAGCAATCCCACTTCTGGGCATATACCCAAAGAACACCATAAATCAAAAAGGCACATTCACCACAATGTTCATTGCAGCACTATTTACAATAGCCAGGTAATGGAAGCAACCTAAATGCCCACAGACAGATGAATGGATAAAGATGTGGTACATGTATAAAATGGAATATTACTCAGCCATAAAACGGAATGAAACTGGGTCATTTGTAGAGACATCGATGGATCTAGAGACTGTCATACAGAATGAAGTCAGTCAGAAAGAGGAAAACAAATATTGTATATTAATGCATATATGTGGAACCTAAAAACTGGTACAGATGAACTGGTTTGCAGGGAAGAAATAGAGACAGAGGTAGAGAACAAACGTATGGACACCAAGTGTGGGAAGCCATGGTGTGGTGGTGGTGGGATGAGTTGGGAGATTGGGATTGACCTGCATACATGTATATGCATAAAATACATAACTAATAATAACCTGCTGTATAAAAAAATAAATAAAATTAAATTTCAAAATTAAAAAAATAATATTTAAAAATAATACAGAAAAAAGTTCTTCCCTTCACACAGATGTATTTACAGGAATGAATTATTTCCATGCTTATATCTATAAATACATAAAAGAGGAATAAAATCTAACTTGAACCATAAAAGAAAAAAAAAAACCTGAACCCACCAGTTATACAGAGGAAAACCCTATCAGGGCACTTGCTCCAGCGGTAAACAATTCTGAAATGGGTCTGAGGTGGGGAATCATCTCCCATACAGCCAGCAACCCACACCCCACGCAAGGAGCGTCCTCATTGCAAAGCTGGGGGATCGTGCAGAGGCATCTCTGAATAAAGGTGAGCTGAGCCCCAGGCCAGCTGCTGCTGAACTGTTCCCACCCTTCCCAGGTAAAACACCTGAATATGTACAAGGGCTTGAAAGACTAGAGGAAGGGCCATGGAGCCACACCAGCAACAGCACGCAGGCCAACTTGGTGCCTGCAGGCCAGCCAGGGTGGTCCTGCCCCCGGGCGCTCTTCGGGAAGCTTTCCATTGTCCTGCCTGAGATACCCCACCTGTCCCGGCCCCCACTGCTTTTTTCCTTCCTCACCTCTGTCCGGAGAGAAATTCCAGCGGAAGGTATGGGTGACACATCCTCTTCTTTACAGGTGGCAGCCTGGCAACTCCTGCAGAAAGGCCAGCAGAACCCCACTCACACCGGGCCACCAAAAAAGCTGTGGCCCCTCATTCCCTCCCACCAGCACCGCCCCGAGACTGCTGACGGGGCAGAGAATATGGAGTCAGGAACAGCTTCAGGGGCTATTGCTGCCTGGAGCGCTGTTTATATTGACCTCAACCAGGCACACCTGGGGAGGGCTGGGCGGCAGGGTAAGGCTGCCCAGGTCAGCTAATCCACAACACTCAGGCAATCACATTGTTGAAAACGGACCTCGCTAAGGCAGAAGAGAAGCCAAGGAAAAAAAGAACACAATGCCATTTGCACCACCGTAGATGAGTCTAGAGGTAATCACGTGACTTGCAGTAAGTCAGAAAGTGAAAGACACATATCATATCATATCACTTATAGGTGTTACCTAAAAATGGATACCAGGGCAGATATTTCCACCGAGAAGGGCAATCAGAGATTCATTAAACAAACTTATGGTTCACCAATGGAAAGGTGTGAGGATTGGTTTCATTACGATATCGGGGTTAACAGACTTATACAAACACAGGTGACATATATAATCACCAAAGACCTACGGAATACCAAAAGACTACTCAACATTCTGTCATAACGTACATGAGAAAAGGATCCCAGGAAAAACAGACATGTGTATATGTGTAAAAGAACCAACCACATCTTCCACACCTCCAACAATCAAACTTGCTGTAATAAAAAATAAAAATTAAATTAAAAACACGAACAAGAAGTAGGGAGACAAACTTGAGGGGCTTTCTCCTGGCACATTCCATTCTAAATTCCAATCTAGAACACGACTTCCATTGAGGCTCTCTTGCCCTAGTAACCAGAATTGGTAAGGGAGAACTGCTGCCACCTTGTGGCCGTTTCACACAACAGCAGCTTTAATCCCAGCGCTAATGGTCAGTTGATATTCAAAATCATTGCAGGCCCGTAAATGACACCTGCCCTGAAAACAAATGCTGGGGTCACATATCGACCAAAAATTTCAAAGGACGTCCATATTTCAAAACGACCATTTCAAAAGGCATATTTTATGCACATTAGTTTTCTGCTTCTTTTTCTTTCTTTCCTTTTTGGTTAAAAAAACGGGAATGGAAAAAGGCATCCCTCAGAAGGGGCGAAAAGTTGCAAACGAATCAATGGACAAAGGTTTAATCTCCAATATATATAAACAGCTCATGCAGCTTAATATTAAAAAAAACAAACAACCCAATACAAAAATGGGCAGAAGATCTAAAGATACGTTTCTTCAAAGAAGACACAGAGATGGCCAAGACGCACATGAAAAGCTGCTCAACAGCACTAATTATTAGAGAAATGCAAATCAAAACTACAATGAGGTATCACCTCACACTGTTAGAATCGGCATCATCAGAAAATCTACAGACAACAAATTCTGGGGAGGGTGTGGACAAAAGGAGCCCTCTTCCACTATTGGTGGGAATGTAAATTGATACAGTCACTATGGAGAACAGTATGGAGTTTCGTTAAAAAAAAAACTAGAAATAGAATTACCATCTGATCCAGCAATCCCACTTCTGGGCATATACCCAAAGAACACCATAAATCAAAAAGGCACATTCACCACAATGTTCATTGCAGCACTATTTACAATAGCCAGGTAATGGAAGCAACCTAAATGCCCACAGACAGATGAATGGATAAAGATGTGGTACATGTATAAAATGGAATATTACTCAGCCATAAAACGGAATGAAACTGGGTCATTTGTAGAGACATCGATGGATCTAGAGACTGTCATACAGAATGAAGTCAGTCAGAAAGAGGAAAACAAATATTGTATATTAATGCATATATGTGGAACCTAAAAACTGGTACAGATGAACTGGTTTGCAGGGAAGAAATAGAGACAGAGGTAGAGAACAAACGTATGGACACCAAGTGTGGGAAGCCATGGTGTGGTGGTGGTGGGATGAGTTGGGAGATTGGGATTGACCTGCATACATGTATATGCATAAAATACATAACTAATAATAACCTGCTGTATAAAAAAATAAATAAAATTAAATTTCAAAATTAAAAAAAATAATATTTAAAAATAATACAGAAAAAAGTTCTTCCCTTCACACAGATGTATTTACAGGAATGAATTATTTCCATGCTTATATCTATAAATACATAAAAGAGGAATAAAATCTAACCTGAACCATAAAAGAAAAAAAAAAACCTGAACCCACCAGTTATACAGAGGAAAACCCTATCAGGGCACTTGCTCCAGCGGTAAACAATTCTGAAATGGGTCTGAGGTGGGGAATCATCTCCCATACAGCCAGCAACCCACACCCCACGCAAGGAGCGTCCTCATTGCAAAGCTGGGGGATCGTGCAGAGGCATCTCTGAATAAAGGTGAGCTGAGCCCCAGGCCAGCTGCTGCTGAACTGTTCCCACCCTTCCCAGGTAAAACACCTGAATATGTACAAGGGCTTGAAAGACTAGAGGAAGGGCCATGGAGCCACACCAGCAACAGCACGCAGGCCAACTTGGTGCCTGCAGGCCAGCCAGGGTGGTCCTGCCCCCGGGCGCTCTTCCGGAAGCTTTCCATTGTCCTGCCTGAGATACCCCACCTGTCCCGGCCCCCACTGCTTTTTTCCTTCCTCACCTCTGTCCGGAGAGAAATTCCAGCGGAAGGTATGGGTGACACATCCTCTTCTTTACAGGTGGCAGCCTGGCAACTCCTGCAGAAAGGCCAGCAGAACCCCACTCACACCGGGCCACCAACAAAGCTGTGGCCCCTCATTCCCTCCCACCAGCACCGCCCCGAGACTGCTGACGGGGCAGAGAATATGGAGTCAGGAACAGCTTCAGGGGCTATTGCTGCCTGGAGCGCTGTTTATATTGACCTCAACCAGGCACACCTGGGGAGGGCTGGGCGGCAGGGTAAGGCTGCCCAGGTCAGCTAATCCACAACACTCAGGCAATCACATTGTTGAAAACGGACCTCGCTAAGGCAGAAGAGAAGCCAAGGAAAAAAAGAACACAATGCCATTTGCACCACCGTAGATGAGTCTAGAGGTAATCACGTGACTTGCAGTAAGTCAGAAAGTGAAAGACACATATCATATCATATCACTTATAGGTGTTACCTAAAAATGGATACCAGGGCAGATATTTCCACCGAGAAGGGCAATCAGAGATTCATTAAACAAACTTATGGTTCACCAATGGAAAGGTGTGAGGATTGGTTTCATTACGATATCGGGGTTAACAGACTTATACAAACACAGGTGACATATATAATCACCAAAGACCTACGGAATACCAAAAGACTACTCAACATTCTGTCATAACGTACATGAGAAAAGGATCCCAGGAAAAACAGACATGTGTATATGTGTAAAAGAACCAACCACATCTTCCACACCTCCAACAATCAAACTTGCTGTAATAAAAAATAAAAATTAAATTAAAAACACGAACAAGAAGTAGGGAGACAAACTTGAGGGGCTTTCTCCTGGCACATTCCATTCTAAATTCCAATCTAGAACACGACTTCCATTGAGGCTCTCTTGCCCTAGTAACCAGAATTGGTAAGGGAGAACTGCTGCCACCTTGTGGCCGTTTCACACAACAGCAGCTTTAATCCCAGCGCTAATGGTCAGTTGATATTCAAAATCATTGCAGGCCCGTAAATGACACCTGCCCTGAAAACAAATGCTGGGGTCACATATCGACCAAAAATTTCAAAGGACGTCCATATTTCAAAACGACCATTTCAAAAGGCATATTTTATGCACATTAGTTTTCTGCTTCTTTTTCTTTCTTTCCTTTTTGGTTAAAAAAACGGGAATGGAAAAAGGCATCCCTCAGAAGGGGCGAAAAGTTGCAAACGAATCAATGGACAAAGGTTTAATCTCCAATATATATAAACAGCTCATGCAGCTTAATATTAAAAAAAACAAACAACCCAATACAAAAATGGGCAGAAGATCTAAAGATACGTTTCTTCAAAGAAGACACAGAGATGGCCAAGACGCACATGAAAAGCTGCTCAACAGCACTAATTATTAGAGAAATGCAAATCAAAACTACAATGAGGTATCACCTCACACTGTTAGAATCGGCATCATCAGAAAATCTACAGACAACAAATTCTGGGGAGGGTGTGGACAAAAGGAGCCCTCTTCCACTATTGGTGGGAATGTAAATTGATACAGTCACTATGGAGAACAGTATGGAGTTTCGTTAAAAAAAAAACTAGAAATAGAATTACCATCTGATCCAGCAATCCCACTTCTGGGCATATACCCAAAGAACACCATAAATCAAAAAGGCACATTCACCACAATGTTCATTGCAGCACTATTTACAATAGCCAGGTAATGGAAGCAACCTAAATGCCCACAGACAGATGAATGGATAAAGATGTGGTACATGTATAAAATGGAATATTACTCAGCCATAAAACGGAATGAAACTGGGTCATTTGTAGAGACATCGATGGATCTAGAGACTGTCATACAGAATGAAGTCAGTCAGAAAGAGGAAAACAAATATTGTATATTAATGCATATATGTGGAACCTAAAAACTGGTACAGATGAACTGGTTTGCAGGGAAGAAATAGAGACAGAGGTAGAGAACAAACGTATGGACACCAAGTGTGGGAAGCCATGGTGTGGTGGTGGTGGGATGAGTTGGGAGATTGGGATTGACCTGCATACATGTATATGCATAAAATACATAACTAATAATAACCTGCTGTATAAAAAAATAAATAAAATTAAATTTCAAAATTAAAAAAAATAATATTTAAAAATAATACAGAAAAAAGTTCTTCCCTTCACACAGATGTATTTACAGGAATGAATTATTTCCATGCTTATATCTATAAATACATAAAAGAGGAATAAAATCTAACTTGAACCATAAAAGAAAAAAAAAAACCTGAACCCACCAGTTATACAGAGGAAAACCCTATCAGGGCACTTGCTCCAGCGGTAAACAATTCTGAAATGGGTCTGAGGTGGGGAATCATCTCCCATACAGCCAGCAACCCACACCCCACGCAAGGAGCGTCCTCATTGCAAAGCTGGGGGATCGTGCAGAGGCATCTCTGAATAAAGGTGAGCTGAGCCCCAGGCCAGCTGCTGCTGAACTGTTCCCACCCTTCCCAGGTAAAACACCTGAATATGTACAAGGGCTTGAAAGACTAGAGGAAGGGCCATGGAGCCACACCAGCAACAGCACGCAGGCCAACTTGGTGCCTGCAGGCCAGCCAGGGTGGTCCTGCCCCCGGGCGCTCTTCCGGAAGCTTTCCATTGTCCTGCCTGAGATACCCCACCTGTCCCGGCCCCCACTGCTTTTTTCCTTCCTCACCTCTGTCCGGAGAGAAATTCCAGCGGAAGGTATGGGTGACACATCCTCTTCTTTACAGGTGGCAGCCTGGCAACTCCTGCAGAAAGGCCAGCAGAACCCCACTCACACCGGGCCACCAACAAAGCTGTGGCCCCTCATTCCCTCCCACCAGCACCGCCCCGAGACTGCTGACGGGGCAGAGAATATGGAGTCAGGAACAGCTTCAGGGGCTATTGCTGCCTGGAGCGCTGTTTATATTGACCTCAACCAGGCACACCTGGGGAGGGCTGGGCGGCAGGGTAAGGCTGCCCAGGTCAGCTAATCCACAACACTCAGGCAATCACATTGTTGAAAACGGACCTCGCTAAGGCAGAAGAGAAGCCAAGGAAAAAAAGAACACAATGCCATTTGCACCACCGTAGATGAGTCTAGAGGTAATCACGTGACTTGCAGTAAGTCAGAAAGTGAAAGACACATATCATATCATATCACTTATAGGTGTTACCTAAAAATGGATACCAGGGCAGATATTTCCACCGAGAAGGGCAATCAGAGATTCATTAAACAATTCATTAAACAAACTTATGGTTCACCAATGGAAAGGTGTGAGGATTGGTTTCATTACGATATCGGGGTTAACAGACTTATACAAACACAGGTGACATATATAATCACCAAAGACCTACGGAATACCAAAAGACTACTCAACATTCTGTCATAACGTACATGAGAAAAGGATCCCAGGAAAAACAGACATGTGTATATGTGTAAAAGAACCAACCACATCTTCCACACCTCCAACAATCAAACTTGCTGTAATAAAAAATAAAAATTAAATTAAAAACACGAACAAGAAGTAGGGAGACAAACTTGAGGGGCTTTCTCCTGGCACATTCCATTCTAAATTCCAATCTAGAACACGACTTCCATTGAGGCTCTCTTGCCCTAGTAACCAGAATTGGTAAGGGAGAACTGCTGCCACCTTGTGGCCGTTTCACACAACAGCAGCTTTAATCCCAGCGCTAATGGTCAGTTGATATTCAAAATCATTGCAGGCCCGTAAATGACACCTGCCCTGAAAACAAATGCTGGGGTCACATATCGACCAAAAATTTCAAAGGACGTCCATATTTCAAAACGACCATTTCAAAAGGCATATTTTATGCACATTAGTTTTCTGCTTCTTTTTCTTTCTTTCCTTTTTGGTTAAAAAAACGGGAATGGAAAAAGGCATCCCTCAGAAGGGGCGAAAAGTTGCAAACGAATCAATGGACAAAGGTTTAATCTCCAATATATATAAACAGCTCATGCAGCTTAATATTAAAAAAAACAAACAACCCAATACAAAAATGGGCAGAAGATCTAAAGATACGTTTCTTCAAAGAAGACACAGAGATGGCCAAGACGCACATGAAAAGCTGCTCAACAGCACTAATTATTAGAGAAATGCAAATCAAAACTACAATGAGGTATCACCTCACACTGTTAGAATCGGCATCATCAGAAAATCTACAGACAACAAATTCTGGGGAGGGTGTGGACAAAAGGAGCCCTCTTCCACTATTGGTGGGAATGTAAATTGATACAGTCACTATGGAGAACAGTATGGAGTTTCGTTAAAAAAAAAACTAGAAATAGAATTACCATCTGATCCAGCAATCCCACTTCTGGGCATATACCCAAAGAACACCATAAATCAAAAAGGCACATTCACCACAATGTTCATTGCAGCACTATTTACAATAGCCAGGTAATGGAAGCAACCTAAATGCCCACAGACAGATGAATGGATAAAGATGTGGTACATGTATAAAATGGAATATTACTCAGCCATAAAACGGAATGAAACTGGGTCATTTGTAGAGACATCGATGGATCTAGAGACTGTCATACAGAATGAAGTCAGTCAGAAAGAGGAAAACAAATATTGTATATTAATGCATATATGTGGAACCTAAAAACTGGTACAGATGAACTGGTTTGCAGGGAAGAAATAGAGACAGAGGTAGAGAACAAACGTATGGACACCAAGTGTGGGAAGCCATGGTGTGGTGGTGGTGGGATGAGTTGGGAGATTGGGATTGACCTGCATACATGTATATGCATAAAATACATAACTAATAATAACCTGCTGTATAAAAAAATAAATAAAATTAAATTTCAAAATTAAAAAAAATAATATTTAAAAATAATACAGAAAAAAGTTCTTCCCTTCACACAGATGTATTTACAGGAATGAATTATTTCCATGCTTATATCTATAAATACATAAAAGAGGAATAAAATCTAACTTGAACCATAAAAGAAAAAAAAAAACCTGAACCCACCAGTTATACAGAGGAAAACCCTATCAGGGCACTTGCTCCAGCGGTAAACAATTCTGAAATGGGTCTGAGGTGGGGAATCATCTCCCATACAGCCAGCAACCCACACCCCACGCAAGGAGCGTCCTCATTGCAAAGCTGGGGGATCGTGCAGAGGCATCTCTGAATAAAGGTGAGCTGAGCCCCAGGCCAGCTGCTGCTGAACTGTTCCCACCCTTCCCAGGTAAAACACCTGAATATGTACAAGGGCTTGAAAGACTAGAGGAAGGGCCATGGAGCCACACCAGCAACAGCACGCAGGCCAACTTGGTGCCTGCAGGCCAGCCAGGGTGGTCCTGCCCCCGGGCGCTCTTCCGGAAGCTTTCCATTGTCCTGCCTGAGATACCCCACCTGTCCCGGCCCCCACTGCTTTTTTCCTTCCTCACCTCTGTCCGGAGAGAAATTCCAGCGGAAGGTATGGGTGACACATCCTCTTCTTTACAGGTGGCAGCCTGGCAACTCCTGCAGAAAGGCCAGCAGAACCCCACTCACACCGGGCCACCAACAAAGCTGTGGCCCCTCATTCCCTCCCACCAGCACCGCCCCGAGACTGCTGACGGGGCAGAGAATATGGAGTCAGGAACAGCTTCAGGGGCTATTGCTGCCTGGAGCGCTGTTTATATTGACCTCAACCAGGCACACCTGGGGAGGGCTGGGCGGCAGGGTAAGGCTGCCCAGGTCAGCTAATCCACAACACTCAGGCAATCACATTGTTGAAAACGGACCTCGCTAAGGCAGAAGAGAAGCCAAGGAAAAAAAGAACACAATGCCATTTGCACCACCGTAGATGAGTCTAGAGGTAATCACGTGACTTGCAGTAAGTCAGAAAGTGAAAGACACATATCATATCATATCACTTATAGGTGTTACCTAAAAATGGATACCAGGGCAGATATTTCCACCGAGAAGGGCAATCAGAGATTCATTAAACAAACTTATGGTTCACCAATGGAAAGGTGTGAGGATTGGTTTCATTACGATATCGGGGTTAACAGACTTATACAAACACAGGTGACATATATAATCACCAAAGACCTACGGAATACCAAAAGACTACTCAACATTCTGTCATAACGTACATGAGAAAAGGATCCCAGGAAAAACAGACATGTGTATATGTGTAAAAGAACCAACCACATCTTCCACACCTCCAACAATCAAACTTGCTGTAATAAAAAATAAAAATTAAATTAAAAACACGAACAAGAAGTAGGGAGACAAACTTGAGGGGCTTTCTCCTGGCACATTCCATTCTAAATTCCAATCTAGAACACGACTTCCATTGAGGCTCTCTTGCCCTAGTAACCAGAATTGGTAAGGGAGAACTGCTGCCACCTTGTGGCCGTTTCACACAACAGCAGCTTTAATCCCAGCGCTAATGGTCAGTTGATATTCAAAATCATTGCAGGCCCGTAAATGACACCTGCCCTGAAAACAAATGCTGGGGTCACATATCGACCAAAAATTTCAAAGGACGTCCATATTTCAAAACGACCATTTCAAAAGGCATATTTTATGCACATTAGTTTTCTGCTTCTTTTTCTTTCTTTCCTTTTTGGTTAAAAAAACGGGAATGGAAAAAGGCATCCCTCAGAAGGGGCGAAAAGTTGCAAACGAATCAATGGACAAAGGTTTAATCTCCAATATATATAAACAGCTCATGCAGCTTAATATTAAAAAAAACAAACAACCCAATACAAAAATGGGCAGAAGATCTAAAGATACGTTTCTTCAAAGAAGACACAGAGATGGCCAAGACGCACATGAAAAGCTGCTCAACAGCACTAATTATTAGAGAAATGCAAATCAAAACTACAATGAGGTATCACCTCACACTGTTAGAATCGGCATCATCAGAAAATCTACAGACAACAAATTCTGGGGAGGGTGTGGACAAAAGGAGCCCTCTTCCACTATTGGTGGGAATGTAAATTGATACAGTCACTATGGAGAACAGTATGGAGTTTCGTTAAAAAAAAAACTAGAAATAGAATTACCATCTGATCCAGCAATCCCACTTCTGGGCATATACCCAAAGAACACCATAAATCAAAAAGGCACATTCACCACAATGTTCATTGCAGCACTATTTACAATAGCCAGGTAATGGAAGCAACCTAAATGCCCACAGACAGATGAATGGATAAAGATGTGGTACATGTATAAAATGGAATATTACTCAGCCATAAAACGGAATGAAACTGGGTCATTTGTAGAGACATCGATGGATCTAGAGACTGTCATACAGAATGAAGTCAGTCAGAAAGAGGAAAACAAATATTGTATATTAATGCATATATGTGGAACCTAAAAACTGGTACAGATGAACTGGTTTGCAGGGAAGAAATAGAGACAGAGGTAGAGAACAAACGTATGGACACCAAGTGTGGGAAGCCATGGTGTGGTGGTGGTGGGATGAGTTGGGAGATTGGGATTGACCTGCATACATGTATATGCATAAAATACATAACTAATAATAACCTGCTGTATAAAAAAATAAATAAAATTAAATTTCAAAATTAAAAAAAATAATATTTAAAAATAATACAGAAAAAAGTTCTTCCCTTCACACAGATGTATTTACAGGAATGAATTATTTCCATGCTTATATCTATAAATACATAAAAGAGGAATAAAATCTAACTTGAACCATAAAAGAAAAAAAAAAACCTGAACCCACCAGTTATACAGAGGAAAACCCTATCAGGGCACATGCTCCAGCGGTAAACAATTCTGAAATGGGTCTGAGGTGGGGAATCATCTCCCATACAGCCAGCAACCCACACCCCACGCAAGGAGCGTCCTCATTGCAAAGCTGGGGGATCGTGCAGAGGCATCTCTGAATAAAGGTGAGCTGAGCCCCAGGCCAGCTGCTGCTGAACTGTTCCCACCCTTCCCAGGTAAAACACCTGAATATGTACAAGGGCTTGAAAGACTAGAGGAAGGGCCATGGAGCCACACCAGCAACAGCACGCAGGCCAACTTGGTGCCTGCAGGCCAGCCAGGGTGGTCCTGCCCCCGGGCGCTCTTCCGGAAGCTTTCCATTGTCCTGCCTGAGATACCCCACCTGTCCCGGCCCCCACTGCTTTTTTCCTTCCTCACCTCTGTCCGGAGAGAAATTCCAGCGGAAGGTATGGGTGACACATCCTCTTCTTTACAGGTGGCAGCCTGGCAACTCCTGCAGAAAGGCCAGCAGAACCCCACTCACACCGGGCCACCAACAAAGCTGTGGCCCCTCATTCCCTCCCACCAGCACCGCCCCGAGACTGCTGACGGGGCAGAGAATATGGAGTCAGGAACAGCTTCAGGGGCTATTGCTGCCTGGAGCGCTGTTTATATTGACCTCAACCAGGCACACCTGGGGAGGGCTGGGCGGCAGGGTAAGGCTGCCCAGGTCAGCTAATCCACAACACTCAGGCAATCACATTGTTGAAAACGGACCTCGCTAAGGCAGAAGAGAAGCCAAGGAAAAAAAGAACACAATGCCATTTGCACCACCGTAGATGAGTCTAGAGGTAATCACGTGACTTGCAGTAAGTCAGAAAGTGAAAGACACATATCATATCATATCACTTATAGGTGTTACCTAAAAATGGATACCAGGGCAGATATTTCCACCGAGAAGGGCAATCAGAGATTCATTAAACAAACTTATGGTTCACCAATGGAAAGGTGTGAGGATTGGTTTCATTACGATATCGGGGTTAACAGACTTATACAAACACAGGTGACATATATAATCACCAAAGACCTACGGAATACCAAAAGACTACTCAACATTCTGTCATAACGTACATGAGAAAAGGATCCCAGGAAAAACAGACATGTGTATATGTGTAAAAGAACCAACCACATCTTCCACACCTCCAACAATCAAACTTGCTGTAATAAAAAATAAAAATTAAATTAAAAACACGAACAAGAAGTAGGGAGACAAACTTGAGGGGCTTTCTCCTGGCACATTCCATTCTAAATTCCAATCTAGAACACGACTTCCATTGAGGCTCTCTTGCCCTAGTAACCAGAATTGGTAAGGGAGAACTGCTGCCACCTTGTGGCCGTTTCACACAACAGCAGCTTTAATCCCAGCGCTAATGGTCAGTTGATATTCAAAATCATTGCAGGCCCGTAAATGACACCTGCCCTGAAAACAAATGCTGGGGTCACATATCGACCAAAAATTTCAAAGGACGTCCATATTTCAAAACGACCATTTCAAAAGGCATATTTTATGCACATTAGTTTTCTGCTTCTTTTTCTTTCTTTCCTTTTTGGTTAAAAAAACGGGAATGGAAAAAGGCATCCCTCAGAAGGGGCGAAAAGTTGCAAACGAATCAATGGACAAAGGTTTAATCTCCAATATATATAAACAGCTCATGCAGCTTAATATTAAAAAAAACAAACAACCCAATACAAAAATGGGCAGAAGATCTAAAGATACGTTTCTTCAAAGAAGACACAGAGATGGCCAAGACGCACATGAAAAGCTGCTCAACAGCACTAATTATTAGAGAAATGCAAATCAAAACTACAATGAGGTATCACCTCACACTGTTAGAATCGGCATCATCAGAAAATCTACAGACAACAAATTCTGGGGAGGGTGTGGACAAAAGGAGCCCTCTTCCACTATTGGTGGGAATGTAAATTGATACAGTCACTATGGAGAACAGTATGGAGTTTCGTTAAAAAAAAAACTAGAAATAGAATTACCATCTGATCCAGCAATCCCACTTCTGGGCATATACCCAAAGAACACCATAAATCAAAAAGGCACATTCACCACAATGTTCATTGCAGCACTATTTACAATAGCCAGGTAATGGAAGCAACCTAAATGCCCACAGACAGATGAATGGATAAAGATGTGGTACATGTATAAAATGGAATATTACTCAGCCATAAAACGGAATGAAACTGGGTCATTTGTAGAGACATCGATGGATCTAGAGACTGTCATACAGAATGAAGTCAGTCAGAAAGAGGAAAACAAATATTGTATATTAATGCATATATGTGGAACCTAAAAACTGGTACAGATGAACTGGTTTGCAGGGAAGAAATAGAGACAGAGGTAGAGAACAAACGTATGGACACCAAGTGTGGGAAGCCATGGTGTGGTGGTGGTGGGATGAGTTGGGAGATTGGGATTGACCTGCATACATGTATATGCATAAAATACATAACTAATAATAACCTGCTGTATAAAAAAATAAATAAAATTAAATTTCAAAATTAAAAAAAATAATATTTAAAAATAATACAGAAAAAAGTTCTTCCCTTCACACAGATGTATTTACAGGAATGAATTATTTCCATGCTTATATCTATAAATACATAAAAGAGGAATAAAATCTAACTTGAACCATAAAAGAAAAAAAAAAACCTGAACCCACCAGTTATACAGAGGAAAACCCTATCAGGGCACTTGCTCCAGCGGTAAACAATTCTGAAATGGGTCTGAGGTGGGGAATCATCTCCCATACAGCCAGCAACCCACACCCCACGCAAGGAGCGTCCTCATTGCAAAGCTGGGGGATCGTGCAGAGGCATCTCTGAATAAAGGTGAGCTGAGCCCCAGGCCAGCTGCTGCTGAACTGTTCCCACCCTTCCCAGGTAAAACACCTGAATATGTACAAGGGCTTGAAAGACTAGAGGAAGGGCCATGGAGCCACACCAGCAACAGCACGCAGGCCAACTTGGTGCCTGCAGGCCAGCCAGGGTGGTCCTGCCCCCGGGCGCTCTTCCGGAAGCTTTCCATTGTCCTGCCTGAGATACCCCACCTGTCCCGGCCCCCACTGCTTTTTTCCTTCCTCACCTCTGTCCGGAGAGAAATTCCAGCGGAAGGTATGGGTGACACATCCTCTTCTTTACAGGTGGCAGCCTGGCAACTCCTGCAGAAAGGCCAGCAGAACCCCACTCACACCGGGCCACCAACAAAGCTGTGGCCCCTCATTCCCTCCCACCAGCACCGCCCCGAGACTGCTGACGGGGCAGAGAATATGGAGTCAGGAACAGCTTCAGGGGCTATTGCTGCCTGGAGCGCTGTTTATATTGACCTCAACCAGGCACACCTGGGGAGGGCTGGGCGGCAGGGTAAGGCTGCCCAGGTCAGCTAATCCACAACACTCAGGCAATCACATTGTTGAAAACGGACCTCGCTAAGGCAGAAGAGAAGCCAAGGAAAAAAAGAACACAATGCCATTTGCACCACCGTAGATGAGTCTAGAGGTAATCACGTGACTTGCAGTAAGTCAGAAAGTGAAAGACACATATCATATCATATCACTTATAGGTGTTACCTAAAAATGGATACCAGGGCAGATATTTCCACCGAGAAGGGCAATCAGAGATTCATTAAACAATTCATTAAACAAACTTATGGTTCACCAATGGAAAGGTGTGAGGATTGGTTTCATTACGATATCGGGGTTAACAGACTTATACAAACACAGGTGACATATATAATCACCAAAGACCTACGGAATACCAAAAGACTACTCAACATTCTGTCATAACGTACATGAGAAAAGGATCCCAGGAAAAACAGACATGTGTATATGTGTAAAAGAACCAACCACATCTTCCACACCTCCAACAATCAAACTTGCTGTAATAAAAAATAAAAATTAAATTAAAAACACGAACAAGAAGTAGGGAGACAAACTTGAGGGGCTTTCTCCTGGCACATTCCATTCTAAATTCCAATCTAGAACACGACTTCCATTGAGGCTCTCTTGCCCTAGTAACCAGAATTGGTAAGGGAGAACTGCTGCCACCTTGTGGCCGTTTCACACAACAGCAGCTTTAATCCCAGCGCTAATGGTCAGTTGATATTCAAAATCATTGCAGGCCCGTAAATGACACCTGCCCTGAAAACAAATGCTGGGGTCACATATCGACCAAAAATTTCAAAGGACGTCCATATTTCAAAACGACCATTTCAAAAGGCATATTTTATGCACATTAGTTTTCTGCTTCTTTTTCTTTCTTTCCTTTTTGGTTAAAAAAACGGGAATGGAAAAAGGCATCCCTCAGAAGGGGCGAAAAGTTGCAAACGAATCAATGGACAAAGGTTTAATCTCCAATATATATAAACAGCTCATGCAGCTTAATATTAAAAAAAACAAACAACCCAATACAAAAATGGGCAGAAGATCTAAAGATACGTTTCTTCAAAGAAGACACAGAGATGGCCAAGACGCACATGAAAAGCTGCTCAACAGCACTAATTATTAGAGAAATGCAAATCAAAACTACAATGAGGTATCACCTCACACTGTTAGAATCGGCATCATCAGAAAATCTACAGACAACAAATTCTGGGGAGGGTGTGGACAAAAGGAGCCCTCTTCCACTATTGGTGGGAATGTAAATTGATACAGTCACTATGGAGAACAGTATGGAGTTTCGTTAAAAAAAAAACTAGAAATAGAATTACCATCTGATCCAGCAATCCCACTTCTGGGCATATACCCAAAGAACACCATAAATCAAAAAGGCACATTCACCACAATGTTCATTGCAGCACTATTTACAATAGCCAGGTAATGGAAGCAACCTAAATGCCCACAGACAGATGAATGGATAAAGATGTGGTACATGTATAAAATGGAATATTACTCAGCCATAAAACGGAATGAAACTGGGTCATTTGTAGAGACATCGATGGATCTAGAGACTGTCATACAGAATGAAGTCAGTCAGAAAGAGGAAAACAAATATTGTATATTAATGCATATATGTGGAACCTAAAAACTGGTACAGATGAACTGGTTTGCAGGGAAGAAATAGAGACAGAGGTAGAGAACAAACGTATGGACACCAAGTGTGGGAAGCCATGGTGTGGTGGTGGTGGGATGAGTTGGGAGATTGGGATTGACCTGCATACATGTATATGCATAAAATACATAACTAATAATAACCTGCTGTATAAAAAAATAAATAAAATTAAATTTCAAAATTAAAAAAAATAATATTTAAAAATAATACAGAAAAAAGTTCTTCCCTTCACACAGATGTATTTACAGGAATGAATTATTTCCATGCTTATATCTATAAATACATAAAAGAGGAATAAAATCTAACTTGAACCATAAAAGAAAAAAAAAAACCTGAACCCACCAGTTATACAGAGGAAAACCCTATCAGGGCACTTGCTCCAGCGGTAAACAATTCTGAAATGGGTCTGAGGTGGGGAATCATCTCCCATACAGCCAGCAACCCACACCCCACGCAAGGAGCGTCCTCATTGCAAAGCTGGGGGATCGTGCAGAGGCATCTCTGAATAAAGGTGAGCTGAGCCCCAGGCCAGCTGCTGCTGAACTGTTCCCACCCTTCCCAGGTAAAACACCTGAATATGTACAAGGGCTTGAAAGACTAGAGGAAGGGCCATGGAGCCACACCAGCAACAGCACGCAGGCCAACTTGGTGCCTGCAGGCCAGCCAGGGTGGTCCTGCCCCCGGGCGCTCTTCGGGAAGCTTTCCATTGTCCTGCCTGAGATACCCCACCTGTCCCGGCCCCCACTGCTTTTTTCCTTCCTCACCTCTGTCCGGAGAGAAATTCCAGCGGAAGGTATGGGTGACACATCCTCTTCTTTACAGGTGGCAGCCTGGCAACTCCTGCAGAAAGGCCAGCAGAACCCCACTCACACCGGGCCACCAACAAAGCTGTGGCCCCTCATTCCCTCCCACCAGCACCGCCCCGAGACTGCTGACGGGGCAGAGAATATGGAGTCAGGAACAGCTTCAGGGGCTATTGCTGCCTGGAGCGCTGTTTATATTGACCTCAACCAGGCACACCTGGGGAGGGCTGGGCGGCAGGGTAAGGCTGCCCAGGTCAGCTAATCCACAACACTCAGGCAATCACATTGTTGAAAACGGACCTCGCTAAGGCAGAAGAGAAGCCAAGGAAAAAAAGAACACAATGCCATTTGCACCACCGTAGATGAGTCTAGAGGTAATCACGTGACTTGCAGTAAGTCAGAAAGTGAAAGACACATATCATATCATATCACTTATAGGTGTTACCTAAAAATGGATACCAGGGCAGATATTTCCACCGAGAAGGGCAATCAGAGATTCATTAAACAAACTTATGGTTCACCAATGGAAAGGTGTGAGGATTGGTTTCATTACGATATCGGGGTTAACAGACTTATACAAACACAGGTGACATATATAATCACCAAAGACCTACGGAATACCAAAAGACTACTCAACATTCTGTCATAACGTACATGAGAAAAGGATCCCAGGAAAAACAGACATGTGTATATGTGTAAAAGAACCAACCACATCTTCCACACCTCCAACAATCAAACTTGCTGTAATAAAAAATAAAAATTAAATTAAAAACACGAACAAGAAGTAGGGAGACAAACTTGAGGGGCTTTCTCCTGGCACATTCCATTCTAAATTCCAATCTAGAACACGACTTCCATTGAGGCTCTCTTGCCCTAGTAACCAGAATTGGTAAGGGAGAACTGCTGCCACCTTGTGGCCGTTTCACACAACAGCAGCTTTAATCCCAGCGCTAATGGTCAGTTGATATTCAAAATCATTGCAGGCCCGTAAATGACACCTGCCCTGAAAACAAATGCTGGGGTCACATATCGACCAAAAATTTCAAAGGACGTCCATATTTCAAAACGACCATTTCAAAAGGCATATTTTATGCACATTAGTTTTCTGCTTCTTTTTCTTTCTTTCCTTTTTGGTTAAAAAAACGGGAATGGAAAAAGGCATCCCTCAGAAGGGGCGAAAAGTTGCAAACGAATCAATGGACAAAGGTTTAATCTCCAATATATATAAACAGCTCATGCAGCTTAATATTAAAAAAAACAAACAACCCAATACAAAAATGGGCAGAAGATCTAAAGATACGTTTCTTCAAAGAAGACACAGAGATGGCCAAGACGCACATGAAAAGCTGCTCAACAGCACTAATTATTAGAGAAATGCAAATCAAAACTACAATGAGGTATCACCTCACACTGTTAGAATCGGCATCATCAGAAAATCTACAGACAACAAATTCTGGGGAGGGTGTGGACAAAAGGAGCCCTCTTCCACTATTGGTGGGAATGTAAATTGATACAGTCACTATGGAGAACAGTATGGAGTTTCGTTAAAAAAAAAACTAGAAATAGAATTACCATCTGATCCAGCAATCCCACTTCTGGGCATATACCCAAAGAACACCATAAATCAAAAAGGCACATTCACCACAATGTTCATTGCAGCACTATTTACAATAGCCAGGTAATGGAAGCAACCTAAATGCCCACAGACAGATGAATGGATAAAGATGTGGTACATGTATAAAATGGAATATTACTCAGCCATAAAACGGAATGAAACTGGGTCATTTGTAGAGACATCGATGGATCTAGAGACTGTCATACAGAATGAAGTCAGTCAGAAAGAGGAAAACAAATATTGTATATTAATGCATATATGTGGAACCTAAAAACTGGTACAGATGAACTGGTTTGCAGGGAAGAAATAGAGACAGAGGTAGAGAACAAACGTATGGACACCAAGTGTGGGAAGCCATGGTGTGGTGGTGGTGGGATGAGTTGGGAGATTGGGATTGACCTGCATACATGTATATGCATAAAATACATAACTAATAATAACCTGCTGTATAAAAAAATAAATAAAATTAAATTTCAAAATTAAAAAAAATAATATTTAAAAATAATACAGAAAAAAGTTCTTCCCTTCACACAGATGTATTTACAGGAATGAATTATTTCCATGCTTATATCTATAAATACATAAAAGAGGAATAAAATCTAACCTGAACCATAAAAGAAAAAAAAAAACCTGAACCCACCAGTTATACAGAGGAAAACCCTATCAGGGCACTTGCTCCAGCGGTAAACAATTCTGAAATGGGTCTGAGGTGGGGAATCATCTCCCATACAGCCAGCAACCCACACCCCACGCAAGGAGCGTCCTCATTGCAAAGCTGGGGGATCGTGCAGAGGCATCTCTGAATAAAGGTGAGCTGAGCCCCAGGCCAGCTGCTGCTGAACTGTTCCCACCCTTCCCAGGTAAAACACCTGAATATGTACAAGGGCTTGAAAGACTAGAGGAAGGGCCATGGAGCCACACCAGCAACAGCACGCAGGCCAACTTGGTGCCTGCAGGCCAGCCAGGGTGGTCCTGCCCCCGGGCGCTCTTCCGGAAGCTTTCCATTGTCCTGCCTGAGATACCCCACCTGTCCCGGCCCCCACTGCTTTTTTCCTTCCTCACCTCTGTCCGGAGAGAAATTCCAGCGGAAGGTATGGGTGACACATCCTCTTCTTTACAGGTGGCAGCCTGGCAACTCCTGCAGAAAGGCCAGCAGAACCCCACTCACACCGGGCCACCAACAAAGCTGTGGCCCCTCATTCCCTCCCACCAGCACCGCCCCGAGACTGCTGACGGGGCAGAGAATATGGAGTCAGGAACAGCTTCAGGGGCTATTGCTGCCTGGAGCGCTGTTTATATTGACCTCAACCAGGCACACCTGGGGAGGGCTGGGCGGCAGGGTAAGGCTGCCCAGGTCAGCTAATCCACAACACTCAGGCAATCACATTGTTGAAAACGGACCTCGCTAAGGCAGAAGAGAAGCCAAGGAAAAAAAGAACACAATGCCATTTGCACCACCGTAGATGAGTCTAGAGGTAATCACGTGACTTGCAGTAAGTCAGAAAGTGAAAGACACATATCATATCATATCACTTATAGGTGTTACCTAAAAATGGATACCAGGGCAGATATTTCCACCGAGAAGGGCAATCAGAGATTCATTAAACAAACTTATGGTTCACCAATGGAAAGGTGTGAGGATTGGTTTCATTACGATATCGGGGTTAACAGACTTATACAAACACAGGTGACATATATAATCACCAAAGACCTACGGAATACCAAAAGACTACTCAACATTCTGTCATAACGTACATGAGAAAAGGATCCCAGGAAAAACAGACATGTGTATATGTGTAAAAGAACCAACCACATCTTCCACACCTCCAACAATCAAACTTGCTGTAATAAAAAATAAAAATTAAATTAAAAACACGAACAAGAAGTAGGGAGACAAACTTGAGGGGCTTTCTCCTGGCACATTCCATTCTAAATTCCAATCTAGAACACGACTTCCATTGAGGCTCTCTTGCCCTAGTAACCAGAATTGGTAAGGGAGAACTGCTGCCACCTTGTGGCCGTTTCACACAACAGCAGCTTTAATCCCAGCGCTAATGGTCAGTTGATATTCAAAATCATTGCAGGCCCGTAAATGACACCTGCCCTGAAAACAAATGCTGGGGTCACATATCGACCAAAAATTTCAAAGGACGTCCATATTTCAAAACGACCATTTCAAAAGGCATATTTTATGCACATTAGTTTTCTGCTTCTTTTTCTTTCTTTCCTTTTTGGTTAAAAAAACGGGAATGGAAAAAGGCATCCCTCAGAAGGGGCGAAAAGTTGCAAACGAATCAATGGACAAAGGTTTAATCTCCAATATATATAAACAGCTCATGCAGCTTAATATTAAAAAAAACAAACAACCCAATACAAAAATGGGCAGAAGATCTAAAGATACGTTTCTTCAAAGAAGACACAGAGATGGCCAAGACGCACATGAAAAGCTGCTCAACAGCACTAATTATTAGAGAAATGCAAATCAAAACTACAATGAGGTATCACCTCACACTGTTAGAATCGGCATCATCAGAAAATCTACAGACAACAAATTCTGGGGAGGGTGTGGACAAAAGGAGCCCTCTTCCACTATTGGTGGGAATGTAAATTGATACAGTCACTATGGAGAACAGTATGGAGTTTCGTTAAAAAAAAAACTAGAAATAGAATTACCATCTGATCCAGCAATCCCACTTCTGGGCATATACCCAAAGAACACCATAAATCAAAAAGGCACATTCACCACAATGTTCATTGCAGCACTATTTACAATAGCCAGGTAATGGAAGCAACCTAAATGCCCACAGACAGATGAATGGATAAAGATGTGGTACATGTATAAAATGGAATATTACTCAGCCATAAAACGGAATGAAACTGGGTCATTTGTAGAGACATCGATGGATCTAGAGACTGTCATACAGAATGAAGTCAGTCAGAAAGAGGAAAACAAATATTGTATATTAATGCATATATGTGGAACCTAAAAACTGGTACAGATGAACTGGTTTGCAGGGAAGAAATAGAGACAGAGGTAGAGAACAAACGTATGGACACCAAGTGTGGGAAGCCATGGTGTGGTGGTGGTGGGATGAGTTGGGAGATTGGGATTGACCTGCATACATGTATATGCATAAAATACATAACTAATAATAACCTGCTGTATAAAAAAATAAATAAAATTAAATTTCAAAATTAAAAAAAATAATATTTAAAAATAATACAGAAAAAAGTTCTTTCCTTCACACAGATGTATTTACAGGAATGAATTATTTCCATGCTTATATCTATAAATACATAAAAGAGGAATAAAATCTAACTTGAACCATAAAAGAAAAAAAAAAACCTGAACCCACCAGTTATACAGAGGAAAACCCTATCAGGGCACTTGCTCCAGCGGTAAACAATTCTGAAATGGGTCTGAGGTGGGGAATCATCTCCCATACAGCCAGCAACCCACACCCCACGCAAGGAGCGTCCTCATTGCAAAGCTGGGGGATCGTGCAGAGGCATCTCTGAATAAAGGTGAGCTGAGCCCCAGGCCAGCTGCTGCTGAACTGTTCCCACCCTTCCCAGGTAAAACACCTGAATATGTACAAGGGCTTGAAAGACTAGAGGAAGGGCCATGGAGCCACACCAGCAACAGCACGCAGGCCAACTTGGTGCCTGCAGGCCAGCCAGGGTGGTCCTGCCCCCGGGCGCTCTTCCGGAAGCTTTCCATTGTCCTGCCTGAGATACCCCACCTGTCCCGGCCCCCACTGCTTTTTTCCTTCCTCACCTCTGTCCGGAGAGAAATTCCAGCGGAAGGTATGGGTGACACATCCTCTTCTTTACAGGTGGCAGCCTGGCAACTCCTGCAGAAAGGCCAGCAGAACCCCACTCACACCGGGCCACCAACAAAGCTGTGGCCCCTCATTCCCTCCCACCAGCACCGCCCCGAGACTGCTGACGGGGCAGAGAATATGGAGTCAGGAACAGCTTCAGGGGCTATTGCTGCCTGGAGCGCTGTTTATATTGACCTCAACCAGGCACACCTGGGGAGGGCTGGGCGGCAGGGTAAGGCTGCCCAGGTCAGCTAATCCACAACACTCAGGCAATCACATTGTTGAAAACGGACCTCGCTAAGGCAGAAGAGAAGCCAAGGAAAAAAAGAACACAATGCCATTTGCACCACCGTAGATGAGTCTAGAGGTAATCACGTGACTTGCAGTAAGTCAGAAAGTGAAAGACACATATCATATCATATCACTTATAGGTGTTACCTAAAAATGGATACCAGGGCAGATATTTCCACCGAGAAGGGCAATCAGAGATTCATTAAACAAACTTATGGTTCACCAATGGAAAGGTGTGAGGATTGGTTTCATTACGATATCGGGGTTAACAGACTTATACAAACACAGGTGACATATATAATCACCAAAGACCTACGGAATACCAAAAGACTACTCAACATTCTGTCATAACGTACATGAGAAAAGGATCCCAGGAAAAACAGACATGTGTATATGTGTAAAAGAACCAACCACATCTTCCACACCTCCAACAATCAAACTTGCTGTAATAAAAAATAAAAATTAAATTAAAAACACGAACAAGAAGTAGGGAGACAAACTTGAGGGGCTTTCTCCTGGCACATTCCATTCTAAATTCCAATCTAGAACACGACTTCCATTGAGGCTCTCTTGCCCTAGTAACCAGAATTGGTAAGGGAGAACTGCTGCCACCTTGTGGCCGTTTCACACAACAGCAGCTTTAATCCCAGCGCTAATGGTCAGTTGATATTCAAAATCATTGCAGGCCCGTAAATGACACCTGCCCTGAAAACAAATGCTGGGGTCACATATCGACCAAAAATTTCAAAGGACGTCCATATTTCAAAACGACCATTTCAAAAGGCATATTTTATGCACATTAGTTTTCTGCTTCTTTTTCTTTCTTTCCTTTTTGGTTAAAAAAACGGGAATGGAAAAAGGCATCCCTCAGAAGGGGCGAAAAGTTGCAAACGAATCAATGGACAAAGGTTTAATCTCCAATATATATAAACAGCTCATGCAGCTTAATATTAAAAAAAACAAACAACCCAATACAAAAATGGGCAGAAGATCTAAAGATACGTTTCTTCAAAGAAGACACAGAGATGGCCAAGACGCACATGAAAAGCTGCTCAACAGCACTAATTATTAGAGAAATGCAAATCAAAACTACAATGAGGTATCACCTCACACTGTTAGAATCGGCATCATCAGAAAATCTACAGACAACAAATTCTGGGGAGGGTGTGGACAAAAGGAGCCCTCTTCCACTATTGGTGGGAATGTAAATTGATACAGTCACTATGGAGAACAGTATGGAGTTTCGTTAAAAAAAAAACTAGAAATAGAATTACCATCTGATCCAGCAATCCCACTTCTGGGCATATACCCAAAGAACACCATAAATCAAAAAGGCACATTCACCACAATGTTCATTGCAGCACTATTTACAATAGCCAGGTAATGGAAGCAACCTAAATGCCCACAGACAGATGAATGGATAAAGATGTGGTACATGTATAAAATGGAATATTACTCAGCCATAAAACGGAATGAAACTGGGTCATTTGTAGAGACATCGATGGATCTAGAGACTGTCATACAGAATGAAGTCAGTCAGAAAGAGGAAAACAAATATTGTATATTAATGCATATATGTGGAACCTAAAAACTGGTACAGATGAACTGGTTTGCAGGGAAGAAATAGAGACAGAGGTAGAGAACAAACGTATGGACACCAAGTGTGGGAAGCCATGGTGTGGTGGTGGTGGGATGAGTTGGGAGATTGGGATTGACCTGCATACATGTATATGCATAAAATACATAACTAATAATAACCTGCTGTATAAAAAAATAAATAAAATTAAATTTCAAAATTAAAAAAAATAATATTTAAAAATAATACAGAAAAAAGTTCTTCCCTTCACACAGATGTATTTACAGGAATGAATTATTTCCATGCTTATATCTATAAATACATAAAAGAGGAATAAAATCTAACCTGAACCATAAAAGAAAAAAAAAAACCTGAACCCACCAGTTATACAGAGGAAAACCCTATCAGGGCACTTGCTCCAGCGGTAAACAATTCTGAAATGGGTCTGAGGTGGGGAATCATCTCCCATACAGCCAGCAACCCACACCCCACGCAAGGAGCGTCCTCATTGCAAAGCTGGGGGATCGTGCAGAGGCATCTCTGAATAAAGGTGAGCTGAGCCCCAGGCCAGCTGCTGCTGAACTGTTCCCACCCTTCCCAGGTAAAACACCTGAATATGTACAAGGGCTTGAAAGACTAGAGGAAGGGCCATGGAGCCACACCAGCAACAGCACGCAGGCCAACTTGGTGCCTGCAGGCCAGCCAGGGTGGTCCTGCCCCCGGGCGCTCTTCCGGAAGCTTTCCATTGTCCTGCCTGAGATACCCCACCTGTCCCGGCCCCCACTGCTTTTTTCCTTCCTCACCTCTGTCCGGAGAGAAATTCCAGCGGAAGGTATGGGTGACACATCCTCTTCTTTACAGGTGGCAGCCTGGCAACTCCTGCAGAAAGGCCAGCAGAACCCCACTCACACCGGGCCACCAACAAAGCTGTGGCCCCTCATTCCCTCCCACCAGCACCGCCCCGAGACTGCTGACGGGGCAGAGAATATGGAGTCAGGAACAGCTTCAGGGGCTATTGCTGCCTGGAGCGCTGTTTATATTGACCTCAACCAGGCACACCTGGGGAGGGCTGGGCGGCAGGGTAAGGCTGCCCAGGTCAGCTAATCCACAACACTCAGGCAATCACATTGTTGAAAACGGACCTCGCTAAGGCAGAAGAGAAGCCAAGGAAAAAAAGAACACAATGCCATTTGCACCACCGTAGATGAGTCTAGAGGTAATCACGTGACTTGCAGTAAGTCAGAAAGTGAAAGACACATATCATATCATATCACTTATAGGTGTTACCTAAAAATGGATACCAGGGCAGATATTTCCACCGAGAAGGGCAATCAGAGATTCATTAAACAAACTTATGGTTCACCAATGGAAAGGTGTGAGGATTGGTTTCATTACGATATCGGGGTTAACAGACTTATAGAAACACAGGTGACATATATAATCACCAAAGACCTACGGAATACCAAAAGACTACTCAACATTCTGTCATAACGTACATGAGAAAAGGATCCCAGGAAAAACAGACATGTGTATATGTGTAAAAGAACCAACCACATCTTCCACACCTCCAACAATCAAACTTGCTGTAATAAAAAATAAAAATTAAATTAAAAACACGAACAAGAAGTAGGGAGACAAACTTGAGGGGCTTTCTCCTGGCACATTCCATTCTAAATTCCAATCTAGAACACGACTTCCATTGAGGCTCTCTTGCCCTAGTAACCAGAATTGGTAAGGGAGAACTGCTGCCACCTTGTGGCCGTTTCACACAACAGCAGCTTTAATCCCAGCGCTAATGGTCAGTTGATATTCAAAATCATTGCAGGCCCGTAAATGACACCTGCCCTGAAAACAAATGCTGGGGTCACATATCGACCAAAAATTTCAAAGGACGTCCATATTTCAAAACGACCATTTCAAAAGGCATATTTTATGCACATTAGTTTTCTGCTTCTTTTTCTTTCTTTCCTTTTTGGTTAAAAAAACGGGAATGGAAAAAGGCATCCCTCAGAAGGGGCGAAAAGTTGCAAACGAATCAATGGACAAAGGTTTAATCTCCAATATATATAAACAGCTCATGCAGCTTAATATTAAAAAAAACAAACAACCCAATACAAAAATGGGCAGAAGATCTAAAGATACGTTTCTTCAAAGAAGACACAGAGATGGCCAAGACGCACATGAAAAGCTGCTCAACAGCACTAATTATTAGAGAAATGCAAATCAAAACTACAATGAGGTATCACCTCACACTGTTAGAATCGGCATCATCAGAAAATCTACAGACAACAAATTCTGGGGAGGGTGTGGACAAAAGGAGCCCTCTTCCACTATTGGTGGGAATGTAAATTGATACAGTCACTATGGAGAACAGTATGGAGTTTCGTTAAAAAAAAAACTAGAAATAGAATTACCATCTGATCCAGCAATCCCACTTCTGGGCATATACCCAAAGAACACCATAAATCAAAAAGGCACATTCACCACAATGTTCATTGCAGCACTATTTACAATAGCCAGGTAATGGAAGCAACCTAAATGCCCACAGACAGATGAATGGATAAAGATGTGGTACATGTATAAAATGGAATATTACTCAGCCATAAAACGGAATGAAACTGGGTCATTTGTAGAGACATCGATGGATCTAGAGACTGTCATACAGAATGAAGTCAGTCAGAAAGAGGAAAACAAATATTGTATATTAATGCATATATGTGGAACCTAAAAACTGGTACAGATGAACTGGTTTGCAGGGAAGAAATAGAGACAGAGGTAGAGAACAAACGTATGGACACCAAGTGTGGGAAGCCATGGTGTGGTGGTGGTGGGATGAGTTGGGAGATTGGGATTGACCTGCATACATGTATATGCATAAAATACATAACTAATAATAACCTGCTGTATAAAAAAATAAATAAAATTAAATTTCAAAATTAAAAAAAATAATATTTAAAAATAATACAGAAAAAAGTTCTTCCCTTCACACAGATGTATTTACAGGAATGAATTATTTCCATGCTTATATCTATAAATACATAAAAGAGGAATAAAATCTAACTTGAACCATAAAAGAAAAAAAAAAACCTGAACCCACCAGTTATACAGAGGAAAACCCTATCAGGGCACATGCTCCAGCGGTAAACAATTCTGAAATGGGTCTGAGGTGGGGAATCATCTCCCATACAGCCAGCAACCCACACCCCACGCAAGGAGCGTCCTCATTGCAAAGCTGGGGGATCGTGCAGAGGCATCTCTGAATAAAGGTGAGCTGAGCCCCAGGCCAGCTGCTGCTGAACTGTTCCCACCCTTCCCAGGTAAAACACCTGAATATGTACAAGGGCTTGAAAGACTAGAGGAAGGGCCATGGAGCCACACCAGCAACAGCACGCAGGCCAACTTGGTGCCTGCAGGCCAGCCAGGGTGGTCCTGCCCCCGGGCGCTCTTCCGGAAGCTTTCCATTGTCCTGCCTGAGATACCCCACCTGTCCCGGCCCCCACTGCTTTTTTCCTTCCTCACCTCTGTCCGGAGAGAAATTCCAGCGGAAGGTATGGGTGACACATCCTCTTCTTTACAGGTGGCAGCCTGGCAACTCCTGCAGAAAGGCCAGCAGAACCCCACTCACACCGGGCCACCAACAAAGCTGTGGCCCCTCATTCCCTCCCACCAGCACCGCCCCGAGACTGCTGACGGGGCAGAGAATATGGAGTCAGGAACAGCTTCAGGGGCTATTGCTGCCTGGAGCGCTGTTTATATTGACCTCAACCAGGCACACCTGGGGAGGGCTGGGCGGCAGGGTAAGGCTGCCCAGGTCAGCTAATCCACAACACTCAGGCAATCACATTGTTGAAAACGGACCTCGCTAAGGCAGAAGAGAAGC
The DNA here is from genome assembly GCF_964165515.1 of Mesoplodon bidens. Lineage (NCBI taxonomy): Eukaryota > Metazoa > Chordata > Mammalia > Artiodactyla > Ziphiidae > Mesoplodon > Mesoplodon bidens. Next base: position 54,057 of record NW_027672434.1, on the reverse strand, counting down.
CAAGGAAAAAAAGAACACAATGCCATTTGCACCACCGTAGATGAGTCTAGAGGTAATCACGTGACTTGCAGTAAGTCAGAAAGTGAAAGACACATATCATATCATATCACTTATAGGTGTTACCTAAAAATGGATACCAGGGCAGATATTTCTACCGAGAAGGGCAATCAGAGATTCATTAAACAAACTTATGGTTCACCAATGGAAAGGTGTGAGGATTGGTTTCATTACGATATCGGGGTTAACAGACTTATACAAACACAGGTGACATATATAATCACCAAAGACCTACGGAATACCAAAAGACTACTCAACATTCTGTCATAACGTACATGAGAAAAGGATCCCAGGAAAAACAGACATGTGTATATGTGTAAAAGAACCAACCACATCTTCCACACCTCCAACAATCAAACTTGCTGTAATAAAAAATAAAAATTAAATTAAAAACACGAACAAGAAGTAGGGAGACAAACTTGAGGGGCTTTCTCCTGGCACATTCCATTCTAAATTCCAATCTAGAACACGACTTCCATTGAGGCTCTCTTGCCCTAGTAACCAGAATTGGTAAGGGAGAACTGCTGCCACCTTGTGGCCGTTTCACACAACAGCAGCTTTAATCCCAGCGCTAATGGTCAGTTGATATTCAAAATCATTGCAGGCCCGTAAATGACACCTGCCCTGAAAACAAATGCTGGGGTCACATATCGACCAAAAATTTCAAAGGACGTCCATATTTCAAAACGACCATTTCAAAAGGCATATTTTATGCACATTAGTTTTCTGCTTCTTTTTCTTTCTTTCCTTTTTGGTTAAAAAAACGGGAATGGAAAAAGGCATCCCTCAGAAGGGGCGAAAAGTTGCAAACGAATCAATGGACAAAGGTTTAATCTCCAATATATATAAACAGCTCATGCAGCTTAATATTAAAAAAAACAAACAACCCAATACAAAAATGGGCAGAAGATCTAAAGATACGTTTCTTCAAAGAAGACACAGAGATGGCCAAGACGCACATGAAAAGCTGCTCAACAGCACTAATTATTAGAGAAATGCAAATCAAAACTACAATGAGGTATCACCTCACACTGTTAGAATCGGCATCATCAGAAAATCTACAGACAACAAATTCTGGGGAGGGTGTGGACAAAAGGAGCCCTCTTCCACTATTGGTGGGAATGTAAATTGATACAGTCACTATGGAGAACAGTATGGAGTTTCGTTAAAAAAAAAACTAGAAATAGAATTACCATCTGATCCAGCAATCCCACTTCTGGGCATATACCCAAAGAACACCATAAATCAAAAAGGCACATTCACCACAATGTTCATTGCAGCACTATTTACAATAGCCAGGTAATGGAAGCAACCTAAATGCCCACAGACAGATGAATGGATAAAGATGTGGTACATGTATAAAATGGAATATTACTCAGCCATAAAACGGAATGAAACTGGGTCATTTGTAGAGACATCGATGGATCTAGAGACTGTCATACAGAATGAAGTCAGTCAGAAAGAGGAAAACAAATATTGTATATTAATGCATATATGTGGAACCTAAAAACTGGTACAGATGAACTGGTTTGCAGGGAAGAAATAGAGACAGAGGTAGAGAACAAACGTATGGACACCAAGTGTGGGAAGCCATGGTGTGGTGGTGGTGGGATGAGTTGGGAGATTGGGATTGACCTGCATACATGTATATGCATAAAATACATAACTAATAATAACCTGCTGTATAAAAAAATAAATAAAATTAAATTTCAAAATTAAAAAAAATAATATTTAAAAATAATACAGAAAAAAGTTCTTCCCTTCACACAGATGTATTTACAGGAATGAATTATTTCCATGCTTATATCTATAAATACATAAAAGAGGAATAAAATCTAACTTGAACCATAAAAGAAAAAAAAAAAACTGAACCCACCAGTTATACAGAGGAAAACCCTATCAGGGCACATGCTCCAGCGGTAAACAATTCTGAAATGGGTCTGAGGTGGGGAATCATCTCCCATACAGCCAGCAACCCACACCCCACGCAAGGAGCGTCCTCATTGCAAAGCTGGGGGATCGTGCAGAGGCATCTCTGAATAAAGGTGAGCTGAGCCCCAGGCCAGCTGCTGCTGAACTGTTCCCACCCTTCCCAGGTAAAACACCTGAATATGTACAAGGGCTTGAAAGACTAGAGGAAGGGCCATGGAGCCACACCAGCAACAGCACGCAGGCCAACTTGGTGCCTGCAGGCCAGCCAGGGTGGTCCTGCCCCCGGGCGCTCTTCCGGAAGCTTTCCATTGTCCTGCCTGAGATACCCCACCTGTCCCGGCCCCCACTGCTTTTTTCCTTCCTCACCTCTGTCCGGAGAGAAATTCCAGCGGAAGGTATGGGTGACACATCCTCTTCTTTACAGGTGGCAGCCTGGCAACTCCTGCAGAAAGGCCAGCAGAACCCCACTCACACCGGGCCACCAACAAAGCTGTGGCCCCTCATTCCCTCCCACCAGCACCGCCCCGAGACTGCTGACGGGGCAGAGAATATGGAGTCAGGAACAGCTTCAGGGGCTATTGCTGCCTGGAGCGCTGTTTATATTGACCTCAACCAGGCACACCTGGGGAGGGCTGGGCGGCAGGGTAAGGCTGCCCAGGTCAGCTAATCCACAACACTCAGGCAATCACATTGTTGAAAACGGACCTCGCTAAGGCAGAAGAGAAGCCAAGGAAAAAAAGAACACAATGCCATTTGCACCACCGTAGATGAGTCTAGAGGTAATCACGTGACTTGCAGTAAGTCAGAAAGTGAAAGACACATATCATATCATATCACTTATAGGTGTTACCTAAAAATGGATACCAGGGCAGATATTTCCACCGAGAAGGGCAATCAGAGATTCATTAAACAAACTTATGGTTCACCAATGGAAAGGTGTGAGGATTGGTTTCATTACGATATCGGGGTTAACAGACTTATACAAACACAGGTGACATATATAATCACCAAAGACCTACGGAATACCAAAAGACTACTCAACATTCTGTCATAACGTACATGAGAAAAGGATCCCAGGAAAAACAGACATGTGTATATGTGTAAAAGAACCAACCACATCTTCCACACCTCCAACAATCAAACTTGCTGTAATAAAAAATAAAAATTAAATTAAAAACACGAACAAGAAGTAGGGAGACAAACTTGAGGGGCTTTCTCCTGGCACATTCCATTCTAAATTCCAATCTAGAACACGACTTCCATTGAGGCTCTCTTGCCCTAGTAACCAGAATTGGTAAGGGAGAACTGCTGCCACCTTGTGGCCGTTTCACACAACAGCAGCTTTAATCCCAGCGCTAATGGTCAGTTGATATTCAAAATCATTGCAGGCCCGTAAATGACACCTGCCCTGAAAACAAATGCTGGGGTCACATATCGACCAAAAATTTCAAAGGACGTCCATATTTCAAAACGACCATTTCAAAAGGCATATTTTATGCACATTAGTTTTCTGCTTCTTTTTCTTTCTTTCCTTTTTGGTTAAAAAAACGGGAATGGAAAAAGGCATCCCTCAGAAGGGGCGAAAAGTTGCAAACGAATCAATGGACAAAGGTTTAATCTCCAATATATATAAACAGCTCATGCAGCTTAATATTAAAAAAAACAAACAACCCAATACAAAAATGGGCAGAAGATCTAAAGATACGTTTCTTCAAAGAAGACACAGAGATGGCCAAGACGCACATGAAAAGCTGCTCAACAGCACTAATTATTAGAGAAATGCAAATCAAAACTACAATGAGGTATCACCTCACACTGTTAGAATCGGCATCATCAGAAAATCTACAGACAACAAATTCTGGGGAGGGTGTGGACAAAAGGAGCCCTCTTCCACTATTGGTGGGAATGTAAATTGATACAGTCACTATGGAGAACAGTATGGAGTTTCGTTAAAAAAAAAACTAGAAATAGAATTACCATCTGATCCAGCAATCCCACTTCTGGGCATATACCCAAAGAACACCATAAATCAAAAAGGCACATTCACCACAATGTTCATTGCAGCACTATTTACAATAGCCAGGTAATGGAAGCAACCTAAATGCCCACAGACAGATGAATGGATAAAGATGTGGTACATGTATAAAATGGAATATTACTCAGCCATAAAACGGAATGAAACTGGGTCATTTGTAGAGACATCGATGGATCTAGAGACTGTCATACAGAATGAAGTCAGTCAGAAAGAGGAAAACAAATATTGTATATTAATGCATATATGTGGAACCTAAAAACTGGTACAGATGAACTGGTTTGCAGGGAAGAAATAGAGACAGAGGTAGAGAACAAACGTATGGACACCAAGTGTGGGAAGCCATGGTGTGGTGGTGGTGGGATGAGTTGGGAGATTGGGATTGACCTGCATACATGTATATGCATAAAATACATAACTAATAATAACCTGCTGTATAAAAAAATAAATAAAATTAAATTTCAAAATTAAAAAAATAATATTTAAAAATAATACAGAAAAAAGTTCTTCCCTTCACACAGATGTATTTACAGGAATGAATTATTTCCATGCTTATATCTATAAATACATAAAAGAGGAATAAAATCTAACTTGAACCATAAAAGAAAAAAAAAAACCTGAACCCACCAGTTATACAGAGGAAAACCCTATCAGGGCACTTGCTCCAGCGGTAAACAATTCTGAAATGGGTCTGAGGTGGGGAATCATCTCCCATACAGCCAGCAACCCACACCCCACGCAAGGAGCGTCCTCATTGCAAAGCTGGGGGATCGTGCAGAGGCATCTCTGAATAAAGGTGAGCTGAGCCCCAGGCCAGCTGCTGCTGAACTGTTCCCACCCTTCCCAGGTAAAACACCTGAATATGTACAAGGGCTTGAAAGACTAGAGGAAGGGCCATGGAGCCACACCAGCAACAGCACGCAGGCCAACTTGGTGCCTGCAGGCCAGCCAGGGTGGTCCTGCCCCCGGGCGCTCTTCGGGAAGCTTTCCATTGTCCTGCCTGAGATACCCCACCTGTCCCGGCCCCCACTGCTTTTTTCCTTCCTCACCTCTGTCCGGAGAGAAATTCCAGCGGAAGGTATGGGTGACACATCCTCTTCTTTACAGGTGGCAGCCTGGCAACTCCTGCAGAAAGGCCAGCAGAACCCCACTCACACCGGGCCACCAACAAAGCTGTGGCCCCTCATTCCCTCCCACCAGCACCGCCCCGAGACTGCTGACGGGGCAGAGAATATGGAGTCAGGAACAGCTTCAGGGGCTATTGCTGCCTGGAGCGCTGTTTATATTGACCTCAACCAGGCACACCTGGGGAGGGCTGGGCGGCAGGGTAAGGCTGCCCAGGTCAGCTAATCCACAACACTCAGGCAATCACATTGTTGAAAACGGACCTCGCTAAGGCAGAAGAGAAGCCAAGGAAAAAAAGAACACAATGCCATTTGCACCACCGTAGATGAGTCTAGAGGTAATCACGTGACTTGCAGTAAGTCAGAAAGTGAAAGACACATATCATATCATATCACTTATAGGTGTTACCTAAAAATGGATACCAGGGCAGATATTTCCACCGAGAAGGGCAATCAGAGATTCATTAAACAAACTTATGGTTCACCAATGGAAAGGTGTGAGGATTGGTTTCATTACGATATCGGGGTTAACAGACTTATACAAACACAGGTGACATATATAATCACCAAAGACCTACGGAATACCAAAAGACTACTCAACATTCTGTCATAACGTACATGAGAAAAGGATCCCAGGAAAAACAGACATGTGTATATGTGTAAAAGAACCAACCACATCTTCCACACCTCCAACAATCAAACTTGCTGTAATAAAAAATAAAAATTAAATTAAAAACACGAACAAGAAGTAGGGAGACAAACTTGAGGGGCTTTCTCCTGGCACATTCCATTCTAAATTCCAATCTAGAACACGACTTCCATTGAGGCTCTCTTGCCCTAGTAACCAGAATTGGTAAGGGAGAACTGCTGCCACCTTGTGGCCGTTTCACACAACAGCAGCTTTAATCCCAGCGCTAATGGTCAGTTGATATTCAAAATCATTGCAGGCCCGTAAATGACACCTGCCCTGAAAACAAATGCTGGGGTCACATATCGACCAAAAATTTCAAAGGACGTCCATATTTCAAAACGACCATTTCAAAAGGCATATTTTATGCACATTAGTTTTCTGCTTCTTTTTCTTTCTTTCCTTTTTGGTTAAAAAAACGGGAATGGAAAAAGGCATCCCTCAGAAGGGGCGAAAAGTTGCAAACGAATCAATGGACAAAGGTTTAATCTCCAATATATATAAACAGCTCATGCAGCTTAATATTAAAAAAAACAAACAACCCAATACAAAAATGGGCAGAAGATCTAAAGATACGTTTCTTCAAAGAAGACACAGAGATGGCCAAGACGCACATGAAAAGCTGCTCAACAGCACTAATTATTAGAGAAATGCAAATCAAAACTACAATGAGGTATCACCTCACACTGTTAGAATCGGCATCATCAGAAAATCTACAGACAACAAATTCTGGGGAGGGTGTGGACAAAAGGAGCCCTCTTCCACTATTGGTGGGAATGTAAATTGATACAGTCACTATGGAGAACAGTATGGAGTTTCGTTAAAAAAAAAACTAGAAATAGAATTACCATCTGATCCAGCAATCCCACTTCTGGGCATATACCCAAAGAACACCATAAATCAAAAAGGCACATTCACCACAATGTTCATTGCAGCACTATTTACAATAGCCAGGTAATGGAAGCAACCTAAATGCCCACAGACAGATGAATGGATAAAGATGTGGTACATGTATAAAATGGAATATTACTCAGCCATAAAACGGAATGAAACTGGGTCATTTGTAGAGACATCGATGGATCTAGAGACTGTCATACAGAATGAAGTCAGTCAGAAAGAGGAAAACAAATATTGTATATTAATGCATATATGTGGAACCTAAAAACTGGTACAGATGAACTGGTTTGCAGGGAAGAAATAGAGACAGAGGTAGAGAACAAACGTATGGACACCAAGTGTGGGAAGCCATGGTGTGGTGGTGGTGGGATGAGTTGGGAGATTGGGATTGACCTGCATACATGTATATGCATAAAATACATAACTAATAATAACCTGCTGTATAAAAAAATAAATAAAATTAAATTTCAAAATTAAAAAAAATAATATTTAAAAATAATACAGAAAAAAGTTCTTCCCTTCACACAGATGTATTTACAGGAATGAATTATTTCCATGCTTATATCTATAAATACATAAAAGAGGAATAAAATCTAACTTGAACCATAAAAGAAAAAAAAAAACCTGAACCCACCAGTTATACAGAGGAAAACCCTATCAGGGCACTTGCTCCAGCGGTAAACAATTCTGAAATGGGTCTGAGGTGGGGAATCATCTCCCATACAGCCAGCAACCCACACCCCACGCAAGGAGCGTCCTCATTGCAAAGCTGGGGGATCGTGCAGAGGCATCTCTGAATAAAGGTGAGCTGAGCCCCAGGCCAGCTGCTGCTGAACTGTTCCCACCCTTCCCAGGTAAAACACCTGAATATGTACAAGGGCTTGAAAGACTAGAGGAAGGGCCATGGAGCCACACCAGCAACAGCACGCAGGCCAACTTGGTGCCTGCAGGCCAGCCAGGGTGGTCCTGCCCCCGGGCGCTCTTCGGGAAGCTTTCCATTGTCCTGCCTGAGATACCCCACCTGTCCCGGCCCCCACTGCTTTTTTCCTTCCTCACCTCTGTCCGGAGAGAAATTCCAGCGGAAGGTATGGGTGACACATCCTCTTCTTTACAGGTGGCAGCCTGGCAACTCCTGCAGAAAGGCCAGCAGAACCCCACTCACACCGGGCCACCAACAAAGCTGTGGCCCCTCATTCCCTCCCACCAGCACCGCCCCGAGACTGCTGACGGGGCAGAGAATATGGAGTCAGGAACAGCTTCAGGGGCTATTGCTGCCTGGAGCGCTGTTTATATTGACCTCAACCAGGCACACCTGGGGAGGGCTGGGCGGCAGGGTAAGGCTGCCCAGGTCAGCTAATCCACAACACTCAGGCAATCACATTGTTGAAAACGGACCTCGCTAAGGCAGAAGAGAAGCCAAGGAAAAAAAGAACACAATGCCATTTGCACCACCGTAGATGAGTCTAGAGGTAATCACGTGACTTGCAGTAAGTCAGAAAGTGAAAGACACATATCATATCATATCACTTATAGGTGTTACCTAAAAATGGATACCAGGGCAGATATTTCCACCGAGAAGGGCAATCAGAGATTCATTAAACAAACTTATGGTTCACCAATGGAAAGGTGTGAGGATTGGTTTCATTACGATATCGGGGTTAACAGACTTATACAAACACAGGTGACATATATAATCACCAAAGACCTACGGAATACCAAAAGACTACTCAACATTCTGTCATAACGTACATGAGAAAAGGATCCCAGGAAAAACAGACATGTGTATATGTGTAAAAGAACCAACCACATCTTCCACACCTCCAACAATCAAACTTGCTGTAATAAAAAATAAAAATTAAATTAAAAACACGAACAAGAAGTAGGGAGACAAACTTGAGGGGCTTTCTCCTGGCACATTCCATTCTAAATTCCAATCTAGAACACGACTTCCATTGAGGCTCTCTTGCCCTAGTAACCAGAATTGGTAAGGGAGAACTGCTGCCACCTTGTGGCCGTTTCACACAACAGCAGCTTTAATCCCAGCGCTAATGGTCAGTTGATATTCAAAATCATTGCAGGCCCGTAAATGACACCTGCCCTGAAAACAAATGCTGGGGTCACATATCGACCAAAAATTTCAAAGGACGTCCATATTTCAAAACGACCATTTCAAAAGGCATATTTTATGCACATTAGTTTTCTGCTTCTTTTTCTTTCTTTCCTTTTTGGTTAAAAAAACGGGAATGGAAAAAGGCATCCCTCAGAAGGGGCGAAAAGTTGCAAACGAATCAATGGACAAAGGTTTAATCTCCAATATATATAAACAGCTCATGCAGCTTAATATTAAAAAAAACAAACAACCCAATACAAAAATGGGCAGAAGATCTAAAGATACGTTTCTTCAAAGAAGACACAGAGATGGCCAAGACGCACATGAAAAGCTGCTCAACAGCACTAATTATTAGAGAAATGCAAATCAAAACTACAATGAGGTATCACCTCACACTGTTAGAATCGGCATCATCAGAAAATCTACAGACAACAAATTCTGGGGAGGGTGTGGACAAAAGGAGCCCTCTTCCACTATTGGTGGGAATGTAAATTGATACAGTCACTATGGAGAACAGTATGGAGTTTCGTTAAAAAAAAAACTAGAAATAGAATTACCATCTGATCCAGCAATCCCACTTCTGGGCATATACCCAAAGAACACCATAAATCAAAAAGGCACATTCACCACAATGTTCATTGCAGCACTATTTACAATAGCCAGGTAATGGAAGCAACCTAAATGCCCACAGACAGATGAATGGATAAAGATGTGGTACATGTATAAAATGGAATATTACTCAGCCATAAAACGGAATGAAACTGGGTCATTTGTAGAGACATCGATGGATCTAGAGACTGTCATACAGAATGAAGTCAGTCAGAAAGAGGAAAACAAATATTGTATATTAATGCATATATGTGGAACCTAAAAACTGGTACAGATGAACTGGTTTGCAGGGAAGAAATAGAGACAGAGGTAGAGAACAAACGTATGGACACCAAGTGTGGGAAGCCATGGTGTGGTGGTGGTGGGATGAGTTGGGAGATTGGGATTGACCTGCATACATGTATATGCATAAAATACATAACTAATAATAACCTGCTGTATAAAAAAATAAATAAAATTAAATTTCAAAATTAAAAAAAATAATATTTAAAAATAATACAGAAAAAAGTTCTTCCCTTCACACAGATGTATTTACAGGAATGAATTATTTCCATGCTTATATCTATAAATACATAAAAGAGGAATAAAATCTAACTTGAACCATAAAAAAAAAAAAAAACCTGAACCCACCAGTTATACAGAGGAAAACCCTATCAGGGCACTTGCTCCAGGGGTAAACAATTCTGAAATGGGTCTGAGGTGGGGAATCATCTCCCATACAGCCAGCAACCCACACCCCACGCAAGGAGCGTCCTCATTGCAAAGCTGGGGGATCGTGCAGAGGCATCTCTGAATAAAGGTGAGCTGAGCCCCAGGCCAGCTGCTGCTGAACTGTTCCCACCCTTCCCAGGTAAAACACCTGAATATGTACAAGGGCTTGAAAGACTAGAGGAAGGGCCATGGAGCCACACCAGCAACAGCACGCAGGCCAACTTGGTGCCTGCAGGCCAGCCAGGGTGGTCCTGCCCCCGGGCGCTCTTCCGGAAGCTTTCCATTGTCCTGCCTGAGATACCCCACCTGTCCCGGCCCCCACTGCTTTTTTCCTTCCTCACCTCTGTCCGGAGAGAAATTCCAGCGGAAGGTATGGGTGACACATCCTCTTCTTTACAGGTGGCAGCCTGGCAACTCCTGCAGAAAGGCCAGCAGAACCCCACTCACACCGGGCCACCAACAAAGCTGTGGCCCCTCATTCCCTCCCACCAGCACCGCCCCGAGACTGCTGACGGGGCAGAGAATATGGAGTCAGGAACAGCTTCAGGGGCTATTGCTGCCTGGAGCGCTGTTTATATTGACCTCAACCAGGCACACCTGGGGAGGGCTGGGCGGCAGGGTAAGGCTGCCCAGGTCAGCTAATCCACAACACTCAGGCAATCACATTGTTGAAAACGGACCTCGCTAAGGCAGAAGAGAAGCCAAGGAAAAAAAGAACACAATGCCATTTGCACCACCGTAGATGAGTCTAGAGGTAATCACATGACTTGCAGTAAGTCAGAAAGTGAAAGACACATATCATATCATATCACTTATAGGTGTTACCTAAAAATGGATACCAGGGCAGATATTTCCACCGAGAAGGGCAATCAGAGATTCATTAAACAATTCATTAAACAAACTTATGGTTCACCAATGGAAAGGTGTGAGGATTGGTTTCATTACGATATCGGGGTTAACACAGGTGACATATATAATCACCAAAGACCTACGGAATACCAAAAGACTACTCAACATTCTGTCATAACGTACATGAGAAAAGGATCCCAGGAAAAACAGACATGTGTATATGTGTAAAAGAACCAACCACATCTTCCACACCTCCAACAATCAAACTTGCTGTAATAAAAAATAAAAATTAAATTAAAAACACGAACAAGAAGTAGGGAGACAAACTTGAGGGGCTTTCTCCTGGCACATTCCATTCTAAATTCCAATCTAGAACACGACTTCCATTGAGGCTCTCTTGCCCTAGTAACCAGAATTGGTAAGGGAGAACTGCTGCCACCTTGTGGCCGTTTCACACAACAGCAGCTTTAATCCCAGCGCTAATGGTCAGTTGATATTCAAAATCATTGCAGGCCCGTAAATGACACCTGCCCTGAAAACAAATGCTGGGGTCACATATCGACCAAAAATTTCAAAGGACGTCCATATTTCAAAACGACCATTTCAAAAGGCATATTTTATGCACATTAGTTTTCTGCTTCTTTTTCTTTCTTTCCTTTTTGGTTAAAAAAACGGGAATGGAAAAAGGCATCCCTCAGAAGGGGCGAAAAGTTGCAAACGAATCAATGGACAAAGGTTTAATCTCCAATATATATAAACAGCTCATGCAGCTTAATATTAAAAAAAACAAACAACCCAATACAAAAATGGGCAGAAGATCTAAAGATACGTTTCTTCAAAGAAGACACAGAGATGGCCAAGACGCACATGAAAAGCTGCTCAACAGCACTAATTATTAGAGAAATGCAAATCAAAACTACAATGAGGTATCACCTCACACTGTTAGAATCGGCATCATCAGAAAATCTACAGACAACAAATTCTGGGGAGGGTGTGGACAAAAGGAGCCCTCTTCCACTATTGGTGGGAATGTAAATTGATACAGTCACTATGGAGAACAGTATGGAGTTTCGTTAAAAAAAAAACTAGAAATAGAATTACCATCTGATCCAGCAATCCCACTTCTGGGCATATACCCAAAGAACACCATAAATCAAAAAGGCACATTCACCACAATGTTCATTGCAGCACTATTTACAATAGCCAGGTAATGGAAGCAACCTAAATGCCCACAGACAGATGAATGGATAAAGATGTGGTACATGTATAAAATGGAATATTACTCAGCCATAAAACGGAATGAAACTGGGTCATTTGTAGAGACATCGATGGATCTAGAGACTGTCATACAGAATGAAGTCAGTCAGAAAGAGGAAAACAAATATTGTATATTAATGCATATATGTGGAACCTAAAAACTGGTACAGATGAACTGGTTTGCAGGGAAGAAATAGAGACAGAGGTAGAGAACAAACGTATGGACACCAAGTGTGGGAAGCCATGGTGTGGTGGTGGTGGGATGAGTTGGGAGATTGGGATTGACCTGCATACATGTATATGCATAAAATACATAACTAATAATAACCTGCTGTATAAAAAAATAAATAAAATTAAATTTCAAAATTAAAAAAAATAATATTTAAAAATAATACAGAAAAAAGTTCTTCCCTTCACACAGATGTATTTACAGGAATGAATTATTTCCATGCTTATATCTATAAATACATAAAAGAGGAATAAAATCTAACTTGAACCATAAAAGAAAAAAAAAACCTGAACCCACCAGTTATACAGAGGAAAACCCTATCAGGGCACTTGCTCCAGCGGTAAACAATTCTGAAATGGGTCTGAGGTGGGGAATCATCTCCCATACAGCCAGCAACCCACACCCCACGCAAGGAGCGTCCTCATTGCAAAGCTGGGGGATCGTGCAGAGGCATCTCTGAATAAAGGTGAGCTGAGCCCCAGGCCAGCTGCTGCTGAACTGTTCCCACCCTTCCCAGGTAAAACACCTGAATATGTACAAGGGCTTGAAAGACTAGAGGAAGGGCCATGGAGCCACACCAGCAACAGCACGCAGGCCAACTTGGTGCCTGCAGGCCAGCCAGGGTGGTCCTGCCCCCGGGCGCTCTTCCGGAAGCTTTCCATTGTCCTGCCTGAGATACCCCACCTGTCCCGGCCCCCACTGCTTTTTTCCTTCCTCACCTCTGTCCGGAGAGAAATTCCAGCGGAAGGTATGGGTGACACATCCTCTTCTTTACAGGTGGCAGCCTGGCAACTCCTGCAGAAAGGCCAGCAGAACCCCACTCACACCGGGCCACCAACAAAGCTGTGGCCCCTCATTCCCTCCCACCAGCACCGCCCCGAGACTGCTGACGGGGCAGAGAATATGGAGTCAGGAACAGCTTCAGGGGCTATTGCTGCCTGGAGCGCTGTTTATATTGACCTCAACCAGGCACACCTGGGGAGGGCTGGGCGGCAGGGTAAGGCTGCCCAGGTCAGCTAATCCACAACACTCAGGCAATCACATTGTTGAAAACGGACCTCGCTAAGGCAGAAGAGAAGCCAAGGAAAAAAAGAACACAATGCCATTTGCACCACCGTAGATGAGTCTAGAGGTAATCACGTGACTTGCAGTAAGTCAGAAAGTGAAAGACACATATCATATCATATCACTTATAGGTGTTACCTAAAAATGGATACCAGGGCAGATATTTCCACCGAGAAGGGCAATCAGAGATTCATTAAACAATTCATTAAACAAACTTATGGTTCACCAATGGAAAGGTGTGAGGATTGGTTTCATTACGATATCGGGGTTAACACAGGTGACATATATAATCACCAAAGACCTACGGAATACCAAAAGACTACTCAACATTCTGTCATAACGTACATGAGAAAAGGATCCCAGGAAAAACAGACATGTGTATATGTGTAAAAGAACCAACCACATCTTCCACACCTCCAACAAGCCAAACATTGTAATCAAACTTGCTGTAATAAAAAATAAAAATTAAATTAAAAACACGAACAAGAGGTAGGGAGACAAACTTGAGGGGCTTTCTCCTGGCACATTCCATTCTAAATTCCAATCTAGAACACGACTTCCATTGAGGCTCTCTTGCCCTAGTAACCAGAATTGGTAAGGGAGAACTGCTGCCACCTTGTGGCCGTTTCACACAACAGCAGCTTTAATCCCAGCGCTAATGGTCAGTTGATATTCAAAATCATTGCAGGCCCGTAAATGACACCTGCCCTGAAAACAAATGCTGGGGTCACATATCGACCAAAAATTTCAAAGGACGTCCATATTTCAAAACGACCATTTCAAAAGGCATATTTTATGCACATTAGTTTTCTGCTTCTTTTTCTTTCTTTCCTTTTTGGTTAAAAAAACGGGAATGGAAAAAGGCATCCCTCAGAAGGGGCGAAAAGTTGCAAACGAATCAATGGACAAAGGTTTAATCTCCAATATATATAAACAGCTCATGCAGCTTAATATTAAAAAAAACAAACAACCCAATACAAAAATGGGCAGAAGATCTAAAGATACGTTTCTTCAAAGAAGACACAGAGATGGCCAAGACGCACATGAAAAGCTGCTCAACAGCACTAATTATTAGAGAAATGCAAATCAAAACTACAATGAGGTATCACCTCACACTGTTAGAATCGGCATCATCAGAAAATCTACAGACAACAAATTCTGGGGAGGGTGTGGACAAAAGGAGCCCTCTTCCACTATTGGTGGGAATGTAAATTGATACAGTCACTATGGAGAACAGTATGGAGTTTCGTTAAAAAAAAAAACTAGAAATAGAATTACCATCTGATCCAGCAATCCCACTTCTGGGCATATACCCAAAGAACACCATAAATCAAAAAGGCACATTCACCACAATGTTCATTGCAGCACTATTTACAATAGCCAGGTAATGGAAGCAACCTAAATGCCCACAGACAGATGAATGGATAAAGATGTGGTACATGTATAAAATGGAATATTACTCAGCCATAAAACGGAATGAAACTGGGTCATTTGTAGAGACATCGATGGATCTAGAGACTGTCATACAGAATGAAGTCAGTCAGAAAGAGGAAAACAAATATTGTATATTAATGCATATATGTGGAACCTAAAAACTGGTACAGATGAACTGGTTTGCAGGGAAGAAATAGAGACAGAGGTAGAGAACAAACGTATGGACACCAAGTGTGGGAAGCCATGGTGTGGTGGTGGTGGGATGAGTTGGGAGATTGGGATTGACCTGCATACATGTATATGCATAAAATACATAACTAATAATAACCTGCTGTATAAAAAAATAAATAAAATTAAATTTCAAAATTAAAAAAAATAATATTTAAAAATAATACAGAAAAAAGTTCTTCCCTTCACACAGATGTATTTACAGGAATGAATTATTTCCATGCTTATATCTATAAATACATAAAAGAGGAATAAAATCTAACTTGAACCATAAAAGAAAAAAAAAAACCTGAACCCACCAGTTATACAGAGGAAAACCCTATCAGGGCACTTGCTCCAGCGGTAAACAATTCTGAAATGGGTCTGAGGTGGGGAATCATCTCCCATACAGCCAGCAACCCACACCCCACGCAAGGAGCGTCCTCATTGCAAAGCTGGGGGATCGTGCAGAGGCATCTCTGAATAAAGGTGAGCTGAGCCCCAGGCCAGCTGCTGCTGAACTGTTCCCACCCTTCCCAGGTAAAACACCTGAATATGTACAAGGGCTTGAAAGACTAGAGGAAGGGCCATGGAGCCACACCAGCAACAGCACGCAGGCCAACTTGGTGCCTGCAGGCCAGCCAGGGTGGTCCTGCCCCCGGGCGCTCTTCCGGAAGCTTTCCATTGTCCTGCCTGAGATACCCCACCTGTCCCGGCCCCCACTGCTTTTTTCCTTCCTCACCTCTGTCCGGAGAGAAATTCCAGCGGAAGGTATGGGTGACACATCCTCTTCTTTACAGGTGGCAGCCTGGCAACTCCTGCAGAAAGGCCAGCAGAACCCCACTCACACCGGGCCACCAACAAAGCTGTGGCCCCTCATTCCCTCCCACCAGCACCGCCCCGAGACTGCTGACGGGGCAGAGAATATGGAGTCAGGAACAGCTTCAGGGGCTATTGCTGCCTGGAGCGCTGTTTATATTGACCTCAACCAGGCACACCTGGGGAGGGCTGGGCGGCAGGGTAAGGCTGCCCAGGTCAGCTAATCCACAACACTCAGGCAATCACATTGTTGAAAACGGACCTCGCTAAGGCAGAAGAGAAGCCAAGGAAAAAAAGAACACAATGCCATTTGCACCACCGTAGATGAGTCTAGAGGTAATCACGTGACTTGCAGTAAGTCAGAAAGTGAAAGACACATATCATATCATATCACTTATAGGTGTTACCTAAAAATGGATACCAGGGCAGATATTTCCACCGAGAAGGGCAATCAGAGATTCATTAAACAATTCATTAAACAAACTTATGGTTCACCAATGGAAAGGTGTGAGGATTGGTTTCATTACGATATCGGGGTTAACAGACTTATACAAACACAGGTGACATATATAATCACCAAAGACCTACGGAATACCAAAAGACTACTCAACATTCTGTCATAACGTACATGAGAAAAGGATCCCAGGAAAAACAGACATGTGTATATGTGTAAAAGAACCAACCACATCTTCCACACCTCCAACAATCAAACTTGCTGTAATAAAAAATAAAAATTAAATTAAAAACACGAACAAGAAGTAGGGAGACAAACTTGAGGGGCTTTCTCCTGGCACATTCCATTCTAAATTCCAATCTAGAACACGACTTCCATTGAGGCTCTCTTGCCCTAGTAACCAGAATTGGTAAGGGAGAACTGCTGCCACCTTGTGGCCGTTTCACACAACAGCAGCTTTAATCCCAGCGCTAATGGTCAGTTGATATTCAAAATCATTGCAGGCCCGTAAATGACACCTGCCCTGAAAACAAATGCTGGGGTCACATATCGACCAAAAATTTCAAAGGACGTCCATATTTCAAAACGACCATTTCAAAAGGCATATTTTATGCACATTAGTTTTCTGCTTCTTTTTCTTTCTTTCCTTTTTGGTTAAAAAAACGGGAATGGAAAAAGGCATCCCTCAGAAGGGGCGAAAAGTTGCAAACGAATCAATGGACAAAGGTTTAATCTCCAATATATATAAACAGCTCATGCAGCTTAATATTAAAAAAAACAAACAACCCAATACAAAAATGGGCAGAAGATCTAAAGATACGTTTCTTCAAAGAAGACACAGAGATGGCCAAGACGCACATGAAAAGCTGCTCAACAGCACTAATTATTAGAGAAATGCAAATCAAAACTACAATGAGGTATCACCTCACACTGTTAGAATCGGCATCATCAGAAAATCTACAGACAACAAATTCTGGGGAGGGTGTGGACAAAAGGAGCCCTCTTCCACTATTGGTGGGAATGTAAATTGATACAGTCACTATGGAGAACAGTATGGAGTTTCGTTAAAAAAAAACTAGAAATAGAATTACCATCTGATCCAGCAATCCCACTTCTGGGCATATACCCAAAGAACACCATAAATCAAAAAGGCACATTCACCACAATGTTCATTGCAGCACTATTTACAATAGCCAGGTAATGGAAGCAACCTAAATGCCCACAGACAGATGAATGGATAAAGATGTGGTACATGTATAAAATGGAATATTACTCAGCCATAAAACGGAATGAAACTGGGTCATTTGTAGAGACATCGATGGATCTAGAGACTGTCATACAGAATGAAGTCAGTCAGAAAGAGGAAAACAAATATTGTATATTAATGCATATATGTGGAACCTAAAAACTGGTACAGATGAACTGGTTTGCAGGGAAGAAATAGAGACAGAGGTAGAGAACAAACGTATGGACACCAAGTGTGGGAAGCCATGGTGTGGTGGTGGTGGGATGAGTTGGGAGATTGGGATTGACCTGCATACATGTATATGCATAAAATACATAACTAATAATAACCTGCTGTATAAAAAAATAAATAAAATTAAATTTCAAAATTAAAAAAAATAATATTTAAAAATAATACAGAAAAAAGTTCTTTCCTTCACACAGATGTATTTACAGGAATGAATTATTTCCATGCTTATATCTATAAATACATAAAAGAGGAATAAAATCTAACTTGAACCATAAAAGAAAAAAAAAAACCTGAACCCACCAGTTATACAGAGGAAAACCCTATCAGGGCACTTGCTCCAGCGGTAAACAATTCTGAAATGGGTCTGAGGTGGGGAATCATCTCCCATACAGCCAGCAACCCACACCCCACGCAAGGAGCGTCCTCATTGCAAAGCTGGGGGATCGTGCAGAGGCATCTCTGAATAAAGGTGAGCTGAGCCCCAGGCCAGCTGCTGCTGAACTGTTCCCACCCTTCCCAGGTAAAACACCTGAATATGTACAAGGGCTTGAAAGACTAGAGGAAGGGCCATGGAGCCACACCAGCAACAGCACGCAGGCCAACTTGGTGCCTGCAGGCCAGCCAGGGTGGTCCTGCCCCCGGGCGCTCTTCCGGAAGCTTTCCATTGTCCTGCCTGAGATACCCCACCTGTCCCGGCCCCCACTGCTTTTTTCCTTCCTCACCTCTGTCCGGAGAGAAATTCCAGCGGAAGGTATGGGTGACACATCCTCTTCTTTACAGGTGGCAGCCTGGCAACTCCTGCAGAAAGGCCAGCAGAACCCCACTCACACCGGGCCACCAACAAAGCTGTGGCCCCTCATTCCCTCCCACCAGCACCGCCCCGAGACTGCTGACGGGGCAGAGAATATGGAGTCAGGAACAGCTTCAGGGGCTATTGCTGCCTGGAGCGCTGTTTATATTGACCTCAACCAGGCACACCTGGGGAGGGCTGGGCGGCAGGGTAAGGCTGCCCAGGTCAGCTAATCCACAACACTCAGGCAATCACATTGTTGAAAACGGACCTCGCTAAGGCAGAAGAGAAGCCAAGGAAAAAAAGAACACAATGCCATTTGCACCACCGTAGATGAGTCTAGAGGTAATCACGTGACTTGCAGTAAGTCAGAAAGTGAAAGACACATATCATATCATATCACTTATAGGTGTTACCTAAAAATGGATACCAGGGCAGATATTTCCACCGAGAAGGGCAATCAGAGATTCATTAAACAAACTTATGGTTCACCAATGGAAAGGTGTGAGGATTGGTTTCATTACGATATCGGGGTTAACAGACTTATACAAACACAGGTGACATATATAATCACCAAAGACCTACGGAATACCAAAAGACTACTCAACATTCTGTCATAACGTACATGAGAAAAGGATCCCAGGAAAAACAGACATGTGTATATGTGTAAAAGAACCAACCACATCTTCCACACCTCCAACAAGCCAAACATTGTAATCAAACTTGCTGTAATAAAAAATAAAAATTAAATTAAAAACACGAACAAGAAGTAGGGAGACAAACTTGAGGGGCTTTCTCCTGGCACATTCCATTCTAAATTCCAATCTAGAACACGACTTCCATTGAGGCTCTCTTGCCCTAGTAACCAGAATTGGTAAGGGAGAACTGCTGCCACCTTGTGGCCGTTTCACACAACAGCAGCTTTAATCCCAGCGCTAATGGTCAGTTGATATTCAAAATCATTGCAGGCCCGTAAATGACACCTGCCCTGAAAACAAATGCTGGGGTCACATATCGACCAAAAATTTCAAAGGACGTCCATATTTCAAAACGACCATTTCAAAAGGCATATTTTATGCACATTAGTTTTCTGCTTCTTTTTCTTTCTTTCCTTTTTGGTTAAAAAAACGGGAATGGAAAAAGGCATCCCTCAGAAGGGGCGAAAAGTTGCAAACGAATCAATGGACAAAGGTTTAATCTCCAATATATATAAACAGCTCATGCAGCTTAATATTAAAAAAAACAAACAACCCAATACAAAAATGGGCAGAAGATCTAAAGATACGTTTCTTCAAAGAAGACACAGAGATGGCCAAGACGCACATGAAAAGCTGCTCAACAGCACTAATTATTAGAGAAATGCAAATCAAAACTACAATGAGGTATCACCTCACACTGTTAGAATCGGCATCATCAGAAAATCTACAGACAACAAATTCTGGGGAGGGTGTGGACAAAAGGAGCCCTCTTCCACTATTGGTGGGAATGTAAATTGATACAGTCACTATGGAGAACAGTATGGAGTTTCGTTAAAAAAAAAACTAGAAATAGAATTACCATCTGATCCAGCAATCCCACTTCTGGGCATATACCCAAAGAACACCATAAATCAAAAAGGCACATTCACCACAATGTTCATTGCAGCACTATTTACAATAGCCAGGTAATGGAAGCAACCTAAATGCCCACAGACAGATGAATGGATAAAGATGTGGTACATGTATAAAATGGAATATTACTCAGCCATAAAACGGAATGAAACTGGGTCATTTGTAGAGACATCGATGGATCTAGAGACTGTCATACAGAATGAAGTCAGTCAGAAAGAGGAAAACAAATATTGTATATTAATGCATATATGTGGAACCTAAAAACTGGTACAGATGAACTGGTTTGCAGGGAAGAAATAGAGACAGAGGTAGAGAACAAACGTATGGACACCAAGTGTGGGAAGCCATGGTGTGGTGGTGGTGGGATGAGTTGGGAGATTGGGATTGACCTGCATACATGTATATGCATAAAATACATAACTAATAATAACCTGCTGTATAAAAAAATAAATAAAATTAAATTTCAAAATTAAAAAAAATAATATTTAAAAATAATACAGAAAAAAGTTCTTCCCTTCACACAGATGTATTTACAGGAATGAATTATTTCCATGCTTATATCTATAAATACATAAAAGAGGAATAAAATCTAACTTGAACCATAAAAGAAAAAAAAAAACCTGAACCCACCAGTTATACAGAGGAAAACCCTATCAGGGCACTTGCTCCAGCGGTAAACAATTCTGAAATGGGTCTGAGGTGGGGAATCATCTCCCATACAGCCAGCAACCCACACCCCACGCAAGGAGCGTCCTCATTGCAAAGCTGGGGGATCGTGCAGAGGCATCTCTGAATAAAGGTGAGCTGAGCCCCAGGCCAGCTGCTGCTGAACTGTTCCCACCCTTCCCAGGTAAAACACCTGAATATGTACAAGGGCTTGAAAGACTAGAGGAAGGGCCATGGAGCCACACCAGCAACAGCACGCAGGCCAACTTGGTGCCTGCAGGCCAGCCAGGGTGGTCCTGCCCCCGGGCGCTCTTCCGGAAGCTTTCCATTGTCCTGCCTGAGATACCCCACCTGTCCCGGCCCCCACTGCTTTTTTCCTTCCTCACCTCTGTCCGGAGAGAAATTCCAGCGGAAGGTATGGGTGACACATCCTCTTCTTTACAGGTGGCAGCCTGGCAACTCCTGCAGAAAGGCCAGCAGAACCCCACTCACACCGGGCCACCAACAAAGCTGTGGCCCCTCATTCCCTCCCACCAGCACCGCCCCGAGACTGCTGACGGGGCAGAGAATATGGAGTCAGGAACAGCTTCAGGGGCTATTGCTGCCTGGAGCGCTGTTTATATTGACCTCAACCAGGCACACCTGGGGAGGGCTGGGCGGCAGGGTAAGGCTGCCCAGGTCAGCTAATCCACAACACTCAGGCAATCACATTGTTGAAAACGGACCTCGCTAAGGCAGAAGAGAAGCCAAGGAAAAAAAGAACACAATGCCATTTGCACCACCGTAGATGAGTCTAGAGGTAATCACGTGACTTGCAGTAAGTCAGAAAGTGAAAGACACATATCATATCATATCACTTATAGGTGTTACCTAAAAATGGATACCAGGGCAGATATTTCCACCGAGAAGGGCAATCAGAGATTCATTAAACAATTCATTAAACAAACTTATGGTTCACCAATGGAAAGGTGTGAGGATTGGTTTCATTACGATATCGGGGTTAACACAGGTGACATATATAATCACCAAAGACCTACGGAATACCAAAAGACTACTCAACATTCTGTCATAACGTACATGAGAAAAGGATCCCAGGAAAAACAGACATGTGTATATGTGTAAAAGAACCAACCACATCTTCCACACCTCCAACAAGCCAAACATTGTAATCAAACTTGCTGTAATAAAAAATAAAAATTAAATTAAAAACACGAACAAGAGGTAGGGAGACAAACTTGAGGGGCTTTCTCCTGGCACATTCCATTCTAAATTCCAATCTAGAACACGACTTCCATTGAGGCTCTCTTGCCCTAGTAACCAGAATTGGTAAGGGAGAACTGCTGCCACCTTGTGGCCGTTTCACACAACAGCAGCTTTAATCCCAGCGCTAATGGTCAGTTGATATTCAAAATCATTGCAGGCCCGTAAATGACACCTGCCCTGAAAACAAATGCTGGGGTCACATATCGACCAAAAATTTCAAAGGACGTCCATATTTCAAAACGACCATTTCAAAAGGCATATTTTATGCACATTAGTTTTCTGCTTCTTTTTCTTTCTTTCCTTTTTGGTTAAAAAAACGGGAATGGAAAAAGGCATCCCTCAGAAGGGGCGAAAAGTTGCAAACGAATCAATGGACAAAGGTTTAATCTCCAATATATATAAACAGCTCATGCAGCTTAATATTAAAAAAAACAAACAACCCAATACAAAAATGGGCAGAAGATCTAAAGATACGTTTCTTCAAAGAAGACACAGAGATGGCCAAGACGCACATGAAAAGCTGCTCAACAGCACTAATTATTAGAGAAATGCAAATCAAAACTACAATGAGGTATCACCTCACACTGTTAGAATCGGCATCATCAGAAAATATACAGACATCAAATTCTGGGGAGGGTGTGGACAAAAGGAGCCCTCTTCCACTATTGGTGGGAATGTAAATTGATACAGTCACTATGGAGAACAGTATGGAGTTTCGTTAAAAAAAAAACTAGAAATAGAATTACCATCTGATCCAGCAATCCCACTTCTGGGCATATACCCAAAGAACACCATAAATCAAAAAGGCACATTCACCACAATGTTCATTGCAGCACTATTTACAATAGCCAGGTAATGGAAGCAACCTAAATGCCCACAGACAGATGAATGGATAAAGATGTGGTACATGTATAAAATGGAATATTACTCAGCCATAAAACGGAATGAAACTGGGTCATTTGTAGAGACATCGATGGATCTAGAGACTGTCATACAGAATGAAGTCAGTCAGAAAGAGGAAAACAAATATTGTATATTAATGCATATATGTGGAACCTAAAAACTGGTACAGATGAACTGGTTTGCAGGGAAGAAATAGAGACAGAGGTAGAGAACAAACGTATGGACACCAAGTGTGGGAAGCCATGGTGTGGTGGTGGTGGGATGAGTTGGGAGATTGGGATTGACCTGCATACATGTATATGCATAAAATACATAACTAATAATAACCTGCTGTATAAAAAAATAAATAAAATTAAATTTCAAAATTAAAAAAAATAATATTTAAAAATAATACAGAAAAACGTTCTTCCCTTCACACAGATGTATTTACAGGAATGAATTATTTCCATGCTTATATCTATAAATACATAAAAGAGGAATAAAATCTAACTTGAACCATAAAAGAAAAAAAAAAACCTGAACCCACCAGTTATACAGAGGAAAACCCTATCAGGGCACTTGCTCCAGCGGTAAACAATTCTGAAATGGGTCTGAGGTGGGGAATCATCTCCCATACAGCCAGCAACCCACACCCCACGCAAGGAGCGTCCTCATTGCAAAGCTGGGGGATCGTGCAGAGGCATCTCTGAATAAAGGTGAGCTGAGCCCCAGGCCAGCTGCTGCTGAACTGTTCCCACCCTTCCCAGGTAAAACACCTGAATATGTACAAGGGCTTGAAAGACTAGAGGAAGGGCCATGGAGCCACACCAGCAACAGCACGCAGGCCAACTTGGTGCCTGCAGGCCAGCCAGGGTGGTCCTGCCCCCGGGCGCTCTTCCGGAAGCTTTCCATTGTCCTGCCTGAGATACCCCACCTGTCCCGGCCCCCACTGCTTTTTTCCTTCCTCACCTCTGTCCGGAGAGAAATTCCAGCGGAAGGTATGGGTGACACATCCTCTTCTTTACAGGTGGCAGCCTGGCAACTCCTGCAGAAAGGCCAGCAGAACCCCACTCACACCGGGCCACCAACAAAGCTGTGGCCCCTCATTCCCTCCCACCAGCACCGCCCCGAGACTGCTGACGGGGCAGAGAATATGGAGTCAGGAACAGCTTCAGGGGCTATTGCTGCCTGGAGCGCTGTTTATATTGACCTCAACCAGGCACACCTGGGGAGGGCTGGGCGGCAGGGTAAGGCTGCCCAGGTCAGCTAATCCACAACACTCAGGCAATCACATTGTTGAAAACGGACCTCGCTAAGGCAGAAGAGAAGCCAAGGAAAAAAAGAACACAATGCCATTTGCACCACCGTAGATGAGTCTAGAGGTAATCACGTGACTTGCAGTAAGTCAGAAAGTGAAAGACACATATCATATCATATCACTTATAGGTGTTACCTAAAAATGGATACCAGGGCAGATATTTCCACCGAGAAGGGCAATCAGAGATTCATTAAACAATTCATTAAACAAACATGGTTCACCAATGGAAAGGTGTGAGGATTGGTTTCATTACGATATCGGGGTTAACACAGGTGACATATATAACAACCAAAGACCTACGGAATACCAAAAGACTACTCAACATTCTGTCATAACGTACATGAGAAAAGGATCCCAGGAAAAACAGACATGTGTATATGTGTAAAAGAACCAACCACATCTTCCACACCTCCAACAAGCCAAACATTGTAATCAAACTTGCTGTAATAAAAAATAAAAATTAAATTAAAAACACGAACAAGAGGTAGGGAGACAAACTTGAGGGGCTTTCTCCTGGCACATTCCATTCTAAATTCCAATCTAGAACACGACTTCCATTGAGGCTCTCTTGCCCTAGTAACCAGAATTGGTAAGGGAGAACTGCTGCCACCTTGTGGCCGTTTCACACAACAGCAGCTTTAATCCCAGCGCTAATGGTCAGTTGATATTCAAAATCATTGCAGGCCCGTAAATGACACCTGCCCTGAAAACAAATGCTGGGGTCACATATCGACCAAAAATTTCAAAGGACGTCCATATTTCAAAACGACCATTTCAAAAGGCATATTTTATGCACATTAGTTTTCTGCTTCTTTTTCTTTCTTTCCTTTTTGGTTAAAAAAACGGGAATGGAAAAAGGCATCCCTCAGAAGGGGCGAAAAGTTGCAAACGAATCAATGGACAAAGGTTTAATCTCCAATATATATAAACAGCTCATGCAGCTTAATATTAAAAAAAAAAACAACCCAATACAAAAATGGGCAGAAGATCTAAAGATACGTTTCTTCAAAGAAGACACAGAGATGGCCAAGACGCACATGAAAAGCTGCTCAACAGCACTAATTATTAGAGAAATGCAAATCAAAACTACAATGAGGTATCACCTCACACTGTTAGAATCGGCATCATCAGAAAATCTACAGACAACAAATTCTGGGGAGGGTGTGGACAAAAGGAGCCCTCTTCCACTATTGGTGGGAATGTAAATTGATACAGTCACTATGGAGAACAGTATGGAGTTTCGTTAAAAAAAAAAACTAGAAATAGAATTACCATCTGATCCAGCAATCCCACTTCTGGGCATATACCCAAAGAACACCATAAATCAAAAAGGCACATTCACCACAATGTTCATTGCAGCACTATTTACAATAGCCAGGTAATGGAAGCAACCTAAATGCCCACAGACAGATGAATGGATAAAGATGTGGTACATGTATAAAATGGAATATTACTCAGCCATAAAATGGAATGAAACTGGGTCATTTGTAGAGACATCGATGGATCTAGAGACTGTCATACAGAATGAAGTCAGTCAGAAGGAGGAAAACAAATATTGTATATTAATGCATATATGTGGAACCTAAAAACTGGTACAGATGAACTGGTTTGCAGGGAAGAAATAGAGACAGAGGTAGAGAACAAACGTATGGACACCAAGTGTGGGAAGCCATGGTGTGGTGGTGGTGGGATGAGTTGGGAGATTGGGATTGACCTGCATACATGTATATGCATAAAATACATAACTAATAATAACCTGCTGTATAAAAAAATAAATAAAATTAAATTTCAAAATTAAAAAAAATAATATTTAAAAATAATACAGAAAAAAGTTCTTCCCTTCACACAGATGTATTTACAGGAATGAATTATTTCCATGCTTATATCTATAAATACATAAAAGAGGAATAAAATCTAACTTGAACCATAAAAGAAAAAAAAAAACCTGAACCCACCAGTTATACAGAGGAAAACCCTATCAGGGCACTTGCTCCAGCGGTAAACAATTCTGAAATGGGTCTGAGGTGGGGAATCATCTCCCATACAGCCAGCAACCCACACCCCACGCAAGGAGCGTCCTCATTGCAAAGCTGGGGGATCGTGCAGAGGCATCTCTGAATAAAGGTGAGCTGAGCCCCAGGCCAGCTGCTGCTGAACTGTTCCCACCCTTCCCAGGTAAAACACCTGAATATGTACAAGGGCTTGAAAGACTAGAGGAAGGGCCATGGAGCCACACCAGCAACAGCACGCAGGCCAACTTGGTGCCTGCAGGCCAGCCAGGGTGGTCCTGCCCCCGGGCGCTCTTCCGGAAGCTTTCCATTGTCCTGCCTGAGATACCCCACCTGTCCCGGCCCCCACTGCTTTTTTCCTTCCTCACCTCTGTCCGGAGAGAAATTCCAGCGGAAGGTATGGGTGACACATCCTCTTCTTTACAGGTGGCAGCCTGGCAACTCCTGCAGAAAGGCCAGCAGAACCCCACTCACACCGGGCCACCAACAAAGCTGTGGCCCCTCATTCCCTCCCACCAGCACCGCCCCGAGACTGCTGACGGGGCAGAGAATATGGAGTCAGGAACAGCTTCAGGGGCTATTGCTGCCTGGAGCGCTGTTTATATTGACCTCAACCAGGCACACCTGGGGAGGGCTGGGCGGCAGGGTAAGGCTGCCCAGGTCAGCTAATCCACAACACTCAGGCAATCACATTGTTGAAAACGGACCTCGCTAAGGCAGAAGAGAAGCCAAGGAAAAAAAGAACACAATGCCATTTGCACCACCGTAGATGAGTCTAGAGGTAATCACGTGACTTGCAGTAAGTCAGAAAGTGAAAGACACATATCATATCATATCACTTATAGGTGTTACCTAAAAATGGATACCAGGGCAGATATTTCCACCGAGAAGGGCAATCAGAGATTCATTAAACAAACTTATGGTTCACCAATGGAAAGGTGTGAGGATTGGTTTCATTACGATATCGGGGTTAACAGACTTATACAAACACAGGTGACATATATAATCACCAAAGACCTACGGAATACCAAAAGACTACTCAACATTCTGTCATAACGTACATGAGAAAAGGATCCCAGGAAAAACAGACATGTGTATATGTGTAAAAGAACCAACCACATCTTCCACACCTCCAACAAGCCAAACATTGTAATCAAACTTGCTGTAATAAAAAATAAAAATTAAATTAAAAACACGAACAAGAAGTAGGGAGACAAACTTGAGGGGCTTTCTCCTGGCACATTCCATTCTAAATTCCAATCTAGAACACGACTTCCATTGAGGCTCTCTTGCCCTAGTAACCAGAATTGGTAAGGGAGAACTGCTGCCACCTTGTGGCCGTTTCACACAACAGCAGCTTTAATCCCAGCGCTAATGGTCAGTTGATATTCAAAATCATTGCAGGCCCGTAAATGACACCTGCCCTGAAAACAAATGCTGGGGTCACATATCGACCAAAAATTTCAAAGGACGTCCATATTTCAAAACGACCATTTCAAAAGGCATATTTTATGCACATTAGTTTTCTGCTTCTTTTTCTTTCTTTCCTTTTTGGTTAAAAAAACGGGAATGGAAAAAGGCATCCCTCAGAAGGGGCGAAAAGTTGCAAACGAATCAATGGACAAAGGTTTAATCTCCAATATATATAAACAGCTCATGCAGCTTAATATTAAAAAAAACAAACAACCCAATACAAAAATGGGCAGAAGATCTAAAGATACGTTTCTTCAAAGAAGACACAGAGATGGCCAAGACGCACATGAAAAGCTGCTCAACAGCACTAATTATTAGAGAAATGCAAAGCAAAACTACAATGAGGTATCACCTCACACTGTTAGAATCGGCATCATCAGAAAATCTACAGACAACAAATTCTGGGGAGGGTGTGGACAAAAGGAGCCCTCTTCCACTATTGGTGGGAATGTAAATTGATACAGTCACTATGGAGAACAGTATGGAGTTTCGTTAAAAAAAAAACTAGAAATAGAATTACCATCTGATCCAGCAATCCCACTTCTGGGCATATACCCAAAGAACACCATAAATCAAAAAGGCACATTCACCACAATGTTCATTGCAGCACTATTTACAATAGCCAGGTAATGGAAGCAACCTAAATGCCCACAGACAGATGAATGGATAAAGATGTGGTACATGTATAAAATGGAATATTACTCAGCCATAAAACGGAATGAAACTGGGTCATTTGTAGAGACATCGATGGATCTAGAGACTGTCATACAGAATGAAGTCAGTCAGAAAGAGGAAAACAAATATTGTATATTAATGCATATATGTGGAACCTAAAAACTGGTACAGATGAACTGGTTTGCAGGGAAGAAATAGAGACAGAGGTAGAGAACAAACGTATGGACACCAAGTGTGGGAAGCCATGGTGTGGTGGTGGTGGGATGAGTTGGGAGATTGGGATTGACCTGCATACATGTATATGCATAAAATACATAACTAATAATAACCTGCTGTATAAAAAAATAAATAAAATTAAATTTCAAAATTAAAAAAAATAATATTTAAAAATAATACAGAAAAAAGTTCTTCCCTTCACACAGATGTATTTACAGGAATGAATTATTTCCATGCTTATATCTATAAATACATAAAAGAGGAATAAAATCTAACTTGAACCATAAAAGAAAAAAAAAAACCTGAACCCACCAGTTATACAGAGGAAAACCCTATCAGGGCACTTGCTCCAGCGGTAAACAATTCTGAAATGGGTCTGAGGTGGGGAATCATCTCCCATACAGCCAGCAACCCACACCCCACGCAAGGAGCGTCCTCATTGCAAAGCTGGGGGATCGTGCAGAGGCATCTCTGAATAAAGGTGAGCTGAGCCCCAGGCCAGCTGCTGCTGAACTGTTCCCACCCTTCCCAGGTAAAACACCTGAATATGTACAAGGGCTTGAAAGACTAGAGGAAGGGCCATGGAGCCACACCAGCAACAGCACGCAGGCCAACTTGGTGCCTGCAGGCCAGCCAGGGTGGTCCTGCCCCCGGGCGCTCTTCCGGAAGCTTTCCATTGTCCTGCCTGAGATACCCCACCTGTCCCGGCCCCCACTGCTTTTTTCCTTCCTCACCTCTGTCCGGAGAGAAATTCCAGCGGAAGGTATGGGTGACACATCCTCTTCTTTACAGGTGGCAGCCTGGCAACTCCTGCAGAAAGGCCAGCAGAACCCCACTCACACCGGGCCACCAACAAAGCTGTGGCCCCTCATTCCCTCCCACCAGCACCGCCCCGAGACTGCTGACGGGGCAGAGAATATGGAGTCAGGAACAGCTTCAGGGGCTATTGCTGCCTGGAGCGCTGTTTATATTGACCTCAACCAGGCACACCTGGGGAGGGCTGGGCGGCAGGGTAAGGCTGCCCAGGTCAGCTAATCCACAACACTCAGGCAATCACATTGTTGAAAACGGACCTCGCTAAGGCAGAAGAGAAGCCAAGGAAAAAAAGAACACAATGCCATTTGCACCACCGTAGATGAGTCTAGAGGTAATCACGTGACTTGCAGTAAGTCAGAAAGTGAAAGACACATATCATATCATATCACTTATAGGTGTTACCTAAAAATGGATACCAGGGCAGATATTTCCACCGAGAAGGGCAATCAGAGATTCATTAAACAAACTTATGGTTCACCAATGGAAAGGTGTGAGGATTGGTTTCATTACGATATCGGGGTTAACAGACTTATACAAACACAGGTGACATATATAATCACCAAAGACCTACGGAATACCAAAAGACTACTCAACATTCTGTCATAACGTACATGAGAAAAGGATCCCAGGAAAAACAGACATGTGTATATGTGTAAAAGAACCAACCACATCTTCCACACCTCCAACAAGCCAAACATTGTAATCAAACTTGCTGTAATAAAAAATAAAAATTAAATTAAAAACACGAACAAGAAGTAGGGAGACAAACTTGAGGGGCTTTCTCCTGGCACATTCCATTCTAAATTCCAATCTAGAACACGACTTCCATTGAGGCTCTCTTGCCCTAGTAACCAGAATTGGTAAGGGAGAACTGCTGCCACCTTGTGGCCGTTTCACACAACAGCAGCTTTAATCCCAGCGCTAATGGTCAGTTGATATTCAAAATCATTGCAGGCCCGTAAATGACACCTGCCCTGAAAACAAATGCTGGGGTCACATATCGACCAAAAATTTCAAAGGACGTCCATATTTCAAAACGACCATTTCAAAAGGCATATTTTATGCACATTAGTTTTCTGCTTCTTTTTCTTTCTTTCCTTTTTGGTTAAAAAAACGGGAATGGAAAAAGGCATCCCTCAGAAGGGGCGAAAAGTTGCAAACGAATCAATGGACAAAGGTTTAATCTCCAATATATATAAACAGCTCATGCAGCTTAATATTAAAAAAACAAACAACCCAATACAAAAATGGGCAGAAGATCTAAAGATACGTTTCTTCAAAGAAGACACAGAGATGGCCAAGACGCACATGAAAAGCTGCTCAACAGCACTAATTATTAGAGAAATGCAAATCAAAACTACAATGAGGTATCACCTCACACTGTTAGAATCGGCATCATCAGAAAATCTACAGACAACAAATTCTGGGGAGGGTGTGGACAAAAGGAGCCCTCTTCCACTATTGGTGGGAATGTAAATTGATACAGTCACTATGGAGAACAGTATGGAGTTTCGTTAAAAAAAAAACTAGAAATAGAATTACCATCTGATCCAGCAATCCCACTTCTGGGCATATACCCAAAGAACACCATAAATCAAAAAGGCACATTCACCACAATGTTCATTGCAGCACTATTTACAATAGCCAGGTAATGGAAGCAACCTAAATGCCCACAGACAGATGAATGGATAAAGATGTGGTACATGTATAAAATGGAATATTACTCAGCCATAAAACGGAATGAAACTGGGTCATTTGTAGAGACATCGATGGATCTAGAGACTGTCATACAGAATGAAGTCAGTCAGAAAGAGGAAAACAAATATTGTATATTAATGCATATATGTGGAACCTAAAAACTGGTACAGATGAACTGGTTTGCAGGGAAGAAATAGAGACAGAGGTAGAGAACAAACGTATGGACACCAAGTGTGGGAAGCCATGGTGTGGTGGTGGTGGGATGAGTTGGGAGATTGGGATTGACCTGCATACATGTATATGCATAAAATACATAACTAATAATAACCTGCTGTATAAAAAAATAAATAAAATTAAATTTCAAAATTAAAAAAAATAATATTTAAAAATAATACAGAAAAAAGTTCTTCCCTTCACACAGATGTATTTACAGGAATGAATTATTTCCATGCTTATATCTATAAATACATAAAAGAGGAATAAAATCTAACTTGAACCATAAAAGAAAAAAAAAAACCTGAACCCACCAGTTATACAGAGGAAAACCCTATCAGGGCACTTGCTCCAGCGGTAAACAATTCTGAAATGGGTCTGAGGTGGGGAATCATCTCCCATACAGCCAGCAACCCACACCCCACGCAAGGAGCGTCCTCATTGCAAAGCTGGGGGATCGTGCAGAGGCATCTCTGAATAAAGGTGAGCTGAGCCCCAGGCCAGCTGCTGCTGAACTGTTCCCACCCTTCCCAGGTAAAACACCTGAATATGTACAAGGGCTTGAAAGACTAGAGGAAGGGCCATGGAGCCACACCAGCAACAGCACGCAGGCCAACTTGGTGCCTGCAGGCCAGCCAGGGTGGTCCTGCCCCCGGGCGCTCTTCCGGAAGCTTTCCATTGTCCTGCCTGAGATACCCCACCTGTCCCGGCCCCCACTGCTTTTTTCCTTCCTCACCTCTGTCCGGAGAGAAATTCCAGCGGAAGGTATGGGTGACACATCCTCTTCTTTACAGGTGGCAGCCTGGCAACTCCTGCAGAAAGGCCAGCAGAACCCCACTCACACCGGGCCACCAACAAAGCTGTGGCCCCTCATTCCCTCCCACCAGCACCGCCCCGAGACTGCTGACGGGGCAGAGAATATGGAGTCAGGAACAGCTTCAGGGGCTATTGCTGCCTGGAGCGCTGTTTATATTGACCTCAACCAGGCACACCTGGGGAGGGCTGGGCGGCAGGGTAAGGCTGCCCAGGTCAGCTAATCCACAACACTCAGGCAATCACATTGTTGAAAACGGACCTCGCTAAGGCAGAAGAGAAGCCAAGGAAAAAAAGAACACAATGCCATTTGCACCACCGTAGATGAGTCTAGAGGTAATCACGTGACTTGCAGTAAGTCAGAAAGTGAAAGACACATATCATATCATATCACTTATAGGTGTTACCTAAAAATGGATACCAGGGCAGATATTTCCACCGAGAAGGGCAATCAGAGATTCATTAAACAATTCATTAAACAAACATGGTTCACCAATGGAAAGGTGTGAGGATTGGTTTCATTACGATATCGGGGTTAACACAGGTGACATATATAACAACCAAAGACCTACGGAATACCAAAAGACTACTCAACATTCTGTCATAACGTACATGAGAAAAGGATCCCAGGAAAAACAGACATGTGTATATGTGTAAAAGAACCAACCACATCTTCCACACCTCCAACAAGCCAAACATTGTAATCAAACTTGCTGTAATAAAAAATAAAAATTAAATTAAAAACACGAACAAGAAGTAGGGAGACAAACTTGAGGGGCTTTCTCCTGGCACATTCCATTCTAAATTCCAATCTAGAACACGACTTCCATTGAGGCTCTCTTGCCCTAGTAACCAGAATTGGTAAGGGAGAACTGCTGCCACCTTGTGGCCGTTTCACACAACAGCAGCTTTAATCCCAGCGCTAATGGTCAGTTGATATTCAAAATCATTGCAGGCCCGTAAATGACACCTGCCCTGAAAACAAATGCTGGGGTCACATATCGACCAAAAATTTCAAAGGACGTCCATATTTCAAAACGACCATTTCAAAAGGCATATTTTATGCACATTAGTTTTCTGCTTCTTTTTCTTTCTTTCCTTTTTGGTTAAAAAAACGGGAATGGAAAAAGGCATCCCTCAGAAGGGGCGAAAAGTTGCAAACGAATCAATGGACAAAGGTTTAATCTCCAATATATATAAACAGCTCATGCAGCTTAATATTAAAAAAAACAAACAACCCAATACAAAAATGGGCAGAAGATCTAAAGATACGTTTCTTCAAAGAAGACACAGAGATGGCCAAGACGCACATGAAAAGCTGCTCAACAGCACTAATTATTAGAGAAATGCAAATCAAAACTACAATGAGGTATCACCTCACACTGTTAGAATCGGCATCATCAGAAAATCTACAGACAACAAATTCTGGGGAGGGTGTGGACAAAAGGAGCCCTCTTCCACTATTGGTGGGAATGTAAATTGATACAGTCACTATGGAGAACAGTATGGAGTTTCGTTAAAAAAAAAACTAGAAATAGAATTACCATCTGATCCAGCAATCCCACTTCTGGGCATATACCCAAAGAACACCATAAATCAAAAAGGCACATTCACCACAATGTTCATTGCAGCACTATTTACAATAGCCAGGTAATGGAAGCAACCTAAATGCCCACAGACAGATGAATGGATAAAGATGTGGTACATGTATAAAATGGAATATTACTCAGCCATAAAACGGAATGAAACTGGGTCATTTGTAGAGACATCGATGGATCTAGAGACTGTCATACAGAATGAAGTCAGTCAGAAAGAGGAAAACAAATATTGTATATTAATGCATATATGTGGAACCTAAAAACTGGTACAGATGAACTGGTTTGCAGGGAAGAAATAGAGACAGAGGTAGAGAACAAACGTATGGACACCAAGTGTGGGAAGCCATGGTGTGGTGGTGGTGGGATGAGTTGGGAGATTGGGATTGACCTGCATACATGTATATGCATAAAATACATAACTAATAATAACCTGCTGTATAAAAAAATAAATAAAATTAAATTTCAAAATTAAAAAAAATAATATTTAAAAATAATACAGAAAAAAGTTCTTCCCTTCACACAGATGTATTTACAGGAATGAATTATTTCCATGCTTATATCTATAAATACATAAAAGAGGAATAAAATCTAACTTGAACCATAAAAGAAAAAAAAAAACCTGAACCCACCAGTTATACAGAGGAAAACCCTATCAGGGCACTTGCTCCAGCGGTAAACAATTCTGAAATGGGTCTGAGGTGGGGAATCATCTCCCATACAGCCAGCAACCCACACCCCACGCAAGGAGCGTCCTCATTGCAAAGCTGGGGGATCGTGCAGAGGCATCTCTGAATAAAGGTGAGCTGAGCCCCAGGCCAGCTGCTGCTGAACTGTTCCCACCCTTCCCAGGTAAAACACCTGAATATGTACAAGGGCTTGAAAGACTAGAGGAAGGGCCATGGAGCCACACCAGCAACAGCACGCAGGCCAACTTGGTGCCTGCAGGCCAGCCAGGGTGGTCCTGCCCCCGGGCGCTCTTCCGGAAGCTTTCCATTGTCCTGCCTGAGATACCCCACCTGTCCCGGCCCCCACTGCTTTTTTCCTTCCTCACCTCTGTCCGGAGAGAAATTCCAGCGGAAGGTATGGGTGACACATCCTCTTCTTTACAGGTGGCAGCCTGGCAACTCCTGCAGAAAGGCCAGCAGAACCCCACTCACACCGGGCCACCAACAAAGCTGTGGCCCCTCATTCCCTCCCACCAGCACCGCCCCGAGACTGCTGACGGGGCAGAGAATATGGAGTCAGGAACAGCTTCAGGGGCTATTGCTGCCTGGAGCGCTGTTTATATTGACCTCAACCAGGCACACCTGGGGAGGGCTGGGCGGCAGGGTAAGGCTGCCCAGGTCAGCTAATCCACAACACTCAGGCAATCACATTGTTGAAAACGGACCTCGCTAAGGCAGAAGAGAAGCCAAGGAAAAAAAGAACACAATGCCATTTGCACCACCGTAGATGAGTCTAGAGGTAATCACGTGACTTGCAGTAAGTCAGAAAGTGAAAGACACATATCATATCATATCACTTATAGGTGTTACCTAAAAATGGATACCAGGGCAGATATTTCCACCGAGAAGGGCAATCAGAGATTCATTAAACAAACTTATGGTTCACCAATGGAAAGGTGTGAGGATTGGTTTCATTACGATATCGGGGTTAACAGACTTATACAAACACAGGTGACATATATAATCACCAAAGACCTACGGAATACCAAAAGACTACTCAACATTCTGTCATAACGTACATGAGAAAAGGATCCCAGGAAAAACAGACATGTGTATATGTGTAAAAGAACCAACCACATCTTCCACACCTCCAACAAGCCAAACATTGTAATCAAACTTGCTGTAATAAAAAATAAAAATTAAATTAAAAACACGAACAAGAAGTAGGGAGACAAACTTGAGGGGCTTTCTCCTGGCACATTCCATTCTAAATTCCAATCTAGAACACGACTTCCATTGAGGCTCTCTTGCCCTAGTAACCAGAATTGGTAAGGGAGAACTGCTGCCACCTTGTGGCCGTTTCACACAACAGCAGCTTTAATCCCAGCGCTAATGGTCAGTTGATATTCAAAATCATTGCAGGCCCGTAAATGACACCTGCCCTGAAAACAAATGCTGGGGTCACATATCGACCAAAAATTTCAAAGGACGTCCATATTTCAAAACGACCATTTCAAAAGGCATATTTTATGCACATTAGTTTTCTGCTTCTTTTTCTTTCTTTCCTTTTTGGTTAAAAAAACGGGAATGGAAAAAGGCATCCCTCAGAAGGGGCGAAAAGTTGCAAACGAATCAATGGACAAAGGTTTAATCTCCAATATATATAAACAGCTCATGCAGCTTAATATTAAAAAAACAAACAACCCAATACAAAAATGGGCAGAAGATCTAAAGATACGTTTCTTCAAAGAAGACACAGAGATGGCCAAGACGCACATGAAAAGCTGCTCAACAGCACTAATTATTAGAGAAATGCAAATCAAAACTACAATGAGGTATCACCTCACACTGTTAGAATCGGCATCATCAGAAAATCTACAGACAACAAATTCTGGGGAGGGTGTGGACAAAAGGAGCCCTCTTCCACTATTGGTGGGAATGTAAATTGATACAGTCACTATGGAGAACAGTATGGAGTTTCGTTAAAAAAAAAACTAGAAATAGAATTACCATCTGATCCAGCAATCCCACTTCTGGGCATATACCCAAAGAACACCATAAATCAAAAAGGCACATTCACCACAATGTTCATTGCAGCACTATTTACAATAGCCAGGTAATGGAAGCAACCTAAATGCCCACAGACAGATGAATGGATAAAGATGTGGTACATGTATAAAATGGAATATTACTCAGCCATAAAACGGAATGAAACTGGGTCATTTGTAGAGACATCGATGGATCTAGAGACTGTCATACAGAATGAAGTCAGTCAGAAAGAGGAAAACAAATATTGTATATTAATGCATATATGTGGAACCTAAAAACTGGTACAGATGAACTGGTTTGCAGGGAAGAAATAGAGACAGAGGTAGAGAACAAACGTATGGACACCAAGTGTGGGAAGCCATGGTGTGGTGGTGGTGGGATGAGTTGGGAGATTGGGATTGACCTGCATACATGTATATGCATAAAATACATAACTAATAATAACCTGCTGTATAAAAAAATAAATAAAATTAAATTTCAAAATTAAAAAAAATAATATTTAAAAATAATACAGAAAAAAGTTCTTCCCTTCACACAGATGTATTTACAGGAATGAATTATTTCCATGCTTATATCTATAAATACATAAAAGAGGAATAAAATCTAACTTGAACCATAAAAGAAAAAAAAAAACCTGAACCCACCAGTTATACAGAGGAAAACCCTATCAGGGCACTTGCTCCAGCGGTAAACAATTCTGAAATGGGTCTGAGGTGGGGAATCATCTCCCATACAGCCAGCAACCCACACCCCACGCAAGGAGCGTCCTCATTGCAAAGCTGGGGGATCGTGCAGAGGCATCTCTGAATAAAGGTGAGCTGAGCCCCAGGCCAGCTGCTGCTGAACTGTTCCCACCCTTCCCAGGTAAAACACCTGAATATGTACAAGGGCTTGAAAGACTAGAGGAAGGGCCATGGAGCCACACCAGCAACAGCACGCAGGCCAACTTGGTGCCTGCAGGCCAGCCAGGGTGGTCCTGCCCCCGGGCGCTCTTCCGGAAGCTTTCCATTGTCCTGCCTGAGATACCCCACCTGTCCCGGCCCCCACTGCTTTTTTCCTTCCTCACCTCTGTCCGGAGAGAAATTCCAGCGGAAGGTATGGGTGACACATCCTCTTCTTTACAGGTGGCAGCCTGGCAACTCCTGCAGAAAGGCCAGCAGAACCCCACTCACACCGGGCCACCAACAAAGCTGTGGCCCCTCATTCCCTCCCACCAGCACCGCCCCGAGACTGCTGACGGGGCAGAGAATATGGAGTCAGGAACAGCTTCAGGGGCTATTGCTGCCTGGAGCGCTGTTTATATTGACCTCAACCAGGCACACCTGGGGAGGGCTGGGCGGCAGGGTAAGGCTGCCCAGGTCAGCTAATCCACAACACTCAGGCAATCACATTGTTGAAAACGGACCTCGCTAAGGCAGAAGAGAAGCCAAGGAAAAAAAGAACACAATGCCATTTGCACCACCGTAGATGAGTCTAGAGGTAATCACGTGACTTGCAGTAAGTCAGAAAGTGAAAGACACATATCATATCATATCACTTATAGGTGTTACCTAAAAATGGATACCAGGGCAGATATTTCCACCGAGAAGGGCAATCAGAGATTCATTAAACAAACTTATGGTTCACCAATGGAAAGGTGTGAGGATTGGTTTCATTACGATATCGGGGTTAACAGACTTATACAAACACAGGTGACATATATAATCACCAAAGACCTACGGAATACCAAAAGACTACTCAACATTCTGTCATAACGTACATGAGAAAAGGATCCCAGGAAAAACAGACATGTGTATATGTGTAAAAGAACCAACCACATCTTCCACACCTCCAACAATCAAACTTGCTGTAATAAAAAATAAAAATTAAATTAAAAACACGAACAAGAAGTAGGGAGACAAACTTGAGGGGCTTTCTCCTGGCACATTCCATTCTAAATTCCAATCTAGAACACGACTTCCATTGAGGCTCTCTTGCCCTAGTAACCAGAATTGGTAAGGGAGAACTGCTGCCACCTTGTGGCCGTTTCACACAACAGCAGCTTTAATCCCAGCGCTAATGGTCAGTTGATATTCAAAATCATTGCAGGCCCGTAAATGACACCTGCCCTGAAAACAAATGCTGGGGTCACATATCGACCAAAAATTTCAAAGGACGTCCATATTTCAAAACGACCATTTCAAAAGGCATATTTTATGCACATTAGTTTTCTGCTTCTTTTTCTTTCTTTCCTTTTTGGTTAAAAAAACGGGAATGGAAAAAGGCATCCCTCAGAAGGGGCGAAAAGTTGCAAACGAATCAATGGACAAAGGTTTAATCTCCAATATATATAAACAGCTCATGCAGCTTAATATTAAAAAAAACAAACAACCCAATACAAAAATGGGCAGAAGATCTAAAGATACGTTTCTTCAAAGAAGACACAGAGATGGCCAAGACGCACATGAAAAGCTGCTCAACAGCACTAATTATTAGAGAAATGCAAATCAAAACTACAATGAGGTATCACCTCACACTGTTAGAATCGGCATCATCAGAAAATCTACAGACAACAAATTCTGGGGAGGGTGTGGACAAAAGGAGCCCTCTTCCACTATTGGTGGGAATGTAAATTGATACAGTCACTATGGAGAACAGTATGGAGTTTCGTTAAAAAAAAAACTAGAAATAGAATTACCATCT
The DNA here is from genome assembly GCF_964165515.1 of Mesoplodon bidens. NCBI lineage: Eukaryota > Metazoa > Chordata > Mammalia > Artiodactyla > Ziphiidae > Mesoplodon > Mesoplodon bidens. Next base: position 14,673 of record NW_027672434.1, on the reverse strand, counting down.
GATCCAGCAATCCCACTTCTGGGCATATACCCAAAGAACACCATAAATCAAAAAGGCACATTCACCACAATGTTCATTGCAGCACTATTTACAATAGCCAGGTAATGGAAGCAACCTAAATGCCCACAGACAGATGAATGGATAAAGATGTGGTACATGTATAAAATGGAATATTACTCAGCCATAAAACGGAATGAAACTGGGTCATTTGTAGAGACATCGATGGATCTAGAGACTGTCATACAGAATGAAGTCAGTCAGAAAGAGGAAAACAAATATTGTATATTAATGCATATATGTGGAACCTAAAAACTGGTACAGATGAACTGGTTTGCAGGGAAGAAATAGAGACAGAGGTAGAGAACAAACGTATGGACACCAAGTGTGGGAAGCCATGGTGTGGTGGTGGTGGGATGAGTTGGGAGATTGGGATTGACCTGCATACATGTATATGCATAAAATACATAACTAATAATAACCTGCTGTATAAAAAAATAAATAAAATTAAATTTCAAAATTAAAAAAAATAATATTTAAAAATAATACAGAAAAAAGTTCTTCCCTTCACACAGATGTATTTACAGGAATGAATTATTTCCATGCTTATATCTATAAATACATAAAAGAGGAATAAAATCTAACTTGAACCATAAAAGAAAAAAAAAAACCTGAACCCACCAGTTATACAGAGGAAAACCCTATCAGGGCACTTGCTCCAGCGGTAAACAATTCTGAAATGGGTCTGAGGTGGGGAATCATCTCCCATACAGCCAGCAACCCACACCCCACGCAAGGAGCGTCCTCATTGCAAAGCTGGGGGATCGTGCAGAGGCATCTCTGAATAAAGGTGAGCTGAGCCCCAGGCCAGCTGCTGCTGAACTGTTCCCACCCTTCCCAGGTAAAACACCTGAATATGTACAAGGGCTTGAAAGACTAGAGGAAGGGCCATGGAGCCACACCAGCAACAGCACGCAGGCCAACTTGGTGCCTGCAGGCCAGCCAGGGTGGTCCTGCCCCCGGGCGCTCTTCCGGAAGCTTTCCATTGTCCTGCCTGAGATACCCCACCTGTCCCGGCCCCCACTGCTTTTTTCCTTCCTCACCTCTGTCCAGAGAGAAATTCCAGCGGAAGGTATGGGTGACACATCCTCTTCTTTACAGGTGGCAGCCTGGCAACTCCTGCAGAAAGGCCAGCAGAACCCCACTCACACCGGGCCACCAACAAAGCTGTGGCCCCTCATTCCCTCCCACCAGCACCGCCCCGAGACTGCTGACGGGGCAGAGAATATGGAGTCAGGAACAGCTTCAGGGGCTATTGCTGCCTGGAGCGCTGTTTATATTGACCTCAACCAGGCACACCTGGGGAGGGCTGGGCGGCAGGGTAAGGCTGCCCAGGTCAGCTAATCCACAACACTCAGGCAATCACATTGTTGAAAACGGACCTCGCTAAGGCAGAAGAGAAGCCAAGGAAAAAAAGAACACAATGCCATTTGCACCACCGTAGATGAGTCTAGAGGTAATCACGTGACTTGCAGTAAGTCAGAAAGTGAAAGACACATATCATATCATATCACTTATAGGTGTTACCTAAAAATGGATACCAGGGCAGATATTTCCACCGAGAAGGGCAATCAGAGATTCATTAAACAAACTTATGGTTCACCAATGGAAAGGTGTGAGGATTGGTTTCATTACGATATCGGGGTTAACAGACTTATACAAACACAGGTGACATATATAATCACCAAAGACCTACGGAATACCAAAAGACTACTCAACATTCTGTCATAACGTACATGAGAAAAGGATCCCAGGAAAAACAGACATGTGTATATGTGTAAAAGAACCAACCACATCTTCCACACCTCCAACAAGCCAAACATTGTAATCAAACTTGCTGTAATAAAAAATAAAAATTAAATTAAAAACACGAACAAGAAGTAGGGAGACAAACTTGAGGGGCTTTCTCCTGGCACATTCCATTCTAAATTCCAATCTAGAACACGACTTCCATTGAGGCTCTCTTGCCCTAGTAACCAGAATTGGTAAGGGAGAACTGCTGCCACCTTGTGGCCGTTTCACACAACAGCAGCTTTAATCCCAGCGCTAATGGTCAGTTGATATTCAAAATCATTGCAGGCCCGTAAATGACACCTGCCCTGAAAACAAATGCTGGGGTCACATATCGACCAAAAATTTCAAAGGACGTCCATATTTCAAAACGACCATTTCAAAAGGCATATTTTATGCACATTAGTTTTCTGCTTCTTTTTCTTTCTTTCCTTTTTGGTTAAAAAAACGGGAATGGAAAAAGGCATCCCTCAGAAGGGGCGAAAAGTTGCAAACGAATCAATGGACAAAGGTTTAATCTCCAATATATATAAACAGCTCATGCAGCTTAATATTAAAAAAAACAAACAACCCAATACAAAAATGGGCAGAAGATCTAAAGATACGTTTCTTCAAAGAAGACACAGAGATGGCCAAGACGCACATGAAAAGCTGCTCAACAGCACTAATTATTAGAGAAATGCAAATCAAAACTACAATGAGGTATCACCTCACACTGTTAGAATCGGCATCATCAGAAAATCTACAGACAACAAATTCTGGGGAGGGTGTGGACAAAAGGAGCCCTCTTCCACTATTGGTGGGAATGTAAATTGATACAGTCACTATGGAGAACAGTATGGAGTTTCGTTAAAAAAAAAACTAGAAATAGAATTACCATCTGATCCAGCAATCCCACTTCTGGGCATATACCCAAAGAACACCATAAATCAAAAAGGCACATTCACCACAATGTTCATTGCAGCACTATTTACAATAGCCAGGTAATGGAAGCAACCTAAATGCCCACAGACAGATGAATGGATAAAGATGTGGTACATGTATAAAATGGAATATTACTCAGCCATAAAACGGAATGAAACTGGGTCATTTGTAGAGACATCGATGGATCTAGAGACTGTCATACAGAATGAAGTCAGTCAGAAAGAGGAAAACAAATATTGTATATTAATGCATATATGTGGAACCTAAAAACTGGTACAGATGAACTGGTTTGCAGGGAAGAAATAGAGACAGAGGTAGAGAACAAACGTATGGACACCAAGTGTGGGAAGCCATGGTGTGGTGGTGGTGGGATGAGTTGGGAGATTGGGATTGACCTGCATACATGTATATGCATAAAATACATAACTAATAATAACCTGCTGTATAAAAAAATAAATAAAATTAAATTTCAAAATTAAAAAAAATAATATTTAAAAATAATACAGAAAAAAGTTCTTCCCTTCACACAGATGTATTTACAGGAATGAATTATTTCCATGCTTATATCTATAAATACATAAAAGAGGAATAAAATCTAACTTGAACCATAAAAGAAAAAAAAAAACCTGAACCCACCAGTTATACAGAGGAAAACCCTATCAGGGCACTTGCTCCAGCGGTAAACAATTCTGAAATGGGTCTGAGGTGGGGAATCATCTCCCATACAGCCAGCAACCCACACCCCACGCAAGGAGCGTCCTCATTGCAAAGCTGGGGGATCGTGCAGAGGCATCTCTGAATAAAGGTGAGCTGAGCCCCAGGCCAGCTGCTGCTGAACTGTTCCCACCCTTCCCAGGTAAAACACCTGAATATGTACAAGGGCTTGAAAGACTAGAGGAAGGGCCATGGAGCCACACCAGCAACAGCACGCAGGCCAACTTGGTGCCTGCAGGCCAGCCAGGGTGGTCCTGCCCCCGGGCGCTCTTCGGGAAGCTTTCCATTGTCCTGCCTGAGATACCCCACCTGTCCCGGCCCCCACTGCTTTTTTCCTTCCTCACCTCTGTCCGGAGAGAAATTCCAGCGGAAGGTATGGGTGACACATCCTCTTCTTTACAGGTGGCAGCCTGGCAACTCCTGCAGAAAGGCCAGCAGAACCCCACTCACACCGGGCCACCAACAAAGCTGTGGCCCCTCATTCCCTCCCACCAGCACCGCCCCGAGACTGCTGACGGGGCAGAGAATATGGAGTCAGGAACAGCTTCAGGGGCTATTGCTGCCTGGAGCGCTGTTTATATTGACCTCAACCAGGCACACCTGGGGAGGGCTGGGCGGCAGGGTAAGGCTGCCCAGGTCAGCTAATCCACAACACTCAGGCAATCACATTGTTGAAAACGGACCTCGCTAAGGCAGAAGAGAAGCCAAGGAAAAAAAGAACACAATGCCATTTGCACCACCGTAGATGAGTCTAGAGGTAATCACGTGACTTGCAGTAAGTCAGAAAGTGAAAGACACATATCATATCATATCACTTATAGGTGTTACCTAAAAATGGATACCAGGGCAGATATTTCCACCGAGAAGGGCAATCAGAGATTCATTAAACAAACTTATGGTTCACCAATGGAAAGGTGTGAGGATTGGTTTCATTACGATATCGGGGTTAACAGACTTATACAAACACAGGTGACATATATAATCACCAAAGACCTACGGAATACCAAAAGACTACTCAACATTCTGTCATAACGTACATGAGAAAAGGATCCCAGGAAAAACAGACATGTGTATATGTGTAAAAGAACCAACCACATCTTCCACACCTCCAACAATCAAACTTGCTGTAATAAAAAATAAAAATTAAATTAAAAACACGAACAAGAAGTAGGGAGACAAACTTGAGGGGCTTTCTCCTGGCACATTCCCATTCTAAATTCCAATCTAGAACACGACTTCCATTGAGGCTCTCTTGCCCTAGTAACCAGAATTGGTAAGGGAGAACTGCTGCCACCTTGTGGCCGTTTCACACAACAGCAGCTTTAATCCCAGCGCTAATGGTCAGTTGATATTCAAAATCATTGCAGGCCCGTAAATGACACCTGCCCTGAAAACAAATGCTGGGGTCACATATCGACCAAAAATTTCAAAGGACGTCCATATTTCAAAACGACCATTTCAAAAGGCATATTTTATGCACATTAGTTTTCTGCTTCTTTTTCTTTCTTTCCTTTTTGGTTAAAAAAACGGGAATGGAAAAAGGCATCCCTCAGAAGGGGCGAAAAGTTGCAAACGAATCAATGGACAAAGGTTTAATCTCCAATATATATAAACAGCTCATGCAGCTTAATATTAAAAAAAACAAAACAACCCAATACAAAAATGGGCAGAAGATCTAAAGATACGTTTCTTCAAAGAAGACACAGAGATGGCCAAGACGCACATGAAAAGCTGCTCAACAGCACTAATTATTAGAGAAATGCAAATCAAAACTACAATGAGGTATCACCTCACACTGTTAGAATCGGCATCATCAGAAAATCTACAGACAACAAATTCTGGGGAGGGTGTGGACAAAAGGAGCCCTCTTCCACTATTGGTGGGAATGTAAATTGATACAGTCACTATGGAGAACAGTATGGAGTTTCGTTAAAAAAAAAACTAGAAATAGAATTACCATCTGATCCAGCAATCCCACTTCTGGGCATATACCCAAAGAACACCATAAATCAAAAAAGGCACATTCACCACAATGTTCATTGCAGCACTATTTACAATAGCCAGGTAATGGAAGCAACCTAAATGCCCACAGACAGATGAATGGATAAAGATGTGGTACATGTATAAAATGGAATATTACTCAGCCATAAAACGGAATGAAACTGGGTCATTTGTAGAGACATCGATGGATCTAGAGACTGTCATACAGAATGAAGTCAGTCAGAAAGAGGAAAACAAATATTGTATATTAATGCATATATGTGGAACCTAAAAACTGGTACAGATGAACTGGTTTGCAGGGAAGAAATAGAGACAGAGGTAGAGAACAAACGTATGGACACCAAGTGTGGGAAGCCATGGTGTGGTGGTGGTGGGATGAGTTGGGAGATTGGGATTGACCTGCATACATGTATATGCATAAAATACATAACTAATAATAACCTGCTGTATAAAAAAATAAATAAAATTAAATTTCAAAATTAAAAAAAATAATATTTAAAAATAATACAGAAAAAAGTTCTTCCCTTCACACAGATGTATTTACAGGAATGAATTATTTCCATGCTTATATCTATAAATACATAAAAGAGGAATAAAATCTAACTTGAACCATAAAAGAAAAAAAAAAACCTGAACCCACCAGTTATACAGAGGAAAACCCTATCAGGGCACTTGCTCCAGCGGTAAACAATTCTGAAATGGGTCTGAGGTGGGGAATCATCTCCCATACAGCCAGCAACCCACACCCCACGCAAGGAGCGTCCTCATTGCAAAGCTGGGGGATCGTGCAGAGGCATCTCTGAATAAAGGTGAGCTGAGCCCCAGGCCAGCTGCTGCTGAACTGTTCCCACCCTTCCCAGGTAAAACACCTGAATATGTACAAGGGCTTGAAAGACTAGAGGAAGGGCCATGGAGCCACACCAGCAACAGCACGCAGGCCAACTTGGTGCCTGCAGGCCAGCCAGGGTGGTCCTGCCCCCGGGCGCTCTTCCGGAAGCTTTCCATTGTCCTGCCTGAGATACCCCACCTGTCCCGGCCCCCACTGCTTTTTTCCTTCCTCACCTCTGTCCGGAGAGAAATTCCAGCGGAAGGTATGGGTGACACATCCTCTTCTTTACAGGTGGCAGCCTGGCAACTCCTGCAGAAAGGCCAGCAGAACCCCACTCACACCGGGCCACCAACAAAGCTGTGGCCCCTCATTCCCTCCCACCAGCACCGCCCCGAGACTGCTGACGGGGCAGAGAATATGGAGTCAGGAACAGCTTCAGGGGCTATTGCTGCCTGGAGCGCTGTTTATATTGACCTCAACCAGGCACACCTGGGGAGGGCTGGGCGGCAGGGTAAGGCTGCCCAGGTCAGCTAATCCACAACACTCAGGCAATCACATTGTTGAAAACGGACCTCGCTAAGGCAGAAGAGAAGCCAAGGAAAAAAAGAACACAATGCCATTTGCACCACCGTAGATGAGTCTAGAGGTAATCACGTGACTTGCAGTAAGTCAGAAAGTGAAAGACACATATCATATCATATCACTTATAGGTGTTACCTAAAAATGGATACCAGGGCAGATATTTCCACCGAGAAGGGCAATCAGAGATTCATTAAACAAACTTATGGTTCACCAATGGAAAGGTGTGAGGATTGGTTTCATTACGATATCGGGGTTAACAGACTTATACAAACACAGGTGACATATATAATCACCAAAGACCTACGGAATACCAAAAGACTACTCAACATTCTGTCATAACGTACATGAGAAAAGGATCCCAGGAAAAACAGACATGTGTATATGTGTAAAAGAACCAACCACATCTTCCACACCTCCAACAATCAAACTTGCTGTAATAAAAAATAAAAATTAAATTAAAAACACGAACAAGAAGTAGGGAGACAAACTTGAGGGGCTTTCTCCTGGCACATTCCATTCTAAATTCCAATCTAGAACACGACTTCCATTGAGGCTCTCTTGCCCTAGTAACCAGAATTGGTAAGGGAGAACTGCTGCCACCTTGTGGCCGTTTCACACAACAGCAGCTTTAATCCCAGCGCTAATGGTCAGTTGATATTCAAAATCATTGCAGGCCCGTAAATGACACCTGCCCTGAAAACAAATGCTGGGGTCACATATCGACCAAAAATTTCAAAGGACGTCCATATTTCAAAACGACCATTTCAAAAGGCATATTTTATGCACATTAGTTTTCTGCTTCTTTTTCTTTCTTTCCTTTTTGGTTAAAAAAACGGGAATGGAAAAAGGCATCCCTCAGAAGGGGCGAAAAGTTGCAAACGAATCAATGGACAAAGGTTTAATCTCCAATATATATAAACAGCTCATGCAGCTTAATATTAAAAAAAACAAACAACCCAATACAAAAATGGGCAGAAGATCTAAAGATACGTTTCTTCAAAGAAGACACAGAGATGGCCAAGACGCACATGAAAAGCTGCTCAACAGCACTAATTATTAGAGAAATGCAAATCAAAACTACAATGAGGTATCACCTCACACTGTTAGAATCGGCATCATCAGAAAATCTACAGACAACAAATTCTGGGGAGGGTGTGGACAAAAGGAGCCCTCTTCCACTATTGGTGGGAATGTAAATTGATACAGTCACTATGGAGAACAGTATGGAGTTTCGTTAAAAAAAAAACTAGAAATAGAATTACCATCTGATCCAGCAATCCCACTTCTGGGCATATACCCAAAGAACACCATAAATCAAAAAGGCACATTCACCACAATGTTCATTGCAGCACTATTTACAATAGCCAGGTAATGGAAGCAACCTAAATGCCCACAGACAGATGAATGGATAAAGATGTGGTACATGTATAAAATGGAATATTACTCAGCCATAAAACGGAATGAAACTGGGTCATTTGTAGAGACATCGATGGATCTAGAGACTGTCATACAGAATGAAGTCAGTCAGAAAGAGGAAAACAAATATTGTATATTAATGCATATATGTGGAACCTAAAAACTGGTACAGATGAACTGGTTTGCAGGGAAGAAATAGAGACAGAGGTAGAGAACAAACGTATGGACACCAAGTGTGGGAAGCCATGGTGTGGTGGTGGTGGGATGAGTTGGGAGATTGGGATTGACCTGCATACATGTATATGCATAAAATACATAACTAATAATAACCTGCTGTATAAAAAAATAAATAAAATTAAATTTCAAAATTAAAAAAAATAATATTTAAAAATAATACAGAAAAAAGTTCTTCCCTTCACACAGATGTATTTACAGGAATGAATTATTTCCATGCTTATATCTATAAATACATAAAAGAGGAATAAAATCTAACTTGAACCATAAAAGAAAAAAAAAAACCTGAACCCACCAGTTATACAGAGGAAAACCCTATCAGGGCACTTGCTCCAGCGGTAAACAATTCTGAAATGGGTCTGAGGTGGGGAATCATCTCCCATACAGCCAGCAACCCACACCCCACGCAAGGAGCGTCCTCATTGCAAAGCTGGGGGATCGTGCAGAGGCATCTCTGAATAAAGGTGAGCTGAGCCCCAGGCCAGCTGCTGCTGAACTGTTCCCACCCTTCCCAGGTAAAACACCTGAATATGTACAAGGGCTTGAAAGACTAGAGGAAGGGCCATGGAGCCACACCAGCAACAGCACGCAGGCCAACTTGGTGCCTGCAGGCCAGCCAGGGTGGTCCTGCCCCCGGGCGCTCTTCCGGAAGCTTTCCATTGTCCTGCCTGAGATACCCACCTGTCCCGGCCCCCACTGCTTTTTTCCTTCCTCACCTCTGTCCGGAGAGAAATTCCAGCGGAAGGTATGGGTGACACATCCTCTTCTTTTACAGGTGGCAGCCTGGCAACTCCTGCAGAAAGGCCAGCAGAACCCCACTCACACCGGGCCACCAACAAAGCTGTGGCCCCTCATTCCCTCCCACCAGCACCGCCCCGAGACTGCTGACGGGGCAGAGAATATGGAGTCAGGAACAGCTTCAGGGGCTATTGCTGCCTGGAGCGCTGTTTATATTGACCTCAACCAGGCACACCTGGGGAGGGCTGGGCGGCAGGGTAAGGCTGCCCAGGTCAGCTAATCCACAACACTCAGGCAATCACATTGTTGAAAACGGACCTCGCTAAGGCAGAAGAGAAGCCAAGGAAAAAAAGAACACAATGCCATTTGCACCACCGTAGATGAGTCTAGAGGTAATCACGTGACTTGCAGTAAGTCAGAAAGTGAAAGACACATATCATATCATATCACTTATAGGTGTTACCTAAAAATGGATACCAGGGCAGATATTTCCACCGAGAAGGGCAATCAGAGATTCATTAAACAAACTTATGGTTCACCAATGGAAAGGTGTGAGGATTGGTTTCATTACGATATCGGGGTTAACAGACTTATACAAACACAGGTGACATATATAATCACCAAAGACCTACGGAATACCAAAAGACTACTCAACATTCTGTCATAACGTACATGAGAAAAGGATCCCAGGAAAAACAGACATGTGTATATGTGTAAAAGAACCAACCACATCTTCCACACCTCCAACAAGCCAAACATTGTAATCAAACTTGCTGTAATAAAAAATAAAAATTAAATTAAAAACACGAACAAGAAGTAGGGAGACAAACTTGAGGGGCTTTCTCCTGGCACATTCCATTCTAAATTCCAATCTAGAACACGACTTCCATTGAGGCTCTCTTGCCCTAGTAACCAGAATTGGTAAGGGAGAACTGCTGCCACCTTGTGGCCGTTTCACACAACAGCAGCTTTAATCCCAGCGCTAATGGTCAGTTGATATTCAAAATCATTGCAGGCCCGTAAATGACACCTGCCCTGAAAACAAATGCTGGGGTCACATATCGACCAAAAATTTCAAAGGACGTCCATATTTCAAAACGACCATTTCAAAAGGCATTTTTATGCACATTAGTTTTCTGCTTCTTTTTCTTTCTTTCCTTTTTGGTTAAAAAAACGGGAATGGAAAAAGGCATCCCTCAGAAGGGGCGAAAAGTTGCAAACGAATCAATGGACAAAGGTTTAATCTCCAATATATATAAACAGCTCATGCAGCTTAATATTAAAAAAAACAAACAACCCAATACAAAAATGGGCAGAAGATCTAAAGATACGTTTCTTCAAAGAAGACACAGAGATGGCCAAGACGCACATGAAAAGCTGCTCAACAGCACTAATTATTAGAGAAATGCAAATCAAAACTACAATGAGGTATCACCTCACACTGTTAGAATCGGCATCATCAGAAAATCTACAGACAACAAATTCTGGGGAGGGTGTGGACAAAAGGAGCCCTCTTCCACTATTGGTGGGAATGTAAATTGATACAGTCACTATGGAGAACAGTATGGAGTTTCGTTAAAAAAAAAACTAGAAATAGAATTACCATCTGATCCAGCAATCCCACTTCTGGGCATATACCCAAAGAACACCATAAATCAAAAAGGCACATTCACCACAATGTTCATTGCAGCACTATTTACAATAGCCAGGTAATGGAAGCAACCTAAATGCCCACAGACAGATGAATGGATAAAGATGTGGTACATGTATAAAATGGAATATTACTCAGCCATAAAACGGAATGAAACTGGGTCATTTGTAGAGACATCGATGGATCTAGAGACTGTCATACAGAATGAAGTCAGTCAGAAAGAGGAAAACAAATATTGTATATTAATGCATATATGTGGAACCTAAAAACTGGTACAGATGAACTGGTTTGCAGGGAAGAAATAGAGACAGAGGTAGAGAACAAACGTATGGACACCAAGTGTGGGAAGCCATGGTGTGGTGGTGGTGGGATGAGTTGGGAGATTGGGATTGACCTGCATACATGTATATGCATAAAATACATAACTAATAATAACCTGCTGTATAAAAAAATAAATAAAATTAAATTTCAAAATTAAAAAAAATAATATTTAAAAATAATACAGAAAAAAGTTCTTCCCTTCACACAGATGTATTTACAGGAATGAATTATTTCCATGCTTATATCTATAAATACATAAAAGAGGAATAAAATCTAACTTGAACCATAAAAGAAAAAAAAAAACCTGAACCCACCAGTTATACAGAGGAAAACCCTATCAGGGCACTTGCTCCAGCGGTAAACAATTCTGAAATGGGTCTGAGGTGGGGAATCATCTCCCATACAGCCAGCAACCCACACCCCACGCAAGGAGCGTCCTCATTGCAAAGCTGGGGGATCGTGCAGAGGCATCTCTGAATAAAGGTGAGCTGAGCCCCAGGCCAGCTGCTGCTGAACTGTTCCCACCCTTCCCAGGTAAAACACCTGAATATGTACAAGGGCTTGAAAGACTAGAGGAAGGGCCATGGAGCCACACCAGCAACAGCACGCAGGCCAACTTGGTGCCTGCAGGCCAGCCAGGGTGGTCCTGCCCCCGGGCGCTCTTCCGGAAGCTTTCCATTGTCCTGCCTGAGATACCCCACCTGTCCCGGCCCCCACTGCTTTTTTCCTTCCTCACCTCTGTCCGGAGAGAAATTCCAGCGGAAGGTATGGGTGACACATCCTCTTCTTTACAGGTGGCAGCCTGGCAACTCCTGCAGAAAGGCCAGCAGAACCCCACTCACACCGGGCCACCAACAAAGCTGTGGCCCCTCATTCCCTCCCACCAGCACCGCCCCGAGACTGCTGACGGGGCAGAGAATATGGAGTCAGGAACAGCTTCAGGGGCTATTGCTGCCTGGAGCGCTGTTTATATTGACCTCAACCAGGCACACCTGGGGAGGGCTGGGCGGCAGGGTAAGGCTGCCCAGGTCAGCTAATCCACAACACTCAGGCAATCACATTGTTGAAAACGGACCTCGCTAAGGCAGAAGAGAAGCCAAGGAAAAAAAGAACACAATGCCATTTGCACCACCGTAGATGAGTCTAGAGGTAATCACGTGACTTGCAGTAAGTCAGAAAGTGAAAGACACATATCATATCATATCACTTATAGGTGTTACCTAAAAATGGATACCAGGGCAGATATTTCCACCGAGAAGGGCAATCAGAGATTCATTAAACAAACTTATGGTTCACCAATGGAAAGGTGTGAGGATTGGTTTCATTACGATATCGGGGTTAACAGACTTATACAAACACAGGTGACATATATAATCACCAAAGACCTACGGAATACCAAAAGACTACTCAACATTCTGTCATAACGTACATGAGAAAAGGATCCCAGGAAAAACAGACATGTGTATATGTGTAAAAGAACCAACCACATCTTCCACACCTCCAACAATCAAACTTGCTGTAATAAAAAATAAAAATTAAATTAAAAACACGAACAAGAAGTAGGGAGACAAACTTGAGGGGCTTTCTCCTGGCACATTCCATTCTAAATTCCAATCTAGAACACGACTTCCATTGAGGCTCTCTTGCCCTAGTAACCAGAATTGGTAAGGGAGAACTGCTGCCACCTTGTGGCCGTTTCACACAACAGCAGCTTTAATCCCAGCGCTAATGGTCAGTTGATATTCAAAATCATTGCAGGCCCGTAAATGACACCTGCCCTGAAAACAAATGCTGGGGTCACATATCGACCAAAAATTTCAAAGGACGTCCATATTTCAAAACGACCATTTCAAAAGGCATATTTTATGCACATTAGTTTTCTGCTTCTTTTTCTTTCTTTCCTTTTTGGTTAAAAAAACGGGAATGGAAAAAGGCATCCCTCAGAAGGGGCGAAAAGTTGCAAACGAATCAATGGACAAAGGTTTAATCTCCAATATATATAAACAGCTCATGCAGCTTAATATTAAAAAAAACAAACAACCCAATACAAAAATGGGCAGAAGATCTAAAGATACGTTTCTTCAAAGAAGACACAGAGATGGCCAAGACGCACATGAAAAGCTGCTCAACAGCACTAATTATTAGAGAAATGCAAATCAAAACTACAATGAGGTATCACCTCACACTGTTAGAATCGGCATCATCAGAAAATCTACAGACAACAAATTCTGGGGAGGGTGTGGACAAAAGGAGCCCTCTTCCACTATTGGTGGGAATGTAAATTGATACAGTCACTATGGAGAACAGTATGGAGTTTCGTTAAAAAAAAAACTAGAAATAGAATTACCATCTGATCCAGCAATCCCACTTCTGGGCATATACCCAAAGAACACCATAAATCAAAAAAGGCACATTCACCACAATGTTCATTGCAGCACTATTTACAATAGCCAGGTAATGGAAGCAACCTAAATGCCCACAGACAGATGAATGGATAAAGATGTGGTACATGTATAAAATGGAATATTACTCAGCCATAAAACGGAATGAAACTGGGTCATTTGTAGAGACATCGATGGATCTAGAGACTGTCATACAGAATGAAGTAAGTCAGAAAGAGGAAAACAAATATTGTATATTAATGCATATATGTGGAACCTAAAAACTGGTACAGATGAACTGGTTTGCAGGGAAGAAATAGAGACAGAGGTAGAGAACAAACGTATGGACACCAAGTGTGGGAAGCCATGGTGTGGTGGTGGTGGGATGAGTTGGGAGATTGGGATTGACCTGCATACATGTATATGCATAAAATACATAACTAATAATAACCTGCTGTATAAAAAAATAAATAAAATTAAATTTCAAAATTAAAAAAAATAATATTTAAAAATAATACAGAAAAAAGTTCTTCCCTTCACACAGATGTATTTACAGGAATGAATTATTTCCATGCTTATATCTATAAATACATAAAAGAGGAATAAAATCTAACTTGAACCATAAAAGAAAAAAAAAAACCTGAACCCACCAGTTATACAGAGGAAAACCCTATCAGGGCACTTGCTCCAGCGGTAAACAATTCTGAAATGGGTCTGAGGTGGGGAATCATCTCCCATACAGCCAGCAACCCACACCCCACGCAAGGAGCGTCCTCATTGCAAAGCTGGGGGATCGTGCAGAGGCATCTCTGAATAAAGGTGAGCTGAGCCCCAGGCCAGCTGCTGCTGAACTGTTCCCACCCTTCCCAGGTAAAACACCTGAATATGTACAAGGGCTTGAAAGACTAGAGGAAGGGCCATGGAGCCACACCAGCAACAGCACGCAGGCCAACTTGGTGCCTGCAGGCCAGCCAGGGTGGTCCTGCCCCCGGGCGCTCTTCCGGAAGCTTTCCATTGTCCTGCCTGAGATACCC